>NW_026688147.1:1200000-1800000 GCF_030445035.2 Dasypus novemcinctus
CACAGAATAGGACGCCATTAATTTGTATGTGGAAAAACTTCCCCGAGCTTTCCACGAAGATGTATGTGGCATAAAGTTCCAGCCAGGAAATCTTAAAATGCTTTGTGAATTAAAATGGATGACTTTTGGCATGGGCTGGCCCCAGGAGGGCACCTTTGACCCCGGATCATCAGTAAAGTACATGAGATGTTAACCAGAAAACCAGGGTGCCCTGGCCAGTTCCCCTACATTGATGCCTGGCAGGAAACTGTGAGTCAAAGTCTGCCCTGGTTAAGGAAATGTATGACTAAGGAAGTCAGGATTTGCCTGATAACAAAAGCCCACAGGTGCTGTCTCAGGAACCAGGCCAAACATGTGCCTTGCAAAGGGTCCAGAGAAAGTGAGCCCCAAATCTAGTGCCAACTCATCCATTCTAGAAGGGCCAGATGAAGATGATCTCCCACCACCTTATGTGATTGTTCCTACAGTGCCAGTGCCGAGGAGTGGGGATAAGCCAAGTATCCCAAGCCATGCGTCCTCGCTGCCCCCACAGCCATCTCCACTACCATCCTCCCTGAGCAGCATGACCTCACAACCCTGACAGCTGTCTCCACTGCCATCCTTTCTGAACAGCGTGACCTCACTGCCCCCACACCCACCGTCCTCCCTGAGCAGCACTACCTCACAGCCATTCCTGCAGCTACTTTCTTCAAGCAACAAGAGCCAGCTGCTCCCATAGGTGCTCCTGCAGCTGTTTCCACAGCCGGTTTCTCATCTTCTTTCTCCAAGCAACACAGCACAGTGGCTGCTGCAGTCGCTCCCACAGCCGGTTTCACAGCCAGTTTCTCCAAGCAACATGGCCCAGCCACACCCGCAGCCGCTGCCACAGCTGCTTTCTCCAAACAACACAGCCTCTGTATATCTGCACCTCTGCAATGGCTGTCTCCACCAATCTTGACCCCTGGCAGCATAGTGCCAGTCATCGATCATGAAGGAGTCCTTGAAAGATGACAACTCAGACCACGGGGAGTCCCAGGGACAGGTGGAGCAGGGAGAAGGGCCACCCTACAGCTCCCTCTCTCTGAAGCCTGGGCTCCAATTTATTATGATGCTGATGGCCATACACAAGGAGAAAACTAAATGTTCATTTACAAACCCTTCACTACCACTGACCACTTTATCTGGAAAAGTCACACCCCACCATACTTGGAGAAGCCTCAGGTCATGATGGACCTCTTCCAGTCCATCATTCAGACCCACAAACCCACCTGGGCTGACTGTGAACAGCTCCTCTTGACCTTACTCAATTTCAAGGAGAGAACATGAGTCACAAAAGGAGCTTTCACCTGGCTCAAGGAGCACCCATCTGGGGGAAGGCTGGACAGTGATCAATATGCCCACACTCAGTTCCCAGACCAGGACCCCCAATGGGATCCCAATGACATGACCAGGCTCAACTGATTAGAAACTTTCCATAGGGCCTTAGTTGAAGGGTTCAGAGCTGGGAGCCAAAAGGCAGTAACATGGCAATGACCATCCACCCAAGTCCTACAGACTCTTGAGGGAAGTTGCCTCAGTTCTAACAGGATTGAGTCCTGACATTTATTTCAAACTTTGGGGTGTGATATGATACTACTTTTGTTTATTTTCAATGTATTCTACTTTTCAGCCATGGTAGCTCTTTCCAGTGCACCCTATTTCTCTTTACTATAACCCCATCATTGAGGGGTTTATTTTACACCTATTTAGTTTTTGGTACTACAAAATATTCCAGGTCCTTCTTGTATATTTTGTTCCTAGAAAGAGCAATTTCTCTAAGAAGACATTTATTGGAGAATGGTTTTAAAACCTAGAGCTTGGGCATTATCTCTGCTCATTGTTACTGCAGCCTCAAGGGCCTCTCTGCAGAGAGTGTAAGGAAATATATGTGTATATACTAAGATGTGCACATGCCCATATCTAGAAATATGTGTATATACAATCTTCTGTATATTATTCACTTACACATGAGTTCATACTGATCTGTCTAACTCTAAACCATTATCACATAGAACTTCCTAGCCTCCTCCCTTTGCTTATCTGTAAGCTCTTACTTCATAGTGAGAAAAATATTACTTTAACTGCCATCTATCTATGGATTTCTTGATTCTAGTGGACAATTTCAGGATTGTTAATCCATACATGGTGAAATGGTATTTTATCAACTAGAGTACAGTACTTATACCCAATTTCTTTTGACTTAATTTTACGGGCTCTATATTCATATCCAGTACTAGTCTCCAGCACCTTTGCCTTCAGCCCCTCCTGTCAGGACAAATTCTACATTTTTTATAAAGTTAGATTTGCAACATGTTTTTCTATCTGAGATTCCCTTGACCTTGTAATTGATTTTTAATTAGCATAATTAAGATACATTCTTTGTGTTGACAAGTTAATTGTGTTTTAACAAATGTACAATAACATGTATCTATAATTACAGTAATACAGGGTAAACTCAGTTTTCTAAAAAAGAGAGCTGATGCAGTAAGATGACACAACAAAAAGAGACAGATCTCCAGTGCCATCTGATGAGAATACTAGCGAACATAGAACACACAGTGACTGGACACAGAGAACAGACAATGGGGGAGGGAGGAGAAATAAATAAATAAATATTTTTTAAAAAGATGACTATTATTATTTAAAATTTTAAAAAATATAATGGACTTTATATTAAGAGAGGATTTATTTCTAATTATTTTTAATTTTGTTGCTTTAGATTACAGAAAAGTTATATCAAAAGTATCAGGTGTTAAAAACTGCTTTTTGACCTTGAATAAAAGGGAGAAATGGAATGGACAAATGATTTTCTATGGCTATGAGTCTCCACAAGAGTGTCGGGAGGTGATCAGAAGAGTCGTGCTTATGCATGCCTTGGCAGGGTCCCAGAAACAGCCAAAGTAGATACAACCCCAGGTACTGGTTCTCATGAGGGCTACAGAGACCAACAGGTTCTATGGTCATGGCAGATGGCTCTGGAGTTCAGAGCCATGTCAACTGGCCCTACTTTGGAGTTTGTCTTCCTGAGTGTGATGGAGTTGGACTCAGATGTGACCTTTCTACACAAGCTTCTTCTGTCACTTTTTCTGAACCTGTGGTTGGCACTGGAGTTGTCGTATACTCAGGAGACCTGAATCTCTGGTCTGTCCATGTGACAGCCATGCCCTGAGCCTCAGCGGACTTGCAACTCCTACCCTCTGGTTTATTGGACTTACCCTGGCCAGGTAATAGGGAGGTGAAGTTCAAACACCACACCAGGGAGCCAGGAGTGCCTACAACTGCAAGCAGGAGAATTGCATCTATCATCCATGTGGAATCGAAGTCCCCTCTTGACACAGATTTGGAGTGGTCATAACCATTCCAGGGTCCACAGGATGGAGGAATAGGGTATGGTTTATAATGGACTTAGTGATAATCTACTACGGAACTATTGTGATTAGTAATGGAAGAAATTGTAGCACTGATGTTGTGAAAGTGGTCATGGTAACTACTGAGGGTAAGGAGAGGGAAGAGAAGATATGATGTGGGGGCATTTTCAGGACTTGGAGTTGTCCTGGGTGGTACTGCAAGGACAGATGCTGGACATTGTATGATATGCCATGGCCCACTGGGTGGACTGGGGGAGAGTTTAAACTACCATGTAAACCATTACCCATGTGGTGCAGCAGTGCTCCAAAATGTATTCACCAAATGCAATGAATGTGCAATGATGAAAGAGGTTGTTGATGTGGGAGGAGTGGGGTGAGGGGGTCGGGGATATATTGGGTCCTCTTATATTTTTTTTAATGTAACATTTAAAAAAAATAAAGAAAGAAAAAATTTTTTGAGGGATTCTAATGTAAGCTCTCCATCCCCTATACCACCCCCCTTTTTCAAGGTAGCGGTAACATTTATAATGTTGTATTTGTAAAAGCCATTCATTAAAAAAAATGCACGTTTGAGAAAAATGACTCTCTTTTGGTAAAGACTAACCTACTTATAGCAATAATCTAAAAAATAAAAGCATCATTGTGACATTTATCACCACTTCACAAATCTAACAAATACCGAAAGAGGCAACTGCCATTGTTATAACCATTTTAAAACCAAAAACTTAAGCGCAAATCAGAATTAAGGGAAAATACAGAATTTTCACATTTGCATGTATTTTTAGCTGAACTTTCAAAAATTCCACATATAATAAAGCCACAACTTTGAATCTAAACATTTAAGACTTGTGACAAAATTCCTCTATAGAAGCAAGGAAAAGAGAGTGGAAATTTAACAGCAGTATATTTCTAGGATAAAATTCAATCAATTATTTCCTTTATCATAGAACAAAAGTCAGTGAGTCAACATTTTAATGACACTAATCAAGTTATTTACTATTCAAGAATTTGCATTTCAATTTGTACCTTTAATAGGTATCCACCCATATACTTAGATTAAATTAAATTTGGCCATCAAAAACACTTCCCTCAGAATTCTAATCTTAAGTATAAACTATACCTTTTCAAAGCATAGTCAAAAACTGTACAGTAATGCTGCCATTTAGATTTATATGCTTTATCTTTAAGTCTTATCTTACAAACAACAGTTTTGCCCTGTTTCTCTAGAATAAATATCCCTATGTCTAAACCTTTAAATGATAATAAAAAAGACAGATTCAAATAATTCATGCTATGCATTTTCCTTCATCGGGGTTTAATAAAAACAGAACCATCTGATGGTGGAGCACCACCTTCCTTCCCAGTTAGTCTCTACCATCCCAGAAGCAAATGAGAGTTCCTTATTATTTTTTGGAAAAAATAAAATATATTTTATAAATATATAAAACCCAACACATTTTTATTATGTGTGATTTCACATTAATTTAGCTCATTGTTACCATCTGCCTTTGTTTATAAGAATAGCATTTCATTGTGTTTATACTTGTGAATTTTATTTGCATCAGGCAGCATGGTTTATCAATCTTTGCTATTTCTTTGGCATAAACCTGCGATGCTCAGGACAGCTTTGGTCACCTTTTCTTAGGACTTCTTATTAATGTGTTGTTCTGTTGTCAGTCTTTCTGACAATCTATTCTTCTGAATACAAGATTTAGCACCCCATGTAATAGTCCTTCAGATGAATAGCTGCATTTCCACTTGTTTTTGGAGTTCTTGTGATTTCTTGGTTTCAGGAAGTTCACAATTTAGGCAGAGCATATTCTGATTTCCCTTTCTGAGATTCCTAAATCTTGTAGAATTCAGGGCAGAGCGGTGAATGTGATTTCTCAGCCATAGAAATTCCCAATTTAAATGGACAAGTACTGGCTTAGCTCTGCTAAACTACCCAGTGACCAGTTTTTTCCATGAAAGAACTAGCGTTGGTGCCAGATTGAATGTGTTTGGATGCCAGTGCCTTTCCTTTGAACCACCAGGATGTTTTTTTGTTTCTATTTCTAAAGCAGATCTAGCTACAACTAAAAATTACCAGTCCTGGGAAAACAGTAATTTTATGTCTAAAATGTAACTTTTGCCAATATATTCTGAGGTCTCATTGAGGTAAACAAAACAAGCTTAACTGGAGGGTGACTTCTATTTGTAAAAGTCAAATTTGATATGACTGAGAATAACATATTGCACTGCTAAAGCAATATTCGTTATACTTAAAATATAGCATTTGCCATAGACACTGACACCTAGGGAAATAGAATTGGTAAAACAAAATGGGATTTTATTGTGAAAGTGCAACTTCACATGATTCAAAATATGCAGGCACCTTTAAACCAGAAGTGCCAATGCCTAAAATATCACATTCTAACTATATGTCGAGCTTGCTATATCCCAGCATTGCTCAGATAAATGAACAAAGTCTAGGCAAATCAGGATTTGTGCTTATTATCCCAAACTACTTAAGAAATACTGAGCTTGGCTAACCCAACATTTTTTAGCATTTATTTTTTATTGTATTATTTGAAGATTCACAGATCACAAAAAATGTTACGTTAAAAATTATGAAGTTCCCACGTAACCCACCCCCCACCCCTCCACTCCTCCCACAGAATGTTTACTTGGAAGGGTATATATTCTTAGCTTAGGATTCTGTTCAGATCTTTTGACCGTTTTTTAATTCAGCATTTGCTTTCTTATATTGGGGTGTTAAAGCTTCTTTGTAAATTTGGATGTCAATCATTTAACAGGTGTGTTTTGTTAATTTTTTTTCCAAATCTGTAGATTTTCTCTTCAATCCTTTATCAATGTCCTGCATAGAGCAGAAATTTACATTTGAATAAAATTGTTGGAAGCATAAATATTTATGATTGCTCAATCTTGACAGATTGTCCCTTTCACTAAAATGTAGTATCCTTCTTGGTCTCTCACAATTGTTTCGCATTTAAAGTCTATTTTGTGTGATATTATTATAGCTACTCCTGCCTTTTTTTGGTTATTGTTTGCTTGTATGATTGTTTTCCAGCCATTAACTTTCAACCTCCATGAGTTTTTGGGTCTAAGATGTGTCTCTTATAGACAGCATATAGATGGGTCATATTTCCTTATCCAATGTCTCAGTCTGAATCTTTTGATAGGTGAGTTTAATCCATTGACATTCAGTGTTATTACTTTCAAGGAATTATTTGTGTTAGCCATATTTTGATTGCAGTTGTGTTTGTCATATTTTGTTTGCTTTTTTTCCTTATCTTTTTGTCTTTTTTTGTTGCTCCTACACTCTCCTCCAACTCTTGCTGTCCTTTTTTCCCTTTCTTCCTGCAGAACTCCCTTTAGAATTTCTTGAAGGGGAGGTTTCTTGTTGGCATACTCTTTCAGTTTCTGTTTATCTGTGAATGTTTTGGGCTCTCCATCATTTTTGAATGCTAGTCTAGCTGGATAGAGTATTCTTGGTTGGAGAATTTTTTCCTTTAGTACCTTGACTATATGATACCACTGCCTTCTTGCCTCCATCGTTTCAGATGAGAAATCAGCACTTAATCATATGGAGCTTCCCTTGTATGTGATGTTTTTCTTTTCTCTTGCTGCTTTTAGTATTTTCTCTTTGTCTTGGGCATTGGATAATTTGACAAGTATAAGTCTTGGGGTGGACCTGTTGGGTTTATGATGAGTGGGGTGCACTGTGCTTCTTGGATATGTACATCTGTCTTTTTCAGCATATTTGGGAAGTTTTCAGCCATTATTTCCTGCAACACTCCTTCTGACCCCCTTTCCTTTCTCGTCTCCTTCTGGAATCCCTATAATATGTATGTTTGAGCGTTTTGCATTATCATTCAGGTCCCTAAGTCCTAGATCAGGGTTGATCTTTATTCTTTTTTACCCTCTACAATAGCTTTTTTCTACTTTATCGACCAATTCTACTATCTGTTTCATTTCCGATGTACTGTCTTCCACATCACTAATTCTCTGCTCTGCCTCTTCTAGTCTGCTGATATTTGCTGCAAGTGTATTTTTGATTTCTTGAACTGTGGTGTTCATTCCCATCATATCTGTTATCTTTTTGCATATGTCTGCAATTTCCCCTCCAAGTGTTGTCTTCATGTTGTTAACCTCTTCCTTTACTTCATTAAATTTGTTGGTGATAAATGTTCTGAGATCTTTCATTACTTGTGTGAAGTTCTGCTCCCCTTCCTGATTTTTAGTTTTTTCATTGGATTCAGCCATGGTTTCCTGATTACTGGTTTGGTTTGTAGATTTTTGTTGCTGTCTGCTCATCATTTTATCTTGATAGGTTTAATCAGTTCCTTAGCTTCTTTGTCTAGTCTTGGAGATTAATTAGCTGTTGTTTTTGTGTAAATGTTATATCTTTGTCACTTTATTCCTCTTATTCTAATTTCTTATTGCTAGTTGCATTCACTTTAAAGGAAAGTATTAGGGTGAGGGAAAGGCAATTGTGTAAGCAAGAAAAAAAGTGTAAAGTAATATTTCTGATATATGTTAACAGAGCAACAATATGAGATATGGGAGGATCGGATGTTAGATTCATGTAAGTTGTGTAGAGTTATAGCAGTAGGTAGAGTACCTATAATGAGGTAGTCGACTGAATATGGAAGGAATATGGTATGAATTAAAAAGCTATTGTTTTTGTGAGAGAGGGAAGAGAAAAGAAAGGCAATAGTTTCAAGAGTGGATAACAGACAGAAAACAAAACAAAGGTATTAGAAATTAAGAGTTAGACACTTTGTGGATCAAAGAAAGGGAAGTGGAATATAGGAGAGACAGTAGATGATGGAGGATATCAAGATGTAGTGGAAAGGGGATAGTGTAGGTAGCCAAAATCTATTCACACAGAAATGAGGCAATGGAGGTTGAGGAAACCCAGCAAATGTGAGGTGTTCCCTGCAGCACCTTCCCACCAAATCGATGTCCAGACACCTCCTGTCCTGCAAAAATCCTGAAACAGCCTGGTCCCAAAGAACCTCCAATGCCGCCTAGCCGCTTCTTTGCAGGAGATATTATCTGGTAAGCTCACTCAGCCACCATCTTGCCCACCTTCACCATCCCATGATTTCTGATGAGAAATTGAATGAATCTAATTTTCTTCATGCTTTGGGGATTCTCTCTTTGTCTTTGACCTTTGACATTCTGAGTAGTATATGTTTCATTGTAGGCTTATTAGGATTTATTCTGTTTGGATAGACATATTTATGTCTTTCATAAGATTTGTTACATTTTAGTCATTACCTCAAATAGTTCTTCCCCTTTAACCTCCTTTTTTCCTTCTTGAACACTCAGGATATGTACGTTTGTGCACTTCATGCTTTCATTAAAATCCTTGAGATCCTCCTTAATTTTTCCCTTTATCAGTTCTTCTGTATGTAAGATTTCAATTTTCCTGTCTTCAAGTTTGCTGATTCTTTTATCTGGCTGTTCAAATTGGCTGTTGTTTATTTCTAATGTATTTTCATTCACTTCTGTTGTACATTTCAATGCATGATTTCTGTTATGTTTCCTTTTATACTTTTACATTCTTCTTTATGCTTATCCAGTGCCTTTTTTAATACCCTTTAACTCTTCAGCTATATATTTCTTTGTTTCCTTGAATTGACTAGGAGATTTTTTTGAAAATCCCTGAACAGTTATTTAAAGTTTTCATTTGTTCTTTTGACTAGGCTATATCTTACTGTTTCATAGCATGCCTTATCATATTTTGCTGATTTCTAGGCATCAGACTATCTTGTTGAGTTTAATCGGATAGTTTCTCTTTCTTACCTAGGGATTTATTTTGGCTTGAGTGAAACCAAAAATCTTTAAGGGGCAGAGATCAGAATAGGCACAAAGATAGGGATGTTAAACAGTACATTCTTAGAAAATCAGTAGGTCAAGGAGGAAGTTTCAAAAGCAATCAGTAACCACCTTGAAATGTGTGAAAAAAAGAACACAAAGTATCAAAATTGTTGAGATACAAGAAAAACAGTGCTTAGAGAAAAATGTATAGCCATAAGTGCGTACATTAAAAGAGAAGAAAGAGCTAAAATCAAACTCCTATTGGCACACCTGGATGGACTAGAAAAAGAAAAATAAGCTCATATCAAATCAAGCAGAAAGCAGGAAAAGACAAAGATTAGAGTAGAGTTAAATGAACTGGAGAAAAAAAAACACGGGAAAATTTAACAAAACCAAAGCTAGTTCTTTGAGAAGAATAATAAAATTGACAAAACTGTAGCTAGACTAACAAAGAAATAAAGAGAGAAGTAAATCCATAAGATAAAAAATGATGAAGGTATCACTACTGATCCTACAGAAATGAGAGGATAATTTGAAAAACTGTGTGCCACCAAGATGGATAATTAGATAAAATGGAAATATTTCTAGAAACCCACAAACATAGGAAATTGATGAATTCAGCAGACTTCACAACTGATGAGATGGAATTAGTCATTAAAACCCTCTCAAGAAGAACCCAGTAACAGATGGCTTCACAGGTGAATTCTACCAATCATTCCAGAGAGAACTAAAACCACTCCCACTTAAAATTTCCAAAAAAATAGAAATGCAAAGAATACTAAGAATACTGTCTAACTCTTTTTATGATGCCGACATCACCCTTACACCAAAGGTATATATAGATGTCACCAAAAAAGGAAAACTAAAGACTAATCTCTTTAATGAACCTGGATATAAAGTACTCAACAAAATACTTGCTCATCATATAAAACAACACTTAATAAAGTATACACCATGACCAAGTGTTTTTCATCACTGGTATGCAAGGATAGTTCAACAGTAGAAAATCACTCAATGTAATAAAACACATTACAATTTAAAAGAAAAGAAACATGATCATTTTCATTGTAGAAAATGCATCTTGATAAGGACACTTTAAAAGATAGTAATAGAAGGAAATGTCCTCTACATGATAAAAGATATATATGAAAAACCCACCGCTAACATCTCATTCAATTGTGAAATGCTAAATTCTTTCCCTGTAAGATCTGGATCATGACAAGGATCCCATTGTGACCACTCCTATTCAACAGTGTGTTAGAATGACTTGCTCAAGCACTTTGGCAAGAAAAAGATATAAATGACATTCTAAATGGAAAGGAAGAAGAAAAATTTCACTATTTGCAGAGGACATGATCCTACACATAGAAAGCCCTGAGAAACCTACAACAAAGTTCTTAGAAGTGATAAATGAGTTAATTAATGGTGCAGGATATAAGAGTAACACATGAAAATCAATAGCACATCTGTACACCAATAATGAGAAATCTGAGAGGAAGTCAATAAAAAATCCCTTTTACAATAGCAACTAAAAGAATCAAATACGAGGGAAGAAACTTAACTGAAGATGTGGGGACTTTTACTCAGAAAGCTACACAATATTGTTAAAGAAAATCACAGAAGATCTAAATAAATAGAAGAATGTTCCATGTACATGGATTGGAAGACTAAACATCATTATGATGTCTGTCCTACCCAAATTGATTTACATATTTAATGTTATCCCAATAAAAAATTGCAAAAACACTTTTTACTAAATAGGAAAAGGTAATTATAAAATTTATTTCAAAGTCGAGGGGCCGCAAATATCAAACACACACTGAAAAATAAACAAAATTGGAGGAATCAGAACCAGCAAGATGGTGGTGGAGTAAGGTGCTCCTAGAGTGAGCTCCTGCTACAGGGCAGTTAGCAAACACCCAGAGCTCTCTGGAGCTAGCTGAAGCACCTGTCTGGAGGCTCCAGGAGGCCAGATGATCATCCTGCAACACACTTGAAGGAGTGGAAGGAGGAGATGCTCATCTGCAGAGAAGACATGTAAGTAGAATGCTCCATGCAAACGAGGCTGGTGCCCTTTCTCCACTAGAGGCACGAGCCGCCTCGGGAGCTATTCCACAGCTGCAATTGAAATCTCTACTTCCCCAAAATGGGGAAGGAAGGGATGGTTGGGTACCAATTTCAACTATGATGAGGAAATTCAGTGGGCTACAGTATGATCCTGAGAACAGCTAAGGTTTGAGGCTGTCTAGGTTAGAAAGAGGTTAGGATCTGCCATCTTAACTTTGCACCTGGCACTAAGGGAAGTGGGGTGGACTGATAATCGCAGTGCTGGTGGGGACCAGCTTCTTCCTACCCAAATCAGATTGCAGGTCTAGCCTAGGCCCCAGTGCCACCTCCAGGAGGGAGGATGCTGTGGGGACCTACACCAGCCTCTCTGGGAAATTACCTGCCAAGTTGCAGAGGTCAGTGATTATCTTGCTCTGGCAGCATGAGCCTATATCCTGGAAATAAAAGGACAAAAAAGAAAAAGCAAAACAAACATTAAAAATGTGCAGGAGATATGAATAGACAATTTTTCAAGAAGAAATGCAAATGGCTAAAATACACATGAAAAGATGATCAACAACACTAGCTATTAGGGAAATATAAATCAAAACTTCAATGAGATATCTTTTGGACCTGTAAAACTGGTGGCTATTAATGAAACAGAGGCCTAAAAATCTGGGGGAGGATGTGAAGGAATGGGAACCCTCAATCACTGCTGGTGGGAATATAGAATGGAGGTTAGTGTGGCAAGTCCTCAAGAAGCTAACTATAGAACTGCCATAAAAAAAGCAATCCCACTTTTGGGTATAATACACAGAAAATACACAGAAAAATTAAAAACAAGGATTGAAAACGTATATGCACAACAATTTCATAGTGGCATAATTTACTATTGCCAAAAGTTGGAGGCAGCCCATGTGTCCATCAACAGATGAATGATAACCAAATTATGGTATTTAAATACAATGGAATTTTACTTGCTCTAAGAAGGAATGGACTATTCACACAGGAGACAACATGGTAGAACCCAGAAGACCTCATACTGAGTGAAGTAAGTCAGTCACAGATGCACAAATATTACATGACCTCAATTATATGACTTAAGCAAATTAAGCAGATGAGCTAGAGTTTGGAAGGTAAGTTTACAGGAGACAGAAAGGTAGTAGAAGTTGGTAAGCAAATGGTCAGTATAGGCAAAACCTGTGATTAGGTGGGAAAGTGTAGTTGGGCAGTAGATTGGGGTGATAGTGGTACAGTGATATGATTGAGTTTAAGAATGCAAGAATGTGAGGGGTAAAAGATGGGGACTTGGAATTGACTCTCCATGGAACTGGGGGTACGGTTGTAGGAAAGAGCAGGCAAGCTCTGGCGTTTTGTATGTCTGTTGTCAAAACTGCAATTGTGGGAATATTCTATTGGGAAATAAGGCAGGGGAAGGTTAGTGGCAAGAAGTTGGGGGGCATATGTGGGATAGGGCACCTGGGGCAATCCTCTGTGGAATATGTAAGTGCTCCCGTTGTCATAAGGTGTTATCTCATTGGTTGGAGACCCATGCAATAAGCAAGAAAACATACTCCTACCCTGTGTAGTCCTTCTATGTTTCAAAGAAAAGGGGCAAGAGCCTCTTGAGAAAATTGGCAGTGCCTAATTAAAAAAACCATACCAATATGTCAAGACTCAATATTATTGCATGTAACTATAAACCTTATTCTTCAAAAATTGAAACTTGGTGGACATCATTGGTTCCAAGGGGAATGGGAGGGAACAATAGAAGAGATGGAACATAGGGCATTTTAAGGGCATTGAAATTGTTCTGAACAATCTTGCAATGATGGATACAGGCCATTTTAAGTTTTTTCAAAAACCTATAAAAGTGTACTGGTTAAATGTAAACCATAATATAAACCACTGACCATTGTTAGTAGCAATGCTTCAATATTTGTAAATCACTTGCAACAAATGCGTCATAAGCATGTAAAATTTTATTAATAGGGGTATGTGGGAAGGATTTGGATATAAGAGAATCCTGTATATTTTCTATGTGACTTTTCTGTAACCTGAGATTCTTTGAATATAAAGCTCAAAAAAAAAAAAAAGACTCTTGGGGAATATATAGAAGAAATTGTCAACATACATAAAAGATACCAGGCCTTACAGTAATGAATGATGCAATATTTCTAAATTTATTATTTTTCTTTTTAATTTTTGATATTTTAATTATTTTATTTCTTATGATTCCTTATTGTTTATTTTTTGGCTTTGCTTTGGGGGATGTTTTGATAACAGAAGCATCACAACCGTGGCAGAGGAGAAACACTGGTGGGGGCTGTCAGTGATGGGGGAATGTCTGGGGACTGATGTACCTAGGGCATGCCTCTAGGGCCTATGAATATGTTCAACTGGTCATGGGACATTGTCTTGGTGGGTGGAGGACACACAATAACCAAAAGCATATTTAATTCTCATACTGGGAATTCCTGCTACATTATCTAATAGAAGATCAAGAATCTTCCAAATGCATGGGCAGTGCCTAGTGAAGGAGGACAACCAGCCCTTGATATTGATGGTTGTACTTAAGAAACTTTTCATGTGAAATTGAGACACAGTCTAGTATTATATATTGCCTAAGTGTTACCTCCTGAAAGCCTCCTTGTTGCTCAAGTGATGCCTCTCTCTAAACCAAACTCAGCAAATAAACTCACTACATTCTTCCTATCATAGTTCATGTCTCCTGTGAGTAAGCCTCCCTAGAACAAAGGGATTATTACCAAGTATCAACTAGTGATGCATTGGGAAAAAGACCTGAATCAAAAAGGGAAATGTTAAATACAAATTATTTTTATGGCTAAGAGATTTTTAACTGATTCAGGAGGTCATTCCAGAGGTTAGCCTTATGCATATCTCAAGAGCATCTCATTGACTGCCACAGTAAACAGTGTCCAAAGCAAGGGAGATCCTGAGAGCTTTAGAGACTTCTAGATACTATAGGCAGAGCAGACAATTTTAGGAATTTGACACCCTCTCAATGGTATTACTTTGGAATATATGCTCCCCAGGTTATCAGAATTAGACTCATTATAATTTCCCTACACAGGGCTCTCCTGGCCCTTTTATCTGGACCTATAATTAATGATATACTTGCTAAATATATGTTCCAGAGACCTAAATTTTTAGTCTGTTCTTATGCCAACTGAGCCTTGAATCTCAGCAGAGTTGCAATACCTACTCTTCAATTCCCTGGGCTCACCCAGGATAACTAAAAAGAAAGGATGATGATGGACAATACCCTCCCTGGAAGTGGAGAATGTCTTCAACTGTAAGCAATACAGTTCAATCTATCTGCCCCATGGAATGTAAGCTCACTCTCACTTGGAGGATTGAGGAATGAACAAACATAAGTGGGGAAAGTAACTATGGACTAAAATAGACTTACTATTATTCTAGCAATGGAAGAACATTTATCATTGATACAAAGGAAGTGGTCACCAGAATTTCTGAGAGGAGGGAGAGGGAAGAATAGGAGCAACATGGGTGCATTTTTGGGACATTGGAATTGTCATGCATGAAGTTGCAATGGCAGATACAGGGCATTATACATTTTGTCAGAACCTATAAAATTGAGCAGGTAAATATAAACTATTATGTAAAGTATAGTCCTTCATCAGTACAATCCTTCAACATGTTTCATCAGTTGTAAGAAATGTACCACATTAATGAAAGATGTCACTTATCTCAAAAAGTTTGGGATGGGGATTGTTGAGGTGCATGGGAATTCTCTTTATTTTTATGTAACTTTTATATAATCTAAAGCACTTTGTTCTTTTTAAATTTTAAAAAGTATTAAAATACAAGTAAATTGGAAAAAAACCATTTAGGTTAGAAAACCTTTAGCTTCTTGCTTGATATACCTTCCCTCATGAAGGGAATATTAATTAAAAATTATGCTTGGAAATTTACATCTTCAGTAATCCAAAAACCATAAAAATATATTATTGCCAAAAAATTTAAATGAAAGGAGAATTAACAAAGCTAGGGTGATTTTATCATTACTCTGAGAATTAAATATCAGTGGATCTACATCATCAAATATCTATACCTTGGACAATATGCCTGCATATAAATATAAATTTAAGTAAAACCCAAGATTTTGAGCAAAATAAAGGCTTAGTGTCTCAGGTAAACATTCAGAATTGTTTCCTTAACTTAGAAAGACTCTTTCTTGAATATAGAATTGGACTATTACATCTTTCGAAGAAAACATCTGTGCAAATGACTGAGGGAATAACAAATTAATATATTTTTTAAGGATTTATTTTATTTCTCCCTCCTTCATTGTTTATGCTTGCTGTCTGATCTCAGTATCTATTCATAGTATGCTTGTCTTCTTATTTTTTTAGGAGGCACCAAGAACCAAAACTCTGACATCCCATGTGGGAGGGTGGTGCCCCATGGCTTGAGCTTCCTCCACTTCCCACTTGCAAAGTCTCTGATTGTGTTTGCTCATTGTGTCTCTTCAATTTGTCATCTTGTTTCATCAAAACTCTGTGCCAGCCTGCGACGGTTTGCTCGGTCGGTAGAGGTGGGGTCCAGCTCTGGACGAGGGGTCGGTCCCGCTTGGGACGAAGGGTCGGTCCCACTTGGGACGAGGGGTCGGTCCGGCAGCAGACGAGGGATCGGTCTCACAAGGGGTTGCGCGGTTCGGCTGACGGGGTCGCCCGGCGAAGCCGGCGACGAAGGGGTCGCCCGGAGAAGCAGGCGACGAACTGGGGACAAGGGAGGCCAGGCCCTTGTCGGGGGCTCTCAGGACTGGAGGGCGCACGGCAGAAGAACTACCGCGGAGACAAGGTAAACACGCAAGTCCACTTTATTGAGGGAGAGGCAACAGTTTTATAGGGGCTGGGGAAGGCTGATTGGTCGAAGCCACGCCCTGTTCTGATTGGTTGCTGGCGAAAGGTCAGTGGGCGGTACTGGACGGGGGAGGGGTGGTGGTTAGGGATTGGCTGTTGCTGTTGCTGGGGGAAGGGGCAGGGTTTAGGGATTGGTGGCTGCTGTTGCTGGGGTGGAGGGCAGACTTGAGTTTCCCGCCTACGCCTGGCTGTTGCTGCTGTCGGGGGAAGGGAAAAGGGCGGGCTGGATTTTTCCCGCCCACACCTGGCTGTTGCTGCTGTTGGGGGAGGGGAAAAGGGCGGGCTGGATTTTTCCGCCAACACCTGGCTGTTGCTGCTGTCGGGGGAGGGGAAAAGGGCAGACTGGAATTTTCTGCCCTGCGCCTGCGCAGGGAGAAGGAAGAAGGGTGCCGCCCCACAAGGCATCGGGTGGCGCCATCTGGGAGGAGGGGCGGCCGCGGAAGCATGGCTGCCGAGAAGGGGAGACCCGAGGGCACTCTGCGCCCATGCCGAGCTTCCTTCAGGGGTGGCGGTGAGTCCGACCAGCCACCCTATTATGGGGGCAGCGGAATTAGGCCTACCGCGGCCGCTCCCCTGCCAGGCCAGCAAACCACACTTCAGCCCGAGGGGTGACCGCACCAGCCCATATGTCAGCTTGCTTGTCTTCTTTAAGAGACACTAGGAACCAAACCTGGCATCTCCCATGTGGTAGGCAGGTGCTGAACAGCTTGAACGCATCTACTTACCTAAAGTTTTTTTAAATGTTCATAACAATTTTATTGATAACCTTACTTTAATGAAAATAAAGTCAATATACAAATAAATTCATCTGTCCTTATTTAGTTAACATTAGCAAAACAAATACCGGGTAACTTTCTTTTTCAAAAAAATAAAATGCTTTGACTTTAATTGATGTTTTCTTTTGTGTTTTTTAAAAAAATCAATTTTACTAATACATATTAATAAAGTACAAATCTATCCAAAGTTTACAATCAAATGTATCTACTTTAACCACATAGTTGTGCATCCATCACTTTAATCATTATTAGAGTATTTTCATTAAAACAATGATAATATTAATTTTAAAAAACAAAGAAAAAATTCATCACCTTTTAAACTCTATTCTTCCTTGCCATACATAGGCATTATTCTGGTTGTCCCTCTAGTTTATTTTTATTTGTATTTTGTAAAATGTCTTACATGCAGCTTTACCCCTAATCACATTTCACATGAGGTTTTAATATGTTATGCAGCCCCTTGCTACATTTTTTATTTTACCACCTAATAATATGCCTTAGACTACCCTTTTCAGCCAGTCATACCCATATAATAGCTCCACTGGTTACAAACGCTATGAAGGCATTTCAACATTTCTATTAATTTCCAAAGGTTTATGACCATTTTACCAATTCTGCACAAATTAAACCTCAGCTTACCATTTTCTATCCTCCTATTTTCTGGTGGCCTGTATCTAATTATTATCTCCATGAGTTTACACAATATATTCAGTCTATAATAATGCAGTCATACAGTATTTGTCTTTTGTGTCTGGCTTACTTCATTCAACATAATGTCCTCTATGTTTACTCAAGAAATCATATGCCTCAGGATTTAATATCTTCTTACAGCTGCATACTATTCCACTGTGTGTATACACTACAATTTTTAAAATCCATTCATCATTTGATGGACATCAAAGTTGTTTCCATCTCTTGGAATTATGAATAATGCCAATATTCTGTTTATGTCACTGCTCTCAATTCTTCTGGGTATATACCTAGTAGTGGTATTGCTGTGTAACATGGAAAATCTATATTCAACTTCCTTAGGAAATGCCAAACAATCCATCACTACGGTTGTGGTATTTTACATTCCCACCAACAGTAAATCCTCTCCAACACTTGTATTTTTCTGATTTTTAAATAATGAATCCTTTCCAAAACTTGTAGTTTTTAATTGTGGCCAATCTAATAGGTGTGAAATAATGTCTCATTATAGTTTTGATTTGCATTTCCCTAATCACTAGTGAAGTTGAACATTTTTTCATATGTTTGCCATTTGTATTTCTTTTGGGACAATTACTTATTCAAGTTTTTCTGTATTCGAATTGGGTAGTTTGTCTTTAATGGTTGAATTGTATGGTCTCTTTAAATATCATGGATGTTAAATCTTTATTGGATATGCAATTTCCAAATATTTTCTCCCATTGATTCAGCTGCCTTTTCTCCCTTTGATAAAGTCCTTTGACATGCAAAAGCTTCCGATTTTGAGGCGATCCCATTTATCTTTCTTTTTCTTCCTTTTTTTGTTCATGCTTTGGGTGTAAGGTTTAATAAACTACCACTTACCACAAGAACTCAAAGCTATTTTCCTACATTTTCTTCTAGGAGATTTATGGTTGTTACTTTTTATATTTAGGTCCTTGATCCATTTTAAGTTAATTTTTGTATAAGACGTGAGATAAGGATTTTCTTTCTTTTGGGTAGGAATATCAAGTTCTCTCAGCACCATTTGTTGAAAACAGACTGTTCTGGTCCAGCTGGAAAGGCGTCACCACCTTGTCAAAAATAACTTGACTGCAGAAGTGAGTGTCTATTTTTGAGTTCTTCATAGTTATCCCTTGGTCAATCTAACACCCATATGTAAAAAGATCATTCCTGGGGAAGGGAAAAAAAGGTTTCATATTGAGTATATGGGAGTTCCCTATATGCTATATGTGACTTTACTGTGACCTAAACTTTTTGAAGACATAATTTTAAAAAAAAATGTAGCCACTGAGAGAGGAATGGAACAGATTGCCTTGCTATTGTACACACAGGGCAACACCAATTTCAGTGATGAAAGGCAAAACATCAAAAAAATGTTTCTTATGACATTTTTCATTTTTTAATGCCCCAATTTATTTTTTTACTTTATTTTAGTTTTTCTAAATTATTATGTATTCTATTTCTAATCTTTAAACCTATCATTACCATTTCATTTTCCTATTAATTGAATTTGGCAACATATTAGACTTCAAATTTGAAGAAGTTTTGAGTCACAGAGGGGTTCAACTAAGGCAGGAGAGGAGCACTGATGTGTGTTGTCATTGAAGGGGAATTCATGGGTGGGAGGTATTTCTCCAGGACATGCATATAGGGTGTATAGATATATTCAGATGTTCATTGGGTATTGACATAGGTGGTAGAGTTTCACATGACAAATAAGGGAGTGCTGAGTTCCCGTTCCAGAAAACTCAATTGTACTCCCCAATGGACCAGCAAAAATCCCTCAAGTACAAGGACAAAGACCAATGAAGAAGGAAGATCCAATGATGGGCCCTTGATAATGATGACTGCTTATGAACCTGTGTACTTGAAATTATAACGAAGCCTAGAGCTGCACAATGATTAAGAGTTACCTCCTGAGAGCCTCTATGTTGTTCAAATGTGGACACTAAGACAAACTCATCCTGTAGAAACATTACCTTCTCCCAATGTGGGACATGCCTCCCAGAGATGAGACTCCATGGCACAAAGGGATCACTACCAAGCACCAGCTAGTGATGCAGTTAGAAAAAAAAACGTTGAATAAAAGGGAGAGATGGTAAATTAAAATGAGTTTGTATGGCTAAGAGACTTCAAAATGAGACAGGAACTCATCAGAGGGATCACTCTTATGCACACATCAGCAGGGTCTCAGAGACTGTCAAAGTAGATACAACTCCAGGTAGTGGTGCTCCTGAGGGCTAAGGAGACACCCAGGCCCTACATTCAGGACAGATTGCTCTGGCATCCAGTGCCTTGCCAGTGGGCTCTACTTTGGAATTAGTACTCTTGATTGTGATGAAGTGGGACTAAGTGACCTCTCTATGCATACCTCTTCTGGAACTTTTACTGAACCTGTGTTTGGCAGTGTGGTTGGTGTATGCTCAGGAAACTTTGGACTATCTATGTGCCAACAGGGCTCTAAGCCTCAGGAGAGTTGCAACACCTACTCTCCAGATCATTGGAATTACTCAGGTCAGATAACAGGGAGGTGAGGATGGTCAACCACCTCACCAGGGAACTGAGAGAGTCTACAGCTGCAAGCAGGAGAATTCCATCTATCAGCCATTTGACATCTAAACCCCTTCTTGATTTAGAGGTGGAGTGGACATCACCATCCCAGTTTCTTCAGGATGGAGGAATAAAATATGGATTAGAGTGGACTTACTATTATTCTACAATAGAAATATTGTGATTTTTGCAATGTCAGAAATTATATCATTGATGTGGAGACAGTAGCCATGGGAGTTGCTGAAGGCAGGGAGAGGGAAAGAGAGGTGTGATGTTAGGGTATTTTCTGGAATACAAGTTGTCCTCAATGGTATTGCAGATACAGATGGAGGACACTATATATCCTACTATAACACACTTAATGGACTGGGAGAGAGGGTAAACTACAACATAAGCTATTATCCATGCTGTGTAGCAATGCTCCAAAAGTAACTCATCAAATGCCATGAATGTATCACACTAATGAAAGAAGTTGTTGATGTGGAAGGAGTGGGGGTAGTGGGGAGTTGAGTATATGGGAACCTCATATTTTTTAATGTATCATTTTGTGCCATCCATGTATCTTTAAAAAAAGATAATAAAAATTTTCAAATTAAAAAAAATGTTGTATTTATTCAAATGCCTTTCTGCATCAATTTAGAGGATCATATCATTTTTTTCGTCAATTTATTAATGTGGTTTAGCATACTGATTTTCTTGTGTTGCATACTTGGTTTAAAACTCACCTGTCTGTGGTGTATCATTTTCATATTGCTTTTGGATTCTGTTTGCAAATATTTTATTGAGGATTTTTGCATCTATATTCATTAGAGTTATTTGTCTGGAAATTCTTTTTTTTGTAGTATCTTTATCTGGTTTTAGTATTAGGGTGACTTTGGCTTCATAAAATGAGGGTTTGTTTTTGTTATTTCCCCTTGAATTTTTTAAAATAGTCCTGAACAAGATTTGCATTAGGTCTTCTTTAAATGATTGGTAGAATTCAACTGTGAAACCATCTGTTTCTGTGCCTTTAATCTTTGCAAGGTTTCTGATGACTGGTTCACTCTCTTCACTTGTGATTGGTTTGTTGAGATCTCTTATTATAGGGGCCAGTTAATTTGTTCGTGTTTTTAAGTAATTTGCTCATCTTGTTAACAATATCTATTTTTGTGTATGTATAAATTTGTTCAGAGTATCATCATATGATTGCTTTTATCTCTTTGGGGTCAGTGGTGATGCTCCCCTACCATTTATAATTTTATTTGTATTTTCTCTCTTTTTTGTCATTCTATTTCGTTGATCTCTATGTTCCAACTATTGTTTTCATTGATTCTTTCCATTGATTTTTGGTTGCAATTTCATTTATTTCTGCTCTGATCTTTAATATTTCTGTCCTTCAGCTTTGTGTGGGATTAGTTTGCTATTTTTTTTAAGTTCCTCCAGCAGTACACCTAGATCTTCTATTTTAGCTCCTCTTTTTTTATGTAAAAATAGAGGGCTATAAACTTCACCCTCAGCACTGCTCTTGCAGTTTCCCATGTGTTTTGATATGTTGTATTCTCATTTTCATTCATCTTTAGATATTTATGGAATTCTCTTGTAATTTCTTCTTCGACCCACAGATTATTTAAAAATGTTTTGTTTAATCTCCATACATTTTTGCATTTTCCATTTTTCCTTCCATTAATGATTTCCAGCTTCATTCTGTTATGATCAGATAAAGTGTTTTGTATAATTTCAATTTTTAAAACTGTCTATCCTGGAGAAAGTTCTATGCCTACACCGCTATTTTGGGGTGTAATGTGCTGTAATTATCTGTTAGATCTATTTCATTTACATATTATTCAAGCTCTCTGTTTATTTATCATCTGTCCATATGTTCCATTCAATATTGATAGTGTTTTATTTAAGTTTCCAACTATTATTTCAGACATATCTATTTCTCCTTTCACTTTTGTGAATGTGTACATCATGTATCATGGGGCACCCAGGTTAGGTACATAAGTATATATTATTGTTTTTTCTTGAGGAATTGCCCCACTTATTAATATATAATGACCGTCTTCATCCCTTATAATAGTTTTGCATTTAAAATTGATTTTGTCTGATATTAGCATTGCTACTCCAACACTTTTTAAGTTACTATTTGCATGGAATTTTTTTCTGATCCTTCCTTATGTCTGAGGTGAGTCTCTTGTAGATAAAATATGGATGGCTCATATTTAGTTATCCATTCTATTAGTCTACAAATTTTTGATTGGCAAGTTTAAGCCATTAATATTCAATGTTATTACCTTAAAAGCTTTACTTACTTCCTCCAGTTTTTTCCCTTTGGTTTTCCACTGTCATTACTTACATTCTTTTCAACCTTTAATTTACCCTTTCTAATAAACTCCAATTATACTTTCTTCTCCAAATCTCTCTCCCTTGTTTTTTCCTTTCATTTAAGGCTGAAGCAATCCTTTTAGAATCTCTTGTAATTACCATCTTTGGTAACATACTCTCAGTTTTTGTTTCTCTGTAAAGACTTTAAACTCAACCTCATTTTTGAAGGACAGTTCTTCCAGATACAGAATTCTTGGCTAGCAGTTTTTCTCTTTCAGTACCTTAAATACATCATATCACTTTCTTCTTGCTTACATGGTTTCTGATGATGTCCACACTTAAACTTACTGATTTCACCTTTATGTGATGCTTTACTTTTGTCTTGCTTCTTTCAGAATCCTCTCTTTATCCAAGATAGTTGTCATTCTATATAGTAGGAATCCTTCAGTAGGTTTAGTGGGACTTACTGTGTTTGTGGAACATTGTCCTTCTTGGATATTGATATTTATGTCTTCCTTAAAGTTTGACAAGTTTTCAGTCATTATTTCCTCAAATATTCTTTCTGCCTCTTATCCATTCTATTCTCCTTCTGCAACACTTATAACAAATATGTTTGTGCATTTCACATTGTCACTCATTCCCCGGAGACCCTTTTCCATTTTTTTTCCCATTCTTTTCTCTTTCTGTTCTCCTATTTTACCCAGTTCAGATGCTCTTTCTTCAAAATCACCAATTCTGTCCTCCATAGGTTCAATTATGCTGTGTGCCCCTACATTATTTTTAATCTGTTCTATACTGTCTTTTATTCCCATAATGTCTGTTACTTTTCTTTGCAGGCATTCAAATTGTTCTTTATACTAACCCAATGTCTTCTTAATATCTTTTAACTCTTTAATCATATTTTCCTTCAATTCTTTGAATTGCTTTAGGAGATTTATATTATTGTCATTGATTAGAGGTGTGTCAAATCTTTTATCTCTTCAGGATATTTGGTTTATTTCTTTGGATGGGCCATCTCTTTCTATTTCCTCCTGTGGCTTGAAATATTTTGCTGATGTCTAGGCATTTATATTTTGATGAATTTACTCTGATGGTCAAATTACCTTCCTTGCCTAGTGTATTTTTCACAATTCTTTTTGAGTTTTTGTTCATCTTATTCTGTTTTGAAAACTGCCCAACTTAAGTTATCAAAATTGAGCCATTAATCACTAATGTTAAATAGATTGTTTGTTCAGTGGTGGCACTAAAGAAAGAACTAAAAGCAGCTTTTCTTCTTTCAATTTCCTGGTGGACTAGCAGATGGTGGTCATCACCAAGTCTTTCTACAGAGGTCTTTCTTTCTACTTCTTCTTTCAGGCCAAAATTCATAGCCATCTCTGCTACATGAAATCACTGAAGAGAAGCCCTCTGACCCTTCCTTTCTCTTCTCTTGTAACAGTTGATAGGAAGGAAAAAGTTTCTTCCCCTCTCAGCTACAGTGAGCCAGAAAATTTCCCAGGATTTATGTCTTGAGGTTGGACAATGGGAATATGTCCCTGTGGTGTGGGGATTTAGTAACTAATGTTTTTTGTTTCAGGTTCCTCACCGCTCTGACCCTCTCCCTCCTGTGAGTTGCACTGAACTCTCATTGTCTGCTGATTCTCAAAGCAGGTCCCTTGGACAGCTTTTGGCACTGTTGTTTTTGTGTGAGAGTTGAGCCCAGTATGCCTACTCCAATGTCATCTTCCCAGAACACCTCCCCAGGTACCCAATGTAATTTTTAATAGATTTAATGGTATCATCAATTACTGAAAATTGAAAATAAAAGGATATATTTCAGGGAATGGAGGAATATAGATACATTTCATACTTTTACTAGGATTATTTATTTTTTAACTTTTTTATTTTGAAATACTTTCAAAGTTGCAGGACAGTTAACATAAATAATATCAAACCCATGCAAAGAACTCCAACTGCCCATCCCTATAAATACACACATCTACTAATATTAACATTTAACTATTTTTATCATGCCACATTTGCCATATCATTTTATGTATCCATCAGTCTATAAATTTCTCTATCTCTAGTAACTGTCTATCCATCTAAAAATCCATTTTATTCAATATGAGTTTAGGTTGTATACCTCATACTCATTAAAATGTATACAGTCATGGGCATTTCCTAAGAACCAGGATACTCACTTATGTAACCACAATATGAATAGTTAATTATTTCAATGTATTTATCATTGATAGAAAGATTGCAAACTATATCTAAAATTTTTTCATGTTATCTGGAATGTCCTTTTTTGGCCCTGTCTTCTTCCTTATTATATCCTATCAGTAATCATAAATTATGGTTAATTATCATTGTTTCTTTATGTGCTCAGACTTTGTAAAAATTTCTGTGAATATATATATATATAAATATATACACACACACACATACACACACACAGACACACAAAATAAACTTTCCCGTATCAACCACTCCTAAGCACAGTGAGATGTCCAATATTTATTGTTTTTTACCTTTACCACCTTCCATTACCAAAACTTTACAATTCCCATAACAGAATTTTCAGAGCCACTATTTATTAATTATCCACACACTTAACCTCCTCCAGTTTGCTGGCTGTATTCTAACATCTATTCCTGTAAACTTGCATATTCTCTCTTATGTTCTGTGTAGTTAAGTTGGAGGTTAAATTTAGCATCCTAAGTCTATAACAATCTTGTTTGCTTAGATGCCAAATTAATTTCAATGACATACATAAACCATATTCGTGTATCCCTGTGCCCCCACCTATATGTAGTTCTTTTCAACAATTACTTATTACATATTATGAATCAAAAACACTGCTTTAATCATTGTATCTTGTGAATTTTCCTTTTCAATCATTCAGGAAGCAAAAAGTGGAGTTACATAACAAAAGAAAATGGTACTAATATTTATAGTGACCCATGTTGTTATCCTTGCTGGTGATCCTTTTTTCTTCATGTTGCATCACTGTATTTTCTAGCATCATTTTTCTCATTCTGAGAAACTTTCTTTACCACTGCTTACAGGGCAGGTCTAGTAGTTACAAGCTCCCTTAGATATTGTGTATTTGGGAATGTATTATCAACCTCTCCTCAGTTATGAATGATGGCCTCACCAGATATAATATTCTTAGTAGGTAATTATTGTCTTTCAGCATTTTAAGTATTTCCTCCCAGGGCCTTAGAACCCCCATGGTTTCTGTTGAAAAATTGACAATTAAGAATATTGAGGTTCACTTTTATATGATGTGTTGATTCTCTACTGTGGTTTTAAAGTTATCTCTTTATCTTTAGCATTCAAAAGTTTGATTATAAAATTCTGTAGTTTGGGTCTATTTGGGATTTTCCCACTTGTTGTTTGTTAGACCTCTTTCATGTGTACATCATTTCTTTCATTAAGTTTCAGAAGTTTTCACCCATTATTTCATTGACAATTATCTTTTTCCTTTCTCAGTTTCTTCTCCTTCTGTAACTACAATAATGCATATATTGTTTTGCTTAACCATGCATCACAGGTTCCTCAAGTTTTCTTAGTTTTAGTTTTTTGGTTTCCTATATCTCCTGACTGTAGACAGAATGATGTCAATTGCCCCATCATCAAGTTGCTTGATTCTTTCTTCCTCCATCTCCAATCTTCTGCTTAACATCTCTAAGGAATTTTTAATTTATTTTATGATGTTCTTTTACTCTTTTCAAAATTTTCATCTCTCCATTGATATTCTTTTTGAATTCATGTGTATTTTCCTGTTTTCCTTTACTTTTTTTTTTTTCATTTCCCTTTAACTGAGCATATCTAGGACCAGTTTTTCAAGAATTTCCCTGATGTGTTAAGGAAGGGTAATGTTAAATGAAAATAAGCTATCAAAGGCTGAAACTTTTCTAGATAATGATGCTAAAGTAAAAAAACAGTCTTTATGAGATTTAATACTGTGGTATAAAGAGATTAATTACTTTATTATCAGAAGGCTGGCTTGTTCTGAGGATCAGAAAATTAAAACATTTTATTTATTTATTTATTTTTAAAACAGAATGCACTTCCATTTATTTAAGTCTCTTTGGTTTCTTTCAGCAGGGTTTTATAGTTTTCTTTTTAAAATATTTTTAAAATTTTTCTTAATGTTACATTCAAAAGATATGAGGTCCTCACATACCTGCCACCCCTGTCCCCTCCCCTCCTCCCCCCATAACAAAAACCTCCTCCATCATCATGAGACCTTCATTGCATTTGGTGAATACATCTCTGAGCACTGCTGCACCTCATGGTCAATGGTCCACACCATAGCCCAAACTCTCCCACAGTCCACCCAGTGAGCCACGGGAGGACATACAATGTCCGGTAACTGTCCCTGCTGCACCACCCAGGACAACTCCAAGTCCCAAAAATGCACCCACATTACATCTTTTCCTCCCACTCCCTACACCCAGCAGCCACCATGGCCACTTTCTCCACAACAATGCCACATTTTCTTCGATTACTAATCACAATAGTTCATGAATAGAATATCAGTAAGTCCACCCTAATCCATACTCTATTCCTCCATCCTGTCTACAATTTTTGATATTTGTTTTGGTGGGGATAATTCATCATATACTATAAGAAATACGATATTGTGCAAGCAAAATACAGTTCTACTTGCTGCTACAGCTCACATCACTTTGTAATACTTTTTCTTCACCATGCAGAAAGATTAAATGAATCAGCAACTCAGCTAGATTGGAGGAAGGAAGAAATATCTTCTAAAAGATAAGCTCTGTTGAGGGACATGTTCTTATAGTCTACATTTTAATGAGGGAAGCAACTATAATGATATCCTTGTGCTATATCCTTACTTTGCCTTTAATTCTGAAGTCTCTCACTACTAATTATTACAATATTTCATCCAGACAGTTGTAGAAAGGTAAATACAAAGAGAGCAATTTAAATTGAATTCTCTAATGTAAAACTTTCAATATTGACTTCTAGGTTAACAGTATCCTGTACCTTGAATTTCCGTCACATGCATAGGCACCTGTTTTGGTACTCATTCAGTGGCTTCAACAAATGGTATCATTCTTTGTTTTTAGTGTAAATCATCCTAGCATCATTCAAAGTAATTTTTTAAATGTGAGAAATATTTTCCTGGTAAATCATTGACTTACAAAAAGAATGGAGTTGAAAAATTCGGATGCTAACGTATAGGTCACTGCCACATATGCTAACAACAAAATAACATATAGTGAAAAAAAACTCTTGATATATAATAGGGAGAGATTCAAATTTAAGAACATATATGAAATAAAACATTGTTAGGCATTTCAAAATATCTATGGATCATTCTGCGTAGAGCAATCTTAATTTCTCTGTTCCGCAGGCTATAGAGGATGGGATTTATGAATGGAGGCACTATGGTGTAGAACAGAGCCATGAGGAGATTACTAAGAGATGTGTCATTTGCAGTGGAACCAAAGACAGAAGTCAACCCAGAAACTACAAACAAAATCAAAATTGCCAACTGTGGGGTACAGGTGGATAGGGCTTTGTTGCGGGCTTCCACAGAATGCATCCTAAGGACCATTGAAAATATGTAAATATAAGACTTAAACATAAAAGCTGAACATACTAATAAAATACAAGACCTTAGAACTAAGGCCATAGACTCATGAAACTGAACACTTGAAGAGGAGATCCTCAGAATTTGTGGCACATCACAGAAATATTGATGGATCACATTGGACTTTGTGAAGGGAAGCCTGAACATGATACCTGTGTGGATAGAAGAATAGACCAACCCACATGCCCATGAAGCACCAGCTGCCTGTGTGCACAGGTGTGGGGTGACAGTCAGTCCATAGTGCAGAGGGTGGCAAATGGCTACATAGCAATCATAGGACATCACAACCAGGAAGAAAAACTCTGCGGATCCAAACATGATAAACAGGAAAATTTGAGTAGCACATGCCGGGAGGGAAATTAGTTTATGGTTTGACAGTGAATTCACAATCACTTTTGGAACAATAACTGAAATGCCGCAAAGGTCTATGAGGGACAAATTGCCTAGAAAGAAGTACATTGGAGTGTGCAGGTGTGGGTCATTTATAATTACAATAACAGTTAGAAAATTCCCAATCACAGCCCCCAAATACATAATTAAGAACATCACACCTTGGAGGACTTGCAGGTCTCGGGTAGTTGTAATATCCTTAAGGAGGAATTCTGTGAAAATAGTAAGATTGTCCATTTTTCCTAATATACTGCTGTTTCCCTGTAGTCAAAATAGAAAATAAGAATATACTAAAGACAAAATGGAGATAATCCAATCAATTTACAAATATAATACCATGATTATTAACCTCACAAAGAATTAAACTTAGTGGAAATGGACAAAATGCAGTACTCTGTAGATAACGCTTTTATATATTTCCCTTTTTACTCTCTTTGTTAACTCTGTTCTATTTTTTAAATTTTGATATTAATAAGATCCCAAATGCTAAAATATCAAATGATATAATATTAAATCAAATTCATTAACCCTTCATTTGTTTAGTCATATTTACATTATTTCAGTAAAATATCATTTCAAACTCTTCTAGGAAACACTAAACAGCAATTTTCTCATGTACCAGCTGATTTAGATGTTGCTAAAATAGTCTAATGTTTGGTCACCTGAATAAATATTGGTTTCTGTATCACAATTAATGAAAAATTTTGAGATTTTTCTTAAAAAGTTTTTAATCCAAAGGAGACCAGATGGATTATGCCTCATTACACATTCATTTCATTTGTTCTAAAAGATATGCATGGGAGCCTTTTCTTTCCTCCTTTGCAGCACTTTCCAAAGAAAACAAAATAATTATCATCAGATTCCGATGGCCTACAATTTTCTGTTGCAGGTATACAAGTTTCCCTTTTTGTTTGTTTAGCTTACTCTCTCACTTTCAAACATTATCTAAGAAAATTGTCCCACCTGACATTTCTCCTCCTCAAAGCATCCTTCCTTCTATCATGCATGAGATCCAATATTTGGTGAAGGACTAATTCTCTGTCCAGATATATTGCTCATGTTCTTTTCTAGATTTTGCTAGATCCTTTTATTCAAAATAGCCATTGAAATCAAAACTCTCTTACTTCTGGTTGTCTTGATCATGCCAAACCTTAAAGAAATCATGTTTTAGTCTTAAATATATTCAAATTCAAAAATATTATAAACCATGAGGGATATAATTTCAGAACTACATATTTCTATATGTGGAGAAATAATGGAGGAGTAATTACTGAAAATGTTAGAATTTGTAATTTCATTATTGATAATTGTATGTATAATCTATTTATAATTACAAATTAGTATACAATTTGACTAGTATTTTACATGACAATGAGCTAATAAAACTGTTTATTTTATTGATTATATTCATATGATTATTTTTGCATTTCTGAAGAATTATTTTACAAATTATTTTTCTATGATTTCTATTATGCATATTTTTTATTTCACCCCCAATTTTATGAGGAAGAAAAAGTCCCTTAGCATTTTATTAAACATCCAAAAAAATACTCTTTTGATATTACTTATCTAAGTGTTTATTGTTGGGCAGAACTAAAACTCCAAGTGATTTTTAAATTTCCTTTTTCAAATCACACAATTTTGCTTATCTGAATAACTCTCATTCCTATCCTCCATCACTTAAGATTGCATTTTTGCAATCAGTATGCTGAATTCTCAAGTTTCTCTGGGCTGAATATACTATATATGTTCTAATTCAGAGTGCATCATTATATTTAAATGCAAGCCTTTAGTGATACAGGGAGAAAGAGAGAGTTCATGATTTGTCCCTGCTCCTTATTAGTTTAGGGATATTTAGCAATTACTTCACAATTTTACAAAAAGGAAAAAAAACAGAGTGGGCTACCAATTCCTCATCAATTGTTAGATATATGATGTACAAATGCATATTATCAATCTTTATAGAGAGTAGATATTTCCTAACACCTTGCAAATAAATATAAGAGATTGTTCATGGTAAAAAATCCATTGGATATCTTGACCTATATGTTCATATTTTAAGGGCTATTTTTGCTTATAAGGATTGGTTTCCATGAAATTCTTTGGTCACTCACAGTTGCCTTTGAATTTCTTATTTGTCCTTTACAATCTTCAAGTAATATTTAATTCATCGTGCTTATGCTACCTCAATTTCTTGGTAATTTCTTTATCATTATATTTTCAAAATTGGAATATAGTCAATGGATTGCATTCATAGCATCAAGTACCATTTTTAAAACTAATCACCTATAATAAAATCAAAACTTTCAGACTCTCTATAATTATCAGTTTATAATATGGCATAGAAACAGTTAAATGTACTAAAAGTCTTCAGAACTATAACTGTTATGTCAGTGATTTTTCATTAGTACTTTTTAAGAAACACAATTCAAAGTATAAAAAAGTACCTGAAATATTAGTAAACATGTATATCTGCTGAAAGTATTTCTTTTGCATAATTATAAACATTTTACAAAATCTATGCTTCTGCTTCACACTTCAAGGAGTCACTTTTCCAGGAAATGCATGTTTACTCATAATCATAGCTACAATTGTGATTCCATATTCTTTATAAATATTGTTATTCTTTAGAGGGAGAATGTACGGTCATACTTCTCAGGAGCCCCAGGGAAAAAGTAATTACTTTTGAGAGGCTAGTTTTCTTCCAACTCCTGAACGATAAGGATTCTTTGAGTGTACTCTTGAGATTAGTTAAATTTGTAATAGTGTTATTAGCAATAAGATTACCAAAGGAGTTTTTGTTGAACCTAAAAAAAGAGAAGTATTCAAAATATTACATAGTCACTATTTATTCAATATATTTTCAATTTTCTGTCTAATTATAAATATAATTTATTCACATTAGAGTAAATCCATAAAATCAGGCAACCCACACAAAATTTTATTTTTAAGAGTTTAGAGTAAAAGTATGATATGAAGGAAAATCATGTAATATAAAAAGTTAGCAAGAAAAATAAACAAATTGGCTGGTAGTTACTAAATTCAATAAAAAATAGGATTCATTTTAGAATGTATTATAGAGCAAAAGCAAGGAAAAACAAAAGTGTGGTATATAGTAGGACTCGTACCCAAAGAGCGTTGAAGTGATCTTGAATGTGGTAGAGAACAATGATTTAAGTAAATCTTGGATTGTGAATTACTACCCTTACAAGCAGGTCAGAGGAAAGTTACCTATTTATCATTATTCATAAAATATTTATTAACTATTGCCAGTCAACAGAGTATCAGAACTTGGCAGAGGCTAAGAAGAAATAAATAACCTTGATTCTACACTTTGGATAGATTATATGGTATGTGACTATATCTTAATAAAATGCTTAAAGAATAAACAATTGTGCAAGAATAACCAGAAATAGCAGCTATGTACAGCAGAGAAAGCATAGAGAGGTTGACAGGTGAAGAATTTTCTTGCTTGTCTGTTTTATTGCTATTATTATTGAAATAATGAAAATTCTCTAATGATGATTGAAATGATGAATGCACAACTACGTGATTTTACCAAATACTATTGATTGCACATTTTGGATGAATTGTCTGTTTTATTAAAATGTATCAATAAAATGGATTTGCTTAAAAAAGAATGTCTTAGAAATGAATGCTCAAAAATACAAGTCTGGGGAGTGGATGTGACTCAAGCAGTTGTGCACCTGCTTCCCACATTGGAGGTCCCCAGTTTGGTTCCAGTGCCTCCTAAAAGCAAAGACAAACAACTAGCAAACAAATGGAAAAATCAATGAAGGTGAAATGTGGCTCAGTGTTTGAACTCTATCTTCCCACTTACAAGGTCTATGTTTCTTTACCCAACTCTGTTATCTCAAAAAAACAAAAAAAAAGTCTCCACATACAGCTACAGGTTATCATTACAGTTACAAAAATTGGTAGAGGAAGTTTGGTGAGTAGAGGTAAAATGCCAAATCTGTGAAAGCAAAAATCTCCCTTGACAGTATAGGAATTTTTTTCCTTCATCAGAAACACTCAGAAAAGGTTTCAAAAGCCACAAGCACATTTTGACCAGCTTTCATAATCACTCCATGTTCTCAGTCTTTATATGTGAATTTTTGGCAAAAAAACAAATTTATGAACGATTGCTCAGCTTAACAGAGGCTACAGAAAATGTCCTGATATGGCAAAGATATTCAATATGAAACAAAATGAAGCAAAACAGATGTGCTTTCTGGAGATCACAGAGGAAAAGTGATAACTGGCATCAAATTAAGCAATAGTACTATTTTCATGAAATATAGCACTCAAAAAAGAGTTATTATAGAAAAATACACACAAAAGTATATTATCTGAGCTTACTTGAAATTTATCAGAATGTAATTTAATTAAATTTACATAATCATCTGGTCTTATGTTTTTTGTTTTATTTTTTGTTTCAGGGAGGCTTTGTACTATAAAAATTATTAAAAACCTAAATAATTTTAAAGTATGTAACATATATCCATGGAGAATTTCCATCTTAGGAATTAAAATATGCATACATAGATATATTGAACTTATTTTTAAAATAAATAATAAATATTTTAATGCTATAATACAATTCAAATATATGCTAATTTGCAAATAAAATGATTTTTTTTGAGATGGAAGAGATTATTTCATCCTTTTGAAAATCTATTTTATTTGGGCTTACTGTGAAATAGCTGAATTCTCACATCTGCTTTTTCATTCATTCTTTTGCTATATGCTGGCTTGATTGCAGAATATAAAGAAAGTATGGTTTCACACAGATATATGGTTTGAAAAGAGAAAGTATTTAATAAAAGCTTTAAGATAAGCATTAATATTCTTCTTTAATAATAATATTCTGCAGTAAAAATCCACAAATTCTGGTTTCTTAAAAAACAGGTTAAATTTGGAATCTAAAAACTTATTAAGAAACATTTTCTTATCTGCTGGATTTGGATCCATTATTTATTTTGCAATGGAAATGTGTTTTGCCCTTGCATAATGTTTTAACATCAAAAGGTGTTTATCTGGAAAATATAGGTTCATGGAATTATGCAAATACAACATAATTCATGCTACATTTCCAAAATAAATAAAGTGTATTAAATCACCAACAATCCTACCAAATACATGTTGGGAAACTCAAACTCATTTTTTAAATTAAAAATTTTAAAGTACTTTTTAAAACTATTTGTTACTTGGAATGAAAATTTTAATATTAGCAACTAATTTTAGTAGTTGTTTACATTATATTCATGTTATTATTAGGGCAGTTGTTGGTTTACATATAGTAAATAGTTCTCATATACCCCAATATGCCATTCTCCCTACTGTTAGCATTTTACATTAGTTTATTATTTGTCCTCTATTTCTCTAGTGACCTCAGTCTTGAAGTTCTATCAATTACTGAAAATGTCTTGTTAATGTCTCCTACTATTACTGTATAACCATCTATCTGTCCCTTCAATTCTGCCAATATCTGCTTCTCAGATATTGAGAATACTCAGATACTCTGCTGTCAGATACACATATAATTATAATTTCTGTATTCTTATTTAATTGACTATTTAGCAGTGTATATTGTTGTTATTAGTCACAGTGACCAGTTTTACTTTTAATTAGAGCAGTTATGGTTTACAGAAAAATCATTCAGGAATAAGAGTTCCCTTATAATCACTTCACCCATAATAATTTACTCAGTATTAATGTTATGAATAAGCAGAGTAAATTTGTTGAAATTTTGACAATGTTATAAATATAGTTTTGCAATGTTTTTCTTTTTAAAAGTCTTTAGATTACATAAATGTTAGATAAAAAAAAATATAGCTGGTTCCCATATCCTTTACCCCTTCTATTTCTACACTTTCCACATTAAAATCATTCATTAGTGTGGTACATTTGTTACAATTGATGAACATATATTGAAGCAATGCTACTAATCATGGACTACTGTTTATAGTTTACATTCTGCCCTGTACAATTTTATAGGTTATGACAAAATGTATAATGGCCTGTATTTGCTATTGTTATGTCATGCAGGACAATTCCAAAGTTCCAGAAATGACCCATGTTGCACATATTATTCCCTCTCCCTCCCCTCAGAACCTCTGGTGGCCACTGCTTTTATATCACTGATAAAAGCTCTTCCATTGCTAGAATAATACATCTATAATGGAATAACAGTAAGCCTACTTTTGTCCATTGTTCATTCCCCAATCTTGAGGATTTGGGAATGGCGATGCTCACTGTGTTTCTAATTGAGAAGGGCTTAGATCCCGTGGAGCAGGTGGAGGGAACTATCTTGCCTACAGTTGAAGATTCCTTCCGTTCCTTGGGATGGGCTTTGTCCATCATCATCTCCTTGTTTGCTGACATGAGTGGGTCCAATAAACAGGAGAGTAGGTGTTGCAACTCGGCTGAGAATCAGGGCTTAACCAGCACATGAATAAACCAAAGATTTAAGTCTTTGGAACATATATTTAATAAGTAGAGTATAAATTATAGGTTCAAATAGAAGGGTCATAAGAGCCATATGTAGGGAAATTATAAAAGAGTCTAACTCTGTTACACTTGGAAGCATAAATTCCAAAGTATGGCCCACTGATAGGGTGCTGAATTCCTTAACTCATCTGCCCCCTATAGTGTCTAGATGCCTCTAATGCCCTCAGAAGCCTGGCTGTTTGAGGCACTGTTTACTGTGGCAGGCAATGATATCCTGCTGAGAGGTGCATAAGCCTAACCTCTGGAATGACTTCCACTCACTTGGCAATCTCTTAGCCATAAAAACTGAAGTGTATTTAATATTTCTCAATTATACAAGCGCTGTCCTTATACATTTCACCTGCATTTTTGTCATACTTGCTACATATTGTGTCTTCATACATTGAATATCCAAAACAATAGATTTGTCATTACTTTTTATTTACTCAAATTTTAGACTTGTAAGTTGTAAAAAGTGGAGTTAAATACCAAGAATACCATATAATTTTACTGGTATTTACAATTACACAAAGAGTTACTCTTACTGGAAAACTTAATATTTCATATGCCAATTTGAACCACTGTACTTTCCTCGCAGTCTAAAGAACTCAGTTTACAATTGTATGGCAAGTTTTGTACTGACCAACTCCTCCCTTAGCATTAAAAAAACAAACACACCTGGGAATGTCATATTAATCTTTCCGTTCTTTTTGAAAGACTCTTACCAGGCACCTTATTAGTAGTGTTATGATTCTTAATAACAAGGGTTATCTTTTAGCACTGTAAATAGTTCATGCCTGTTTTTTCACTTCCATGATTTCTGATGAGTGTCGCTTTTTTCTTATTTGAACTTGCTTGTATGAAACATGGCTTTAATCTTGCAGCTTTCAGAACTCATTCCTTATCTTTGCCATTTGATGGTATGATCACCATGTGTCTGGTCACATTCCTGTATGATTTTAACTTGAATTCGGTTCTTTGAGCTCCTTGAAGGTGTATATACATATTGTTGATTAATTTTGGGAGTTTCCTTGCCATTATTTCTTTGAATATTCCTCCTGCCCATTTCTCTTAATTTTCCCTCTGTAAACACTGTGTGTTTTTTGATATGCTTGCTATCAGTGTGTTTGTAACTCTCATGGACTCTCTTCAGTTCTTTTTCATTAATTTTTCCTGCTCTTTAGCCTAAACATTTCATTTGTCTTACATTCCAGCTCATTCGTTCTTTATTCTGTCAGTTCTAATCTGCTGTTGATACAGTCTGGAGATGTTTTATTTCTGTTATTTTGGTATTCAACTACAGTTTTCTATTTGCATCCTTCTCATTGGGTTCATCATATTGTGAAAACTTGTAGTTTTTTTTCCCTCAATATTTTAAATATTTTGAAGCCTACTTTTTCTTTTTTTGAAGTCTTTGCATGGTACTTTCAAAGATTAGTTTTCTTTGTTGCTTTGTTGATTATTTTCTAAGTTTTATCTTTTTCTTTGGATGGAATATTTCCTTTTAAGCATAATTTGAGCTTTTATTGTATACTGGACATTTTCTTATTTCATCTTGTTACTTCTTGGATGCATTCCTTCAGAGTCTATCTATCCTCCTTACCAAGAAGGTCAGCCTTAGATAAAGCATTGGCACCTCTCAGTCTTTCTGAGTCTGTTTCTCATCCTTGGCATATGCTCATGGCCTTAAGAATTTCCTGTACACTGAAAACTCTCATTAACTTCATTTTTGACAGAATGTCTGTCAAGCATGTAAATTTCAGTAGCATTACTCTTTTTGTCAGTAAAAATTTTTAAATTCTTGATATTGCAAAATTTTTTTGAATCATTTTTTAAGATTTATTTTATTTATTTATCTCACCCCTTGCCATTTGATTGCTATCTGATCCCTGTGTCCATTCACTGTGTGTTCTTCTGTGTCTGCTTGTCTTCCTTTGTTGCATCATCTTGCTGTACCAGCTCTCTGCAGGCATGAGCCATCAGCACTCTGCAAGTGTGGGTTGTGAGCTCTCCACGGGCACAAGCTATCAGCTCTCTGAAGTCATGGGCCATCAGCTCTCTTGGGTACAAGCCAGTTTGCCTTCACAAGGCAGCCCTGGGAAGCAGACCCAGGACCTTCCACGTGGTAGATGGGAGCTCAATGGTTGAGCCACATCTGCTTCCCTGATATTGGAAATTTTAAATTATCCTCTATTATTGATAAAAATAGGTTGGAGTTAACATTTTGATATTCTAAGAAAACTTTTGCTTCATCACTTTATTCCTTTTGCTTTTCTATTTTCTCTATCTCCATTTTCTGCTCTTTATTATTGACTTATTTTATATAGCTGGGCATTGCTTTGCTCTTATTTTCCTGACTCCTTCTGTTGGAAATCTAAGAATGTAGGTCATTTTTCTTTACAGTTTTCTTATTTTCAATATAAACACTTACTGTCTTAAACTTCTCTCAATGCTATACTTTATTCTAATCCATCATAGTCATTCACTATCATGCAAATCAAAATATTTTTAAATTGTCTGTCAAATTCTTTTTCATTCAGATTGTTTAAAAATGCATTGTTTAATTTCAAAAATTTGTTGTTGCTGGTATCTCATTTATTTACATTGTGGTTAGAGAACATGCATTAAATATTTTCTAAATTATGGAGCCTAGATTCACATTTTAGTATACCATCCCTGTTGGAATATTCTCAAGGAAAATGACAACTAAAACTACAATGCTTGCTACTATATGCCTCCAGAATTTTAAAATGAACAATTCTGAGATTTTTGATCAACCTAAGCTCTCATATATTTTGTTATTAGTGTGATATTTTAAGTGTTTTGCAAATGATAAGCTTTTTCTCATAAGAAAAAAAAAACACCTATCCTGTGTTCAAATCATCAATTTCAGCCTTCATTATTTATCCAGAAATTAGAGCTTATGTCCAAAAGAATATGTACCAGATTGTTCATAGCAGTTTTATTCTTAAAAACTAAAATGTGGATAAATCACAGGTATCCATCAAAGGAAAATTTATAAACAAGTAGTGAAATATTTAAAATACCTTACTCACAATTTACAATAAAATAACCTTACTCACAATTTAAAACAAAAACAAAAACAAAATACTTGTAGATTCAGTAACATTGATAACAAGAAACATTTCATGTTTGAAAAAAGAACCTTGTTCAGAAGATTGACCATTTCATTACATAAATCATATAAAGGCTTAGAGCAGGAAAATTAAACCTATCTTAAAATAAATGAATAAATGGATATATTAGTAGGAGTTTATTAGAAAGGGAGTACAGTGGCAATTTATTAAGAATACTCTGTTATTATAGAGATATGCGATATATTATAAAATTTGCATTATAGGAGTTTAATACTTGAAAAATTTGTTGAATAGAATTAATTAAATTTTATGTTTCTTACATTAAATGTTAAAAAAATAAAAGAACCATACTAAAATAATTTATTCATCAGCCTGAAGTAGTTAGAGATGTATTTTTTTTTCCCAAATTACATCAAAATGTAAAGTTTAGAAAGGAAAAGAAAATATTTTTGGATTGATGTAAAGAAGGATGGATGTTGAATATATATACAATAGAATGGATAGAATAAAATGTACATAGCACATGAGCTAAATTCATTTGTATATGTGTGTTCATTATAATTCTTTCATCTTTAATATGTGCAAATATTTCTTCTTGAAGTTAGCTCTCAAATAGGAAAAAATTAACTTTCTACACAAATATGAGAAGAGCACAAATATTTTTTAGAAGTTTTTTATTAATTTTCAAAGTTATGAACAGCACATTGTTTTTATGCCATATTGAGGTATCAACAATACTAATTCTATCTAAAACACAATTGAGAAATATATTGAATTTCTCTTTGGAAGACTGTAACATTTTAAAATTACAGACATACAAAAAATATATGTAGAGAAAGAAAAGCATGCAATGAGAAGAAAATAAAGAGAAAAAATACTCAGATTTACAAATATGATATTTGAAATATATCAAATACAGGAGAGGAAATTATTGTGTGCGGTCACCCCTCGGGCTGAAGTGTGGTTTGCTGGCCTGGCGAGGGGCAGCGGCCGCGGTAGGCCTATTCCAAACCACTGCCCCCATAATAGGGTGGCTGGTCGGGCCCACCGCCACCCCTGAAAGAAGCTCGACATGGGCGCAGAATGCCCTCGGGTCTCCCCTTCTCGGCAGCCATGCTTCCGCATCTGCCCCTCCTCCCGGATGGCGCCACACGATGCCTTGTGGGGTGGCACCCTTCTTCTTCTTTCTCCCTGCGCAGGCGCAGGGCAGAAAAATCCAGTCTGCCTTTTTCCCGCCCCCCGACAGCAGCAACAGCCAGGTGTGGGCGGGAAACTCAAGTCTGCCCTCTATCCCAGCAACAGCAGCCACCAATCACTAAACCCTGCCCCTTCCCCCAGCAACAGCGACAGCCAATCCCTAATCACCACCCCTCCCCCATCCAGTACTGCCCACTGACCTTTCTCCGGCAACCAATCAGAACAGGGCGTGGCTTCGACCAATCAGCCTTCCCCAGCCCCTATAAAACTGTTGCCTCTCCCTCAATAAAGTTGGACTTGCGTGTTTACCTTGTCTCCGCGGTAGTTCTTCTGCCGTGCGCCCTCCAGTCCTGAGAGCCCCCGACAAGGGCCTGGCCTCCCTTGTCCCCAGTTCGTCGCCTGCTTCTCCGGGTGACCCCGTCAGCTGAACCACGCAACCCCTGTGAGACCGACCCCTCATCTGCTGCCGGACCGACCCCTCGTCCTAAGCTGGACCAACCCCTCGTCCACAGCCAGACCCCACCTCTACTGACCGAGCAAGCCACTGCAATTGTGGAAAATATTTGCAGAATTAAAGATAATAAAAGGTAACCAGTAGGAAAATGGAAGAGAGCAGTGATTTACTATAACACTGAAATAGGATTGCCAGTATCTGAAAACAGGAAGAAAATGGAGAAAATGGGGAGAATATTGCAAATAAATATCAAAATAGTATATTTATAAGAAAGACATATTCTTCCATTTGAATTCACATACAGAAAAAAACAATGAAGTATAATTACCTACACAAGTAATTATTATAATACATGCAGGAAAAGATTAAAATATGTTAAAGGGTAGATCTCAGATAGGAAACAGATACGAGGACCTACAGTTTCCAAAATGTCAAGTATTCAGCTCCCTAATTCCCACTTACTTGTCCTTTCTATATTATATGAGTGAAGTAACTAGGAAGGTCTATTTTAAATGAATATTTAGGGAAAGAATTAGCCTGATAGATATACATAAATGATATAATGTAACAATTCTATCCTCCTAGAAGAGGAGGATAGAAAAGTTTGGGAGGCAATTTGGTAGAAAAATGGAACTTAATACAAAAGAAGAGGATATGTGAAAGAAATTAGCTATTTCAACAAAATATAGGCATGTTTGTAAGCATTCTATAAAAATACCTGAGTGATGAAAAATACAATATATCATGACCAAGGTATATTTATCTCATTAATATAAGTACTTTAACATTAGAAAATTAAACATATTAATTTCTCAAGATTGAGGCATGAACAATCATAAATGGGGAGTGTAACCATAGACCAAAGTAATTTATTGTAATTGTAGTTATTATCTTGTGTTAGCAGTGTAACAGATATTATTGACAGAAAGACACTGGTTTCCAGAGGTTCAGAGGTGAGAAGAAAGGATGAAAAGGTGGAACACAGTATTTAGGGCAGTGAATGTATTCTGTATCATACTGTAATGAAGGATCCATAACATTATACATTTGTCAAAACCTATAAAACTGCACAGCCAAAGCCTAAAACATAGTAAAAAATTATAGACTTTTTGGTTAGTTAAAAAGAAAGAAAATTAAACATGCCAATTCAAAACAACAAGAGAGCTTTAAATTTAAATATTGCATGACAATTCCTCTTTGCAAATTGATTTCTATTTCAATAAAATATTTATTCATTATGAAGTCTATTATCAAAGATTTGGAAGGAAAATTCTTACTTTGAAAAAGGTAATTATTGAAAACTCATTCAAACATCATAGAACTTAAAACATTCATAATGATTTCATCCTTTCATAGACAACAAAAGAAATACAATTTCAGAAAGGAAATTAGGTGTATAAGAATCAGAAAAGATGCATCATTTGCATTAGCACTGGATTACTTCTGAATGTGAAGGTTAATGAGAACCAAGGATAACATTTGTATATGATGTCAGAAGGCAAATGGATGAAAAAATTCAATAAAGAGAGATCAATCACCTATAAAATAGTAACAAAATGTAAAATGGATTCTAAATGAAATATAGGAAATATGTAACATGGATATACAAGAAAATTTTAATTTAGAGAAATTAAATAAAAAGAAAAATAATGGAGAAATTGACCACATTTATTGTTTGGAAGGCATGATATTATAAATTTGTTAAATGATAGCCATTCATAAAATAACACCAGAATTTTTAAAAAGACATATTAAATTTTCTTAAGAATTTGACAAACTGGCCCTGAAATTCCTGTTATTATCAATTCCAAATATTGTATTTATTCATAATGAAAAAAATACCATAGTATTTAAACATTGTGACTTAGGAACAGAGCAGACAAGTAATCAGTGCAACAGTATAAAGGATACATATAGAAGACTCAAGAAATTACAGATGCAAATTTACTGTGGGGAAATTTTATGTCTATTTCAATAAATGGTGCCAGGAATAAGGCAAAATATTTGACAAATGAAATTGCATTTATATTTCTGAACATATACAAATCAATTATAAGTGGTATAAGAAAAATTAGGAAGAACTATATCATCATATTATGAACATATCTTCACAACTATAAATAGAAAAATGATTTTTATGAGGAGAGGGAAGATAAAAAGATATAAAAATAAATAAAATGAAAATATGTTTGTGAAATTGATTACAATTAAATGAAGAATTCTTGTGTCTAGCCCTGGCACAAGAGCACAAATATGCCGACCATGAAGTGAGCAAATTAAATGTAACACATAATACTTAAAAAAGAGTTTCTAAAAAGGAGAAGCATAAACATTTCACTTATACATGACAGCTTATACTGCACCATTAGAACTAAAAAAATTTAAAAAAAACAAACAGTATATCCAAAATGAGATATTGGCACAAATTCAGTAGATTAAAGAAAATAAATCTGGAAGCATCAGTTATTGGAGTGGATGTGAAGAAAAGAATATGTTTTTATGTTACTGCTGTGTGTGCTTAAGTCATACAGTTGCTTTGAAAAAGTATTTGATTTCCTAGCTCACTTGCTCATAAATGAATGTAATTTTGTTTAAAGTTAGTAAGGGAGAATGTACTCTTAAGGAAATCAAGTTTTATCCTCTACCACATCAGAGTTCCCTTACAGCAGTTACCAACAAGACAGCAATGGCCGAGAATGAAGAGCAATGGCTGCAGCAGAGGTGACCCCATATGAGTGTAGCCAGGTCCTGCAGTCCATACAGATGTGCACTCTAAGCACTGTACTATATGAGGTGGGGATGTTGAATTTCCTTGGGTTTAGACACCCAAAGTTACCAGAAACCCCTGCCTCCAAGATTAAAGAGCACAGAGAGAGATGAGCTGCCTAAAACTGACTCCATCTGATTAAGAAACTCTCCAGGAAGGAGAGGTGACCATGCCACCTGGTTGCAGCTTTGTAGAAGCCTATGTCTCCATCTAGAGGAGAGTAGAACGCACCTCGGGAGCCTGAGCTGGAAAACAGCTGTTCTGCCTTCACACAAACTGGTGTGGTCCTCACCATGTTGGCTCCTGTGACTGACATGAGGGTGGTGTTTCCCTGTGACCCTTCATATAAACCTTGGGATGGGTCAGAAGGCACAACAGTATTTTTACCTGGACTTCCTCTCCAGAGGTCTCTCTATCTCCAGGGGTGCAAAGGCACTATGTTAAGGTTACAGGTCAATGGGAGAGTGGGGGGAAATTTTTCATTCTTAGATACCTGTGTACTGTAGATCTAACTCCTGACAGCAAGATAAGGATAAAATAGATAATGCTCTTTGATTTTAGTATGAGAACACCATCACTGAGACTGTTGCCAAGCCCAATTATGGAGGGTCCCTGATGGCCCCAGCAAACATCCACTGTTATGATACCAATTACTGATTTACTAAATTCATTCTTGGTATTGATCTATTCCATGTGCACCCTAGCTAAACTTCACACCCAAACTCAGATGGGAATTGAAGTAGTTAAGGACATTCTGGTGGGGGCAGAGAATAACTATTAAATTCACTGACTCATTGACTTGGCCATTATGTCTGGTCACTGGAAAGCCTCGGACAAGCATAAAATATAGGGTTCCCTATGGGGATGTTACATTCAGATAAGAGTCAGCTCTTCTTCTAATACACTTCTAGCTACTCATGTGAGAGTCCCCCAGGAAGGCCCCTTATTGAATAGGGTTACCACAACCTCAAGCAAATCTTGAATGTCAGTTGTGGAAACTAAGTAGTTCAGAGCAAGCAGATTTTTGGCCAAATACCTCATGGATATAAAATAACACAGTATGTGGAAATTCAGACACCGTTCTAGACTGAATTGTCATGGTCATCAGAAAACAACTGAACAAAATGAAAAAGCTCTCCCACCTGCCAAAACTTAATGATATAAAACTTAAGGATATAAAACTAAGGATATAAAAACTGCCTGGAAAATTTCCTGAGCCAAAAAGCCAGGAGGATCTGAGCAGGTAGATATTTAGGTCTGTCATCCTATCCAGAGTGTACCGTGGGATCCTGGCCATAGAGGATGCTTTCTCCAGGTTGGGTGTAGCCATTTCCATTTGTTCTTCTGACTCAGGACACACTGTTCATGCTCATCATTAGCACTTTTGTTTCCTGTTTGATTTTCCTAGCTATATCACATCTGATAATGGCCCAGATTTGACACAAGCTGCTCATTGGTGACCTAAACATGGAACATCCAATGGACATTCTATTCTCTATATCACCTTCAAGCCACAGGGTGATTGAACAATTTCATGAACACTTAAATGATTGGCTTAAGTAATTGACAGATGGGGACAATTTAACACAAGTCTGAATTACACATTGCAGGTGATCAGTCTGGGATTTCAATGCAGCAATTCCCCAAATGTTGCATTTTTCATTTGCATTATATGTTTGTTCAGACTTTCAGATCCTTCCTTCAATTGTACACTTTTCTTTCTGGTTTTTGAAAATTATTTCCTGTGAGGTGCCCTAAAAAGGACTTCCATCCCATCTAAACCATACAAAAGAATTAGATTGGAGATTCAATAAATATTAAATGGCAAGGGGAGGACATTTTAAAATCTATTGAATATTTTTTAAAACAGGGTTTTGCATTTCTGGGAAGATGGCATCTTATCATATGATTAGGTAGTCAAGGTTCAGTTCTTCCACAAAAGTGATAGAGTAATGGCAAAAAGCTGTCTGAAGGAGCTATTTTGGGGAGCTGTAGACCAGGAGAGTGCTACACACATCCAGTGGGAGAGGGGCAGAGAGACCAAGAGGCCAGATGAAAACTGGGAGTTACCCCGGTGCCTGGGAACATCATATATACCTCATGCCCAAGGTGAAGAGCCTTAGCAGAGCCCTTGGCTCACTGTAGTCAACTGAGTAGGGGGAAGAACATTCCTGGTGGAAGAGGGGTCTGGTGGAGAGCAGAGAATGGTTTCTCTTCAATGCATTGGCCAGCTGAGCCACCTTGCAATCTTACAAAGCCCAAATCCATCATTGAAGAGGCCCCAGGGAGGGGGGAATGGTGATCTGATCAGGCAGGCTTTCAAACTCAACCATCTTGGGAGAGAGAAACAGGACCTAGGTGAGTGAGGGGTAGGCAGAGATAATTACCTACCCAGCCTGGGAGAGAAGGAAGCCAGGAGAGATAGAAGCCCAACTTGCCTGAGGGAAGCTGCTGGATAAAGTTTCAATAGCTTACCTAACCAACAGAGTGGTCATAGCTCAATGTGGGAAAACGTGTCCTGCATAAACTAGTTCTCTGGCTCAATTCCTGGTACCTCCAAAGATAAAGGAACCAGAGAGGGAGCCACCAGTTTGTCAGGCACCCAGCTGGCACCTTGTGAAAGGGAACTTAGAAAATGAAGTGTTCATTTTGTTTTGTTTTGTTTTTTATAGGTTTTTCAATCTGCTACTTTGTGTTTTAGTATAATTTAATTTTTAATTTTTATTCTTTATTTCCTAAAACTGTGGAAGAAAGGCTCCAGGGTGATTGATTGAAGAACCCCACAGTTTGAGACAATTCAAAGGGGCCAAAAAGGGGAGTCTTTTTATCTTGGGTTGTTTTTTGTTTATTGTTTGTTGTTTTTTCTCTTTATTTCCTTTCTTATTTTCCTCATTTTTTAGAATCAGTTTATTTCTTTTTTTTCTATTTTTCCCTCTTTTATTACTTTCCTTTCTTTCTTCCTTCTCTAGTTTGGCCTTCATTTTTTTTGTTTGTTTTGTTTTTTTCTTATTCTTTCCTCATTTTTCTGGTCTTTTATTTTATTCTATTTTTGTTCTTGTTTCATTTTTTTTATTCTTATTCCTATGTATTTTTTAATGATTCTTCACTGTTACTACTAATTTTTTCCTGACTTTTTTATAGTTCCTTTTCTACAGTCTTCATTATTATTACTATTATGCATTTTCTCTTCTTCTGTCTTTCTTTTTCTATGGTCTTAATATTTTTTAAGGGGACATAGACAACTACAAGGATAAAAAATAAATGAAACCACGTGATAAAGAGGAACTTTAACAAAAAATCCAAACAAAATAATTCCCTAGAAAAAGAAGAGAAGCTAACCATCTGAATAAGCCCATCAAGATAAACAGATGTTTGGGAAGCTGATGTGGCTAAAGTGATTGGAATTCTGCCTACCATATTTGAGCACTTAGGTTGATCCATAGGGCATCCTGGGAAAGGTGTGCCTGCATGGTGAGCCAGTGCCTGCATGACAAGACAAGTTTCTGCATGGTAAGCCAGTGCCCATTCAGTGAGCCAGTGCCTGTGCAAGTGAGTCATGCAGCAAGATGAAGCTACAACAAATGAGAGACAAAGTAGAGAGTCAAGGTGAGTTGTAACAGAAATCAGGAACTGAGGAGATGCAAGTGACAGGGAACCTTTCTCCATATCAGAGGTCCCCAAGATAGAATCCCAGTGAATCACAGAGAAAAAAAAAAAAGAGAAGTCAAAAAAAGAAATAGACACAGAAGATCACACAGTAAGTGGACACAGACAAAACAACATCAGGAAGGAGGGAAAAAGATAAACAGATGCCTTGAAACTGATAAAATTACAAGCCATACTAAGAAACAAGAAGACAGGACCTAGTCTAATGAACAAAAACAGGAGGAAATGCAGAAAGTAGAATACCTAATCAAGAATGTCCAGAGAAATATCATAAATCAACTTAATGAAGTGAAGGTGGAGATAAAGGATATTAAGAAGACACTGTTGAAACATACAGAATAAATTGTAAACATATATAAAAGATAATGTATATAATGGTGATGAATGGCACAATTAAAGAAGCAAAAAATATGCTGGCAATACATAACAACAGATTTGAACAAGCAGAGGAAACAATTAGCTCTTTCTTGTTTTTAATGTAGGCATTTATGGTTATAAATTTCCCTCTTAAGTCTGCTTTGCTGCATCCATAAGCTTCGATATTTTGTCTTCTGATTTTCATTTGTTTCAAGGGTATTATATTAATATCTTTTGCAATTTTCTCCTTGACCTACTGATTACCTAAGTGTGTGTTGTTTAACTTAGGGTTCATTGTTTGTGTAGTATAGTTTCATAGATATTTTTATTTTTTTTAAATTTATTACCCTATAAACAAATTAAAATGTATTTTAATCCACATTTGCATATTTAAGTCAGTGTTGTTAATGATATTGACAATGTGCTACAATCACCACTATCCATTAACAAACTTTACAATCAATCAAATAGAAACTCTGTACAACTTAAGTATTATATCTCATTCCTTTTCTCCTAGTCCTTGGTAACTTATATTTTAGTTTCTGATTCTATGAGTTTCCTTCTAATTTTTTCATATCAATGCGGTTATACAATATTGGCCTTTTGTGCCTATATTACTTCACTCAAGATATCTTCAAGGTTCATCCATGTTTTTGCATGGATCCGAATTTCATTCATTTTTATTGCTGAATAATTATCCATTCTTTGCATATAACATATTTTGTTCATCCATTCATTGATTCATAGATACTAGAGTTGTTTCATATTTTTGTAAATGCAAATAATGTTGCTGTGAATATTGGTAGGCAAAAATCTGTTCAAGTCCCTGCTTTCTAATCTTTGAGTATATAACTTGAAGTGAGAATGTAGGGTCATATGTTAATTTTATATTTAGATTTGGAGGAACTGCCAAACTGCCTTCCACAGTGATTGCATCATATTATATTCCTACCAACAGGAATGAATATTCCTATTTCTCCACATCCTCTCTAATATTTCTTAATTTTTCCAAACTGCCTGGGCAAATGTGGGAGAAGAATCTTTAAGTCAGTAACCTTTCCCCAAACTATGAAGAAGAGTTAAAAGGGGGAAGCAGACTGGCCCAATGGATAGGGCAGCCACCTACCACATGGGAGGTCTGTGGTTCAAACACCGGGGCTCCTTGACCCATGTGGAGCTGGCCCATGCACAGTGCTGATGCATACAAGGAGTGCCATGCCATGCAGGGGTGTCCCCCGCATAGGGGAGCCCCACATGCAAGGAGTATGCCCCATAAGGAGAGCCATCCAGCATGAAAGAAAATACAGCCTGCCCAAGAATGGCGCTGCACACACGGAGAGCTGACACAGGACGATGCAAAAAAGAAACACAGATTGCCGGTGCCGCTGATAAGGATAGAAGCAGTTACAGAAGAACACACAGGGAATGGGCACAGAGAGCAGAAAACTAGGGGGGAGGGTAAGGGGAGAAAAAGAAATAAATCTTAAAAAAGAGTAAAGGAATGTGTAAATGGCAAATTCTGAAATGAGATAACAAAGCTTAAAAATTCCTTATCTTTTAATGCAACATTTATTTAATCTAAAGTCTTCCTTAAAATTTAAAAAAACTAATTATAAATGAAACAAAACAGCCTTAGAATTCTCCCTGGTACCCTTGCTGCTCATCCTCCACCCCTTTACAAGAAAGGCTGTAATGTGCTGTGCTGAGTCCAGCTCAGCAGTAGGTTTGCATGAAGGGAAGGCATCACAGAACTGAAGAAATAAAAGGACAGAAAGAAAGACACAAGAGAGGAAATAAAGATGGGACCAGGGGACTCACAGCTTCTGAAACTGAGAGCCTCAAAACCTAGTTTCCACATTGTATTTATTTAGGAACTAACAGGCAGCTGTTTTTTATTTACTGTACTAAAGGACAGATACAACATATACAATAATAAGTTACAGGTCATACAAAGCTCAAATGCCTCCTCATGCAAACATTTTTTCATGCTGACTAGATGGTGTTCCATCTAGTCAAGGCCAGGTGTTCCTAAGCTCACACTTTTTGTCTGTGTTATGGAAATGTTTCAACTTCAAACCATGTTCCTTACTATTTTCCCACAACAATTTCCCCTCTTTGTTTTTGCAAAGCAGTGATGACAAATTTGGTGAATTCTGGCTGCTTCATACCCTGGTGGGTTTGTTGCATGCATCTGAGGAGGTTGCTCTCACTATGGTGAGCATAGCTACCAGCAAACTAGGAGAAGTAACTGGAAATTTCTCCTTTCCCAACTGTTATTCAGCTCCTTGACTCAGATATTTAATTTGCCCCTGTGGGGGGGTGAAGCTGCTCTGGTCTTCAGAATGGGACCCAGCCATGTAGTTTCCAGCATCAATCTCTCCATCTTTCATTATCTTTTGGCATTCATGATCTGGTTTTATTTGATGAGCTGCTACCCACACAGGATGGTTCTCCATCTCCTGGGGAAACATAAACATACCTTCATCCCCAAGTTAACAGCTTCTCTGTTGACCATTCATTAGTCAGTGGATCATTCCACCAAATTAAAGGTTTTTCAAACAGAGTTTGGGTTTGAGTTTTCAAATTACTTTGGAAATGCCTTTCAGATGCTGTCCTTTCCTGGGTGGTTCCACAGTTAAGAATATTAAGAGTGAATAGTGCTTTATGTAACTGCATCTGTGGTGTCTCCTTGTTTCCCCATTTTTGTTTTTGTAACATGAGTTTAAGGGTTTGATTTGCCCACTCCACAATAGCTTGCCCTTAGGAGTTATACAGAAGTCCTGTAATATGTGAAATACTCCAAGTATCTAGAAATCTTTTAAGGGGAACACTGGTATAAACAGGAGCATTATCTGTTTTGAGAGACTGGGGAAGTCCCATTACAGCAAAGCAAGCTATGAACTACAAAATTTTGACATATGGTGGGGCTATTAAGTATTCCTTGAAGAAGATATTTCCACTGAAACCATTTCATATATTCTTTGCTATTGAAAGAAGGCACTGAGAATGCAAATTTCTCACAGTCTTGGGAGCCAAATGTATTGTAAAGAAAAAATCCATAGCAACAAGCGGCCAGCTATGAGGGATCAGAGCTGGTGTGGGCAAACCTGGCTGCAGTGCACCCATAGGTTGAATGACTGCATTTACTGCTCAGAGGTCTGTTAAAAGCCTCCACTTGCCTGATTTTCTTCTGAATAGGAAACACTGGAGAGTTCCAAGGACTAAAAAATTATTCAGTATGTGCCTTATCTAACTGTTCCTTAACTAATTTATAGAGTGCCTCCATTTTTTCTTAGGTTAATGGCCACAGTTCAACCCAAACTGGAGAGGTCATAGTCCATTTAAGAGGAATGGGTTTGGGTGGTTCAGGAGGCTAGACAGATCAGTGGCCCTTATGGAAAAGATGAATATCCTAATCCTTTATGATTACCATGAGCTGTGGGATCTATTGGTTTAACAGTTCCCTGGTGGTGCTTACCCAATCCTAGCCCTGGAACATGCCCCTGTTTCCTTATTAATTTTTTACTTTGCTTAATCTATTGGATAACCTGGGGAATATAAATTTCAGCCTGCCATTGATCTAATAGAGCATGCCCCCAGAGATTAAAAAGCAAGTCTGCAACATCAGCTGCAGGGTGGCATATTGTCCATCAGGCCCCAGACAATGAAAAATTTGCACACTGTTTTAAACCTGTGAGAGCGCCAAGTCCCACAACAGAAATAGATGCATCTTGTAATGGCCAAGCAGAGGGCCAATGGTTAGAACTAATGTTAGAAACATCAGCTCCAGTATCAATAAGTCCTTTAAACCATTCGTTCAGAATGGTTACTTCACAAATGGGATGAGGTTCTAAAATTTTTTTCAGTTAAGAATACTCCTGTTATTCCTGTACTTCCAAAACCATTTTTCCCTTGGACTTTCTCACTAGCTCCTACTGGAACATAAGGGAGCAACAACAATTGTGCTATGTGCTCTCCAATATCAGCTTTCAGGTAGACAGAATAACCTGAATCTCTCCTTGATAGTCACAATGTGACTCACATACAGTTACTCCTGTATGCACCCTAACTCCCTGGGAGGTGAGACTGCTCCTCCTGAGGAGAATTCTGACCATACCAATTGGTAAATGTTCCCTTCTTCCCATTTTTACACAGGTGGGGGTATCCCCTGGAAGCAAGATAACAGCTTTCGCTGTAGGGATATCTATGGCTGCGCTTCCTGCCTTGGTGGGGGATAAGTCAAGGGCACTGTGGAGTGTGAGGATTGCTAGGCTGAACTGGGAAAGCTCCCTTTTGGAATAGGGCAAGGAGCAGGCCCCACTGGAAGTTTCCCAACAAGAGAGTGCCTTTCTTATGATAATATGATAATTAGACTGACATTGGCTAACCCAATGATTTCCTTTACCACAATGGGGGCATGGCTCAAATGGTTTCTGAGCAGAAAAATTCTGTTTGGGCAGCATTGCTTTTCACTCACACTTTTTCCAACAATCTTCTCATGTGACCAATTTGTCCACAATTGAAACATTTTCCAGAGAACCTCTTATTGATTTCAATAGTCATATTGCCATAGTCTGAGCCAGCATAATAGCACGGTGGCCCTCTCTCCTTACATCCTGGCACAATTTAATATATCCAGTCAAATCCACTTTACATTTCATAATCCCAATAGCTTTCTGACAATCCTGATTAACATTTTCATAAGCCATTTGCTGCAAAATAGCATCAGCAGCTTCTAAATTATTGACCTGTTTTTTGACAGTCTCCCGCAACCAAATGGTAAAGGCAGGGTAAAGTTCTTTAAGGTCCTTGTAATCTTTTTTGAAATGACACTGAAGGTTGGCCTTTGACCTCATTTTTTTCCCAGGCCCTTAAACAACAGCAACGGGCCTCTGTGATGGCTTGAGCATTCATTGTTAATTGCTGAGCTACTCCCACCCAATTCCCCACCCCTACTAACTAATCCAAGGAAATGGGGATATTATGGGCTTTACTGTGAGTGGCCTGAGTATCTCCATGATCTCTCCACCAGGTTTTGAATGGTGAAAACTCTCCAGACCCCAGGGTGATGCATGCTAATGCAGACCAATCAGCTGGGATCAGCCAAGAGCCTTCAGCGAGCCCCTGCACTGTACCATAGGTAAAAGGAGAATTTGGACCATATTGTTGCACTGCTACTGTTAACTCTTTCAAATTTTTTAATGGGAAGCCTTCATGAGTGAACTCATAAACTCCATTTGGATTTTGAGGATCCACTCCAGGAACTACTCTTTCTCACATGGTAATCAGAAAGGCCACTTGAAGTGCCTCTGAGTCACCCTCCCTTCTAGCCTATAAAATGCCTTGTTATAAAGCTGACAACTTTGGCTGAGTGTTTCTGGGCATAGGAGGGGGAGGAGGTGTCAGTAGAGGGGAAAGTGGCACTACAGTCAGTTAATGAAGACAAAATAACTCAAAAAATTCAGTGGGAGGAACTTCCTCACTGCTCTATTTTCATTTTCCTCTTCCTCATCTTCTGTTTGCCAAGGTTCCAAAACAGATTTAATAATTATACAAGTAGACCAAATAGTAACAGGGACTGGAACACCTTGTACATGTAGTTTTTCTAAATCTTTTCCTGCTCTTTCCCAGTCTTCTAATTCTACACATTCTACTGCTGGGAACAATGAGCAATATTTTTCTAAAATCCATAAAATTTCTAAAATATGAGACTTGCTGGCCTCAGCTCCTCCTGCCTTGAGTTGTTTGAGGAGACAGACACATGGGTGATATTGTGCTGAACGGTCTCTGTTTCCCACTGTATCCCTGCTAGAATACTCTAGAGTATTACTCAATGAGGACTTGGAAGGCCTCCTAAACTACTCAGAGGTCTATGCCATGACAACACCTTTAGTTTCAATTGAAGTGATTCTTCTTCCCTTCATGCCCCATGTTGGGCACCAGTTGCTGAAACCAGCTCAGCAACAGGTTTGCATGAAGGGAAGGTGATGCAGAACTAAAGAAATAAAAGGACAGAAAGAAAGACATGAGAGAGGAAATAAAAATGAGACCAGGGGACACACAGCTTCTGAAACTGGGAGCCTCAACCATAGTTTCCACATCATATTTATTTAGGAACTAACAAGCAGCTATTTGTTATTTACTATAATAAGGGACTGGAGCAACATTTATGATAATAAGTTACAGGTCATACAAAGTTCAAATGGCTCCTCACACAAAGATTTTTTCATGCTGACCAGATTGTGTTCCATCTAGTCAAGGCCAGGTGATCCTAAGCCTGCACTTTTTGTCTGTGTTATGGAAATGTTTCAACTTCAAACTCTGTTCTTACTATTTTCCCACAACAGTGCTGGGTTTCTCATGTGGGTTCTTTTGATCCAGAGGCAGCAATGTGGCCCCTGTGAGCATGCTGGGGTGCTTGTAGGACAGTGCCAAACTATCATTCAGAAGTCCAAGAGACTGAGCAGGGGAACATTATCTCATATCTCAGGTTCACCTTCACATACTCCCTGAGAGCAGGGAAACTGCTTGCAGACAACTATGGACTAGGGTACTGTGGGAGACAATTAAAGTAAGAGAAATTAGATTCTTGGGTAGAGGCTTTGCAAACAACTTTGGTGTCATAGCATAGCTATAGCTAACACAAAGAATATTAATGACTTAAAACTTAGCCTTCACAGGACATGATTGCTCACTCAAGCATAACATACACTAAATATGATGCAATCCCACAGTATTTTCAAGGTAGGTTGCATCGTTTAATACTCATATGAGCAATATGTGAGAATTGTCTTTGTTCACATTACACATTAACATTTTACATTGTTAGGTATTTAAATATTTTCTGGTGTGTTGAGTGCATAGATTCATACATGTATATATATACACACACACACACACATATCCAGTTGATAGTGATTTTATGCTTTACTATAGTGGTACTATGGATATACTCTTCTGTTAAATTCCTGTCTACATTATATATGACAGGTACATTCGTTCAGTTTGTTACACAGAAATTTGTTCCTTCTATATCCTTTGAAAAAGAGAAATTTACAATTCTAAGATAATGAAATCTATCAACTTCTGTGTATTAGTCAGCCAAAGGGGCTGTGAGGCAAAATATCAGAAATTGGTTGGTTTTTTTTAAAGGATATTTAATTGAGGCAGAAGCTTACAGTCACCAGGCCATAAAGAATGAGTTACTTCCCTCACCAAAGTCTGTCACCACATTTTGGAGCAAGATGGCTGCTGAAGTCTGTAAGGGTCAGGTTTCCTGGGTGCCTCTCTCCACAGTGCTTTTTTCTCTCTGCGCTCAGCTGTTCTGCTTTATCCACAAGGCTAGCTGTAGACTATCAGGCAAATAGTTCATCTCTCTTCCTGGGACCTCTCCTGTGCCTCATCCTGCCTTCTCTCTGCTCCTCTGTGTCCTTACTTCCTAAGCTCCAGCATCCAAAACTCTAAACTTCCTTCTCTGATGTGTGGTTTCTATGTGAGGCCCTGCCCACCAAGGCAGTGGGAGCTCAAGATCCTACTGACATGGACCAATCAAAACCTCAGTCATTATTTAATCAAGTAAAATTGAAACCTTTGAATCCAATACATTTAATATGCCCAGGGGAAGGAAAAAAAACAAAACAAAACTGTTTACCAACATAATCCAATATTTCATTTTGGAATTCATCAATAATATAAAACTGCTAAGATCTGACACATTCTGAAGCCTTTTTATGTCTTTTAAAATAACTATACCTTTGAGTTTCCTTTCTGTTCACTTAGTCTACATCAATTATGTATGGGGTTAGGTAGGTGTGAAACTTTGTTTTATCCAATATTACCCAATTGCAGAAGTGTGATTTTCTGAAAAGTACATAATACTGTTAATCTATTTTCACACATTACCTCTGCCATATATCAAATGCCTGCAGCCATGCCCTTTATTCCATTGCTGTGTCTCCTTGTTTATTTCTACAGTCACAACACATCAATTCAAATGAATTAAAATTGTTTTTTAATTTAGGGAAATTTTATTTTTGAGAGTTTTAAGAGCTGAGCTGAGCTGTGGTGCCAGGTGTCAAGGCAGCTAATCAAAACAAAGCAAAAAAGTGAGTAAATAGGGAAGACTTTATATCTTTACTGTGATAATTTATGCAAGATTTTATCTCAGGAAACATGCTGATTCACCCCTGTTTAATTTCTTCATGAAATGACACTACCATATGAGGGTCATATAAATCAGACTTGGGGATCATCTCTCTATTGAGGGTCTGTCTCCAAACAAAGAATTCCTGTAGTTTTATAGACCCAAAGTCTAGGACAGATGGGGTATCTAAATGAGCAAAACTACTTAGTCTTTATGGAAGAAGTATTCTCAAAGTCTGCAGCTCCCATCCTTCCAAATAAGGCATTGTCTAGTAAGTCACCAAGGAAGGCCTTGTTATGAGCCCTTGATAGAGAGGTCTCCCAATGGAGGCATCTGTCCTAGGAATGCAGCTATGAACATCAACATGACTAGCCAAGGGGGTCTAAGTTTTTTACTACACTTTTGTTCAAAGATTTCAGTTCACTGACTGTGAAACAAGTCTGTGTGGTATAGTATGGGGGCATTTTGGAGATACTAGAATTGTCCTAAATGAAGTTGCAATGACAGATAGAGGCCATTATACAACATGTCATAACTTAAAATTTTAAACCATAATTTAAACTACAACAACATAGTGACAATGTGTTCATCAATTGTAACAAATGTACCACACCAATGTTGCTAATGTTTGAAAGTGTGGGGAGGGTAGGGGATGGCGCTTATTGGAATCCACTATGTATTTTATATAACATTGATGGGATCTATGTACCTTTTAACAATTATTTTTAAATACATTTTTTATATTTGAATACTTTTTTACATTTAAAAATTTATTGATTCATATAACTCATATATAAACATACATAAACAATAAGTGTATAGTAAAAATTGTGAACTTACAAAACAAACGTGCATAACATTATACAGAGCTCTCATATCTCATGCCAACCCCAATACCTTCCATTGCTGTGAAATACCTTCTTAAAATGATGAAAGAGCACCCTCAAAATATTACTGCAAACCAAAGTATCTTGCATTTGGTGTATTGTTTCCCAAAGCCACCCTATTTTAATATCATTCTTACATGGACATACATAAACAGTAAGTGTATGGTAAAAGTTATGAACTTACAAAACAATCATGAACATGTGTAGAATTCCCATATAATACCCCTTATTAATTTACCACCATGTTGTGTAACCTTTGTTACAGATAATATCATCAGATTATTACCACCAACCATGGTCCATAGCATACATTTAGCACACTGTTTCCATACTCCCCCATTATCAACACAGTACATCTCTGGCATAGATGCATGAATAGTACAGTATTCTTATTAACCACAGTCCACTGGTCACCTCAGTTGTATTTTCCATACTTCTTCACATTCCTTACACACAGCAATATTGATGGACAGCTGCTTTAGCTGATAGGACACACTTGCATTTTTTATTTTTAAAAGATACTTAGATTACATAAAATGTTACATAAAAAAAAAATATAGGGGATTCCCATATGTTCCACTCCCCACACCTCCCACTTTTCCCTACAATAGCAACTTCTTTCACTAGTGTAGCACATTCATTGTAATTGAGGAACACATTTTGGAGAATTTCCACACAACACGGATTATAGTTTACGTTGTAATTTACACTCTCTTCCACTCCATTCTGTAGACTATGAAAGGATATATAATATCCTGTATCTGTCTTTGTAATGTCATTCAAGAAAATTCCAAGTCCAAAAAAGGCCCTCATATTACACCTCTTTTTCTCACTCCCTGCCTTCAGCAACCCCAGTGGCCACTGTCTCCACCTCAATGATATAATTTCTTCCATTGTTAAAATCACAGTAAGTCTATAGTAGAATTCCAGTAAGTCCATCTAGTATATATTTTATTCACCAACCCTGAGGATTCTGGGATGGTGATGCCCACTCCACCTCTTAATGAGAGGGGACTTTAATCCCATATGGCTGGCAGATAAGAATCTCTTGCTTGCAGTTGTAAACACTCTCAGTTCCTTGAGGTGGTGCTAGTCCACCTTCACTTCCTTGTTGGTTGTCCTGGGTGAGTCCAATGACCTGGAGAGTAGGTATTGCAGCTCTGCTGAGGCTCAGGGTCCAGCTGGTACATGGACGACTAGCTGTTTCTGCTCTCAGTCTCCATGTATTACTCTCTCCCAGCCCGCTTCTCTCACTCTCAGAGCAGAACAGGGGCTGAACAGGTGAGATGGTCCTGCTGGCCTCAGAACAACAGTACCTAGAAACCAGTGACTTTGAGAGGGTCTCATCTCCAGGAAATTCTGGGGCCAGTGCCAGTGGTTCCCACAATCCTTGGGTAGTCTTCAGGGACTGCAGAGGGTTAGTTCCCTGACTTTCTGCTGAAAGCAATGCAGGGTAGGAAGGAGAATAGGCTAGTGCCCTGCCTCCTTCCCATGGCAGAGTTAGGTCTTCTGAGCAGGTAAGAGCATCCACAGGTTTGAAGAGGGCATCACCACTGCATCAATCCTCTATTCTTTATTGCTTGGCCTGCAACAAACCAGAAATATCAATCCTGGACACCCCCAAACCATGCCACTGGCATCAGTGGATGCCTCCCTCTGGTTGTAACACAGGCCTGTCTCCACCTAACTCTTGGCCCTACCTTTATATTAACCTCTAAACACAGAGTGACTGCCACAGCACCACCTGGTCAATACAAAGCCACATAGGGGCCTCAACCTTGGCTGCATCATTCTCACTTCCTGCTAACAAATTGACCCAAGAATACTTGATGGTGAACTTTAGCCTCCAGGAAAACTCTTGAACCTACAAATGGCACACTGTCCCTGCCTATCCAGAAGGACACAGGGTGAATGTGAAGCTTGCCAAAAACCAAAAGCCTGACTCCAAACCACAAGGAGCCTGGGCCCTCATGCCACTTACCTGGAAGCTTAGGCCTGTTCCCAAACTGGACATCCTTGATGGCCCTGGCACGTCTTACTCTGACCTCTGGAGGAGGAATCCTTGGAACCACTGATAGTTAGCAAATAAGCTGCAGACCTGCTCAACCTTAAAACTAATCTCCAGTGCCAAGTGCTCCTGCCCAGGACAAGACATCAAGGCAGTCCAAGTCCAACCTCATCTCTACAAGGGCAGCCACAGCAGCACATGGGGGAGCTGGAGGGCTGCCCACCTACACATTCACAAGTTTTCTACCAAGTACCCATCTGGACAAGGTGAGAGATGTAGCCCCTGTTGCATGGAGCTGACACCCAAGGGGAGAGTCTTTGGGAACAGCCCCTGCTGCCCATGTGCCACCCCCAGATGGCACCCAGAGGTCATTTGAAAAGCCCCAATGTCATGGGGCTAGCAGAGGGACTCCCCTGTGGAGGGTACAAACCATCCCCGGTGGGGCACACCTCCATGTATGGTTTTCCCCAGGTGTGGCCAAGCCCCCAGGCCCTCTGGACCTAAACTGGTGATTTTTGTATCTATGGTGGAAGAACCAAACATCAGAGAATAGCAAGGATGATATGAGGCCTCCTACTCTAGTGCAGGCTGCCTGCCCCTCTGGCTCTCTCCTTTCCCCTGCATGGTGGTCCCTGATGAGCAGGACCCCCAACTGCAGTGCTCACATCTCCTCATGGACTTCTCTCCCTGGTGATCCCTTGTTTGGTCTCCTTCCCCCCAAGTTGTAAGTGCTCAGGGCCTAAACACAGGAGATGCTTAAGGTGCATGGGCTGAAGCCAGATGACTGGTGATGTTTTGGCTCCATGTGGCAAAACAAAGTCTCTGCTTATGCAGACTCCTATCAGGGCTGGAATGTCTATCAGACAAGAGTCCCTGTCCTGGGACCACCAGCGCACAGTAGTTGGAGAACTCTCAGGAGACTAGAGGAAGTCTCTGGAGTGGAGACACCTGGAAAGAGACCCCTGGGAAGAACAGTCTGTGGGAAGCATGCTAAGAAGAGCATTCTGGAGGAGATGCAGTTTGAGGGAACTTCCTGGGGTTCAGACTGTCAGTATGGAGCTCAACAGGAAAGGACAGCATAATGGAGAAGCACTCTGGGGGAGGAGTGTCCTGGGGGGTTCATCTCATGAGGGAACACTTTGAGGGGGAGAAGCTTGTGGGGCTGTAGTCTAGGTGGAAGCTTTCTAGGGAGGCATCCTGGGGAGAAGCATCCCAGGGAGGGTATAGCCTGGGGGAAGCAGCCCCAACTTTCACTCTCATCCTTTTGGCTTTGTTGGGCCTGTGCCCACACCCAAGGCAAAATCCTGCATCTTCTGGTAAAATGCTCTTGGATATTCCAGCTCTTTAGATCCTCTGGACACAGAGAGGAGGGCAATGGGTGCCTGGAAAAAGACAATAAGGAGAAAGGTCATGAGAACAGGAGCTTCCAAATCTGCTCCCTCCTCAAGGCCCCCAAGGAGGCAACTCTCGAGCTACTCTCTCTCCCCTCACCTCTCTGTCCTCAGTCTGGGGAGAAGGTGGGACCAGCTGCCTCCCATAGACTCAGAGGTGCATAGACAGAGGTGCTGGCCCACCTGCAGACCCCAGGGGAGGGCCACAGGTTCAGGGCCACAACAGGGCTCCTGATTCCAACAGGGTGCACTCCTGAGCCTGGCCCCCTCATGGGGTCCTTAGACCCTGCCCACCCCCTATACATGAGCTTGGCACTCAGCTCTGTCCTGTGGAAGAGGGACAGTCTAGTGGGCTGTGTGGCCAAAGGATCAGCTCTCAATAATTCAGCCTCTGCTCCCCCAAGAGTCCCCAAAGGTTGGGCAAGAAAGGGCAGGACCTGAGTGGACAGGACCCAGATTGGAGGAACCTGGAGTGAGAAGAATACAGAAGGAGTGAGACACAGAGTGGGGGGGACCTGGAATGGAGAGACCCAGAGTGAGGGGGACCTGAAGTAGGGGTACCTGGAGTGGGGTGACCCATTGTGTGGATACCTGGAGTGGGGGACACTAAGTGGGTAGCCTATTCTGCCTACTCATTGGCTCCTGGGATTCTCCACATTGGGCTGAGCTGTGTTCTGCAGCTGAACTCCCTGTCACTTTCCAGGACCAGCGCCCTGAGGTGATGGCCTCCATCAGCCCCTTCTCTCACCTGTCGCTTGCTGGAAGAAGTACCTGCTCACATGCCACCCTCTTCCCTTTTCCTCTCAGGCCCTGATCTGGCTGCAGTAGTGCTGCAGTTGTGGGTTGCAGCATCACTCTGAACCAGAGCATTCTACCTCCCCTGGCCATCTCAGCTACTTCCCCCTGTCACCTCCCTGTTGCCCTCCTGGGTCCCTGGGGATCCTGGTTGGGGCCTCATCCTCGGGTCTCTCTGCCATGTAAATGAATCTCAGATGGTTCATTCATGCAGGTTCCCTATCCTTGTCCCACACCCTCCTCATTACCTGGAACCAGTGGGCAGTGACTGGTGCACCCACCCCCACACCAGTCCTGCTCCCTTTCACCCACTTGCAGGGCCAGGAAACAGGCCTCAAGGCCAGTGACTGCAACCCCCACCCCCACACCAGACCTGCTCCCTGTCACCCACTCTTGGTGGGTTCCCATGCATCCACAAGTACTGGAGGGCCTGGGCCTTGGGCCCTGAGATCTGAAACCAACTCTCTCCTTACCCCACTTCACACAGACCCCAGGCCTCAGGGAGTCCATCCCCCATCACATGGAATCCTGTACCCTGCTCCCTTGTCACAACCCTGAGCTGGTCACGTTCACTTATGCTACCCACTCCCAAGCAAGGAAGGCACAGCATCATAGAATCATGGCCCACCTCACCAGCCACACCATAGAATCATGGCCCAGCGCACCAGCCATCTCCATCTGACATCCCTCCTGGACTGATCTCATCTGCTTGGCTTCCAGAACACCACACCTTCTGACGTCCTCTTATCTCACCCACCATGACCTCTCAGTCCCTCTCTGCTGACACCTCCATACCCGTCTCTGCCTGGAAAGTTCCAGGTATGAGTCCCTGGAGGTCAGAGAGGCAGGGTCTCAGCCCTTAGCCCTCCTTCCCCCTCTCTCATTGTACCAGGGTTGAGCAAAACCTGACACAACAACACCAGCTAATAGTTGACAGTCATTGAAGCAAGATGACAGTTTCCATTGGTATTTTCTCTACTTCTATGTACAATGGAAATTTCCATAAGAAAAACTGATGTACAAATAGTGAAGTTAAAGTGGAGGGGGAGATGGACAACAACATTTTTCACATATGTGGCCACAATGCATTCCAAAGGGCAGCAAGAACCTACAAGTCCATAAAGGGCAGATGGCTGGGCCTGTCTGTCAGGTCAACCCAGTGGTTTGTTCTGTCATTCTCATTCTCTCCATCCTGGCTGATCTTTGGCAGTTGCCCTTGTAATTGCCAGGCTGGTTCTTGCAAGCCCCAGCTGCTGTTCCTCCTTCCCTCTGCATATTACATCACAGGAAGACTCCCTTTAGTCTCTGGATGTGGGGTCCCCGACCATGACTTGCACCTTCCCCCAACGACCCAGGGGTGACGCTGCAGTTCTGCACACCTCACCCACTGCAGGAGGCTCTGGGTTTCAGAAAAGGGGCAGAAGACCCTGGACCCCCCCTTAAAAGAGCAGCATTCAGGGACTTCCATTGGGGAAATGAAGCAGGCTAGTAAGATAGGGAGTTAATAGGTGTATCTGGAACCTGGCAGAGAGTCCACGTGGACATTAGAATCCCCCAAGATGGCTGCTAGAAGACCCCCCACCCCCAGGATTCTGGTATCCAGAACAAAGACTTCTTTTGGATGCAAAGAAAAGCCCCGGATGTTCCCTAGGGACTTTATCATGGGGTCCTCACTAAGGGATTGATGGGTGGGGTAATCAATCCAAAAGATAAACAGCTGGAACCCCTCCCCTGCCATTAACAAAGGGGTGGAATAATTCGTAGTTTATAAAGCAAACCATGAGGGCTGAGTGCCCTCTCGCCCTGCTCTCTTGTCTCTGGACCCATTCCTGTCTTCTGTGTGCCACTCTCGCCATTTTTTCTCTGCCATGTGGCCACACAAGTAACCCTGGGGATTTATAATCTACAATGGGGAAATGCAGCTTGTAAATCAGCCCTCTTTATCCCTTTTCACCCCCTTCCTCTCTACTGGGACTCCTGCTCTGTTATTTTCTCCCATTTCTCTTCCCTCCCTACCTGAATGAATTACTAATCTAACTCACCTGGGGTGCTCTTAAAATTCATTTCTGCAGCATAGCCAAGAATCTAGATAAAATCCAGTAACAGAAGGGCTCCTTTCACCACTCACATTTGCTTCAGCACGCTTCCCCACGGGACTCTTGGGAGAGGTGGGGAGAAAGAGGTGGGGAATGGGGAGGGGAAGCTGGAGGCAAGACTTCCACTGTGCACGTGAGCCCTCTGACCCTAAAGACAGGAATTTAAGACCTACAAGGATTCATTCGTGGAGGCCATTCTAGGCATGGGTATTTCAGGGGGAAATGGAGTAGAGGAAACCTCCTGGGCATCTGCCCTGTAGGAGAACCCACTTGCCCAGCACCTGGATATCTATCAGGGCAGGCACACCGCGGTGCGTGGAAAGGCCTATGCAGGCCCAGCCGCATCCTGCTGTGCAGGTCCCACTTCACAGCGCTGATGGGCTTCCCTTTGGTCCCTGCCTCTGCAAGTTTCCCCAGCAATCCCCACCCGGGGGCTAGGCTATTCTGCTCTCCACCACCATTTCCACAGTCGGGGAAGGCCCGTGCGCCAGCGCAGCGCCGCAAACCATAGCCCAATCTTGCCTGGTATTCAAGCTGGAAAGGTGGTGCGGCGCCCGGGGCACCAATCCTGCCCCTGGAGGTTGACCCCTCCCCTCGACCCGAATCTGCACTGTTTGCTGTGCTTGGGACCTGGGGACGCTCTTGGCAGTTTGCAAAGCCCCACGGAATTGCATTTCCTCCGGAAAGGGGCTGGACATTTCCTACTGGAGCTTCTGAACTCCGCAGTGAAGTGACCTAGACCAGATCACACCCCACTGCCCTCCTGCACCCTCCGCCTATCTGCACCCCTATCCTGCTCATTCGCAGTGACCTCCAAGGCTGGTGTCTTACTGGTGGGAGGTCTGTCCTCAGGGCCCTGAAAGCACACTATTGGAACTCGGGTTCCTGGGAGTGAATGCTAGAGGGCAGGTGGGGGCAGAATAGCACACAACCCAGTAGGCTGTGAGGAAGCCAGGGGCCCCTGAGATCCCACCCCTTCATTGGGAAGTGGGTGGAGGAGTATGAACTACTTTGAACAACCCCCACTCCCTTGACTCCAAGATACTCTGCAGAGGCAAGGTTGGTTTTGGAGATGCTAGTTGCAGAAGGGCCTGCGATAGGAAATCCTTTGGTCCGTAGCTCCATGGCACCAGCACCCCTTGCTGACTGTGGACAGCACCATCCCCTCTGCCTCCCAAGGACCCGCACAGGAGGAAGACCACACCTATGCAAACCCAGACCCCAAGGAGGCAGGGGGACGGGCCTGAGCAGAGGCTCCAGTGGAAGATGCTGGTTCTTCAACCTGGGGATTAGCATAGGGATCCATGATGGAAAAGATGGAGTGGGGACTTCTGGAGCAGGACTCTGCAGTATGAAGTTGGAGCCTTGGAGCCTTTGAACTTTGCCCTGACCCCCTTAAGGATAGACAAGTCCCTGACCCTGGACATAGAGGGTCAACTGCTCAATGGAGAGAAGGAGTGAGGATGTCCTGGGGACCTTAAGGGTTCTCCATGACCTGGTCAAGTAACTGTTGGATAATTACTAAACTGCTAAAATCCTGGCTTGAGGCAACTTCCAGGGAATAAATGAATGGTGAATACCAGCCTATCTTGTGGACCTTGCTATTTTAAGGAGCAAATTAAAGGTCAAGTTTTAGGCCTCCACAAGCAGGGAAGACCTTCTCAAAGTGAGAGATGGAAGCTTGCCACTGGCTTTTAAATTGGGGCCAGCGCTACCTGCAAACAAAGATTTCTGACTTCATGGCTTTGTGTATGCAAAAGAATTAGGTAGGAAGGTAAACTTTCAACATTAGCTCAAGTGAAAATCTAGGAGCACTCCATGGTCCTGTGGCATATTGCTACATAAACCATGGTGTGTGAAGAGTGGACCTGGAGTCAGAGGAAGACCACTTCATGGCATGAAAGGTGATCATTACACATTGTACAATAACAGTGGTGTCCTAGGAAAGAACTTTCAAGAAAGGAGCCCACCTGAAGAACACAGAAGTAGAATGATATGTGCCAAGATATTAAACTTGGTTGCTCCTGGAGGGATGCATAAGGAATATTCATTTTCTCCTTTTCTCCTTTTGTTTATCAATCTTTTCTAATTTTTATAAAATGATAATGTCATGGTTTTCTATTTTTAGGTAGTGGTAAGGCAAAGAAAGGGTATTAGCAGGTTTGGGTCAGAGCTATCATGACCAACTGTACGAGGCTCAAGCACTGGGACAAGGTGGAAAGTGGATGGAAATGAGAGGATTTCAGTCTGCATTTGAGTATCTCTTTTGCTGCAGCAAATTAACCACTTACAGTGAAACTTTCTGCGAATGTGGTCATAATGTCTTTCGCTAGGACACAGTAGATGTTCAGTGAAGGAATTTCTCATCACCTATACATCACTAATGAATTTCAAACCAGCAATGTTCCCTGCCCAAATGTCAAATAAAGTACTGTGCACTATTAAATTACATTTAAAAACAATTACATAAATTCTATGAATCTAATTTTCATTGTTTGAAAAGCAGTTACTTTTTTTGGTTGCTGTGAACTCAGTAAGTTCCAGGTAAGATGTTTCTGTTTATGAACAGTCACTTACTTGACATTTTGAGCTAGGCTAACTATTCTCTGTTTACCATCAAGAAACAGGTCCAGTAAATTTTAAAACACTTTCCAAAAGACCTCTGCCAGTAAGTGGCAGCTCAGATTTTGAACCCATGATGTCAAACTCTAAAGCCCACTTCCTAAACTCAGCACTTCAAAACAAATTCTTTATAAACGTCATATCAAATGGAGCTTGGTATACCAGCAAAAGGCTGTACCAACATGTTTTTAACCAATGTCTAATGCAAACCTAGGCTTTCTTTCTCCTTCTCTGTGCTCTCTAATGTGAAATGTAATTATTAGCACATCTTGAACATACTTGCCCAGTATTTCTCAATCTTTTATTCTCACCTGAACTCAGATTAGATTGGGGTGGATTCGCAAGTCAATTTCTTAGGAGCTGTGTGTCTTTGGGCATCTTACTGTATCCCTGTAAACTAGGGATATTGGTAGGATGTATTTCATCAAATTGAGAACATTGGAATCATGAAAATCATCACCATTTGTTTCCTGTATGAAATGTTGATTCTTAACACATTGAGCACCTGGTAGGGCAAGTCCTCCCTTATTACTTTTCCTCTTCAGAAAATTTCTGGCAGTTGCTATTCATTCTTCCATCAGAGCTGAACATATTTGTTTTAACTCCTGATGACTGAAGGCTGAACAGTCTCCTAATGAGCCCACCTCTCCAGTCTACAGAATTAAGTTCTTCAGTGTCTTTCCCTGAGGAAACCCCTGACCAGGCTGCCCACCTTGAAGCCTTCCCAATGGTCCTGGGGTAAAACCACTTTGTTTCCTGTATACAGTGCTTATTCTTAACAGTTTATCCAATATCTGATACGGTATGTTCCCCCTTATTCCTTTCCCCCTTCATAAATAATCTGACCCCACCTACCAGGCATCCCAATTCCTTTTGGGGCCTGAGAGTTGCTCTGCACAGAAAGTCCCTTTGAACTTCCTGCTGCATCCTGCCTGGGTGGTCCTGCTTCACTGAGCTGTGGTGGCTCACCCTGGGCCCTCACCTGCCCACATCCCAGATGCCCCCAAAAGAACTCACCTGGGGCTCTAGGCAACACAACTCCCTGCTAATAAATCTGCCATCAGGGCTGAGCAGTGCTCCAGGCACTTCCTTCTGCTCCCAAAGTGGGAGGCCCAGGCACTAAGGTGGTGCCACAGCCAGAGCAAGCTGGGTGGGCTACAAAGTGTGGGCTGTGCAGGTGCACCAATCCCCCCCTGGGAGGGGCTACCGTGCTCCTCCAACTGGGCTTCCATGTTTCCTGCATGGGGCTCAAAGGATAGAGGAGAGGGGGTGCATTTGGTAGTTTGACAAGACCTGCAGATTTGGGTTGCCCCCAGAAGGATCCAAGTGGTTCCCCCTGCAACCCCATAGCCCCATGCCCACTCTCTGCCTCCTACCTTGTGCATTCACATGATGGAATGCCATTCAGACATATAGAAGAATAAGGTTCTGATATATTAATTGAAATCATTATTGTGTGACATAAACATGGCACATAAGGAAATAAAATATATGATTCCAGGTTATGACATACCTAGAATAGAAAATTCACAGACAGAAAGTAGGTGTGCGGTTACCAGGAGGTGATGGGGAGAGGGAGGAACATGCAGTTGTTTGGTGGGTACAGTTTATGTAAGTTTTAGAAATTTTGAAAACAAATAATAAAACAAAATCTAAACCCAGCTAAACTACTGACTAGATTGACTTAACCTCCCATACCAATGGCCTAGAAAAGGAGGTATGAGCCTCACGGAACATAAATACTATTCATCTCACTTTTACTGTCATATAGAATATGGCTGACTTTTGCCCAAATATTAAAATAATAATTAAGAGAAAAAAATAGTGTCAGTAGAGAATGACCTCAACAAAACTGAACTCAGATAAACTCAAATTTTGGAAATATCCAACAGGGAATTTTATTCTTTTTATTCACAAATATTTATTTCCAATAAGGAATTTTAAATAACTATAAATTGTTTTAAAGTCTCTAGTGGAAAAGTTGGATTACAAGCATGAACAGTTTGAAATTTTAGCAGAGATGGAAACAACAATAATCAAGTAGAAAGGTAGGAAAAAATACAATTCCCCTCTCCCCATCAACATGACAGAGATGAAAGATGCTTTCTAAGTGTGGGCCCATCATTAAATTCAGCTCTACCAATGAAAGAATCATTGAGGACAGTTCAATACAGGCCAAAAGAAGCTATACAAACAGAAATGGAAAGAGAAAACTGCCAAATGAAACAGAACAGGGCATCTAAGAGCTGTAGGACCATACCAAATGACCTAGCAATTGTCTAATTGGGATCCCAGAAAAAGAGCAAGAAAACAACAGAATAGTTGAAAATAACTTGAAATTTTCTAAAAGAAATAAAAGTCATCAGACTACAGAGTAAGGAAACTAGGAGCATATCAAGCAGGATAAATATCAAATATACACACACACAAGCACAAAGCTACTAAACATATAATTAAACTGCTGAAAATATGACAAACAGGGAAAAAATAAGGAATAGAATAGACTTTTGTCAGAAACTATGCAAATTGGAGGATGATCTTTAAATTCACTTAAAGGAAAGCCACTTTAACCAAGCAAAAATACTTTTCAAAAAATGAAAGAAGATTAGGAATTTTCATAAAGACAAAACCTTTTAAAACTGAAAGGTTGCAAATCATGCAAGATATGCTAAAATAATTCTTCAGACAAAGAAATTACACCAGTCTAAAAATTGGTTCCACAAAAGAAATGAAGAGCATGGAAATGGTGAAAATGAAAATGAAAGTATTACATAGACTTAGTCATTTTTAACCACTCTGGAAGAAATCTGATTGTCTAAAGAAAAACTTGGTGGTGTCTGGTGTGTTATGGCATAAGTGAAAGTCAAAAGTGTGACAGTAAAAGCTCAGGGTGGATGGCCCAGTGGTTAGGGCATCCGTCTACCGCATGGGAGGTCCGCGGTTCAAACCTCGGGCCTCCTCGACCCGTGTGGAGCTGGCCCATGCGCAGTGCTGATGCGTGCAAGGAGTGCCGTGCCACGCAGGGGTGTCCCCCACATAGGAGAGCCCCACACGCAAGGAGTGTGCCCCTTAAGGAGAGCTGCCCAGCGTGAAAGAAAGTGCAGCCTGCCCAGGAATGGCACTGCACACACGGAGAGCTGACAGAGCAAGATGACACAACAAAAGTAACACAGATTCCTGGTGATGCTGAAAAGGATAGAACCGGTCACAGAAGAACACACAGAGAATGGACACAGAGAGCAGACAACTGGGGGGGGGAAGGGGAGAGAAATAAATTTAAAAAATAAATCTTAAAAAAAAAAGCACAGGGGATGACAGGGAGGAAGTGGACATGGGCTGTTTTTTAAGTTCTTACACTACTCATGGGTTGGTATAATGTTCTTGAAGATGGACTGAGTGTGTATCATAAACCATGTGGTAATCACTAGAAAATGAAAAACTAAATAGTGGTGTAATGCCTGTGCCCTTATGTAGATTAGGTAGCCTGAGTAAGGCGTCCAGTACTTATACCCCATAAAAGAACCTGGACTCTAAGCTGCGTGACCCCCTCCCTACATCTGCCTTAGAATGTGAGGAAAAGAAGAATTACAGCCAAAGAAAAAAATCAGTGATGCTGACCTGCCTGTATTTAACATTTTTATAATTTTGTCATCATGGGTTCTTTGGCATTAAGTTCAATTTTTTAGAATATTGCATCAAGACATTACTTATCTTGGTAACTCAGTTATTTGATGCCTCACTCACTTCACCCTGCTCCAAGGCCTGTTTGGAAGAAAAAACATATTTAGGGAAGCCTGGTCCGGCTCTATTAACCCAGGCTGCAGGGAGGGTGGACTCCCACCTGCTACATCCTTGCTCCAAGGATTGAGGCTGGAGCCCAGTATGACAGAGGAGGCACTTCATGGGGTGCAACCCTTGTGACTCTTCGAGCAAGGTTGTAAGTGTGAATTATTTCTGTTACAGCAAGAAAAAAGGCCATTCCTAATTATCTGTTTAGTGTTCCAGCTCCTGTAAATTGAGGCTACACCTTTCCCATTCCCTGCCCCAACCCAGTCTGCATTCTAAGGACACTGTCCAGCCCCCCAGAAAGGAAGGGCTCAATTACTCCCTCAGACTCCATCTATGTTCCCTCTGGCCTCCATGAACTACTACCCTGGATATCAGGCACCCTCTCTCCTATCTTGGAAGGTGTCTATGTCACACAGAGCTACCCGAAAGCCTGGGTCCTGGGGATTTTGTTCCAGCAAAGGGACCAGAAGGACTGTGCCCCACAAAATTGATACATATTAATAAGTCATACAAATCATCCAAAGTGTGCAATCTATGGTATTTGGTATAATCACATGGTTGTGCACTTAATCATTATTAGAACATTTTCATTTTTTTTAAAGTTTTTATTCATTTTTTAAAAAGTATTACATTCAAAAAATATGAAGTCCCGTTCAACCCCACTGCCCCCACCCTCCACTCCCCCCACAGCAACACTCTCTCCCATCATCAATACACATCCATTGCACCTGGTAAGTACATCTCTGGGCATCGCTGCACCCCATAGTCAATGGTCCACATCATAGCCCACACTCTCCCACGTTCCATCCAGTGGGCCCTGGGGGGATCTACAATGTGTAATAATAATAATAATAAAGAAAAAACAGGTAACCAAGCAAGAAAAGTCATCACCTCTCAATTTCTCTATACTTTCTCTTTTATATACAGATGCTATTTCTGGCTATTGCAAAATTTTTTTAAAAAATTGTGTACTCATTACCAAAAAAAATTAGATCAATTTCATTACTCCAAAAAGAAAAACTCCAAATCCCTTAGCAGTACTTCCCCATCCTTACATAACTACTAATCTAATTTTATCTTTATAGATTGATTTATATTTGTATTTTATGTGAAAGCAATCATACAATATGTAGTATTTTCTGACTGGTTCCTTTCATTAGCATAATATATTTTGTGTTTTTTTAGTCTGATATGAACATCTTGTAGTATTAACATATTTGTTCAACTTCAAAGAAAAATAATCTTAAATAGGCAATTTTACCCATTTTCATGTCACATGTGGAGAAACTATGCTGTATTGTTTCATATTAAATTTTTTAGCTTTTCCTTTTTAATTTTTTTTTGCTAGGTTGTCTTTTCTTTTTAAGATAAATAGATCATAAAAAGGTTACAGTAAAAATGCAAGAGTTTCGCACATACCACACACCTCACACTCCCACTCCTCCCACATCAACAACTTCTTTCATCATTGTGGCACATTCATTGCAATTAGTGAATATATTTTGGAGCACTGCTGCACTGTATGGATTATAGTTTACATTGTAGTTTACACTCTTCCCCAGTTCATTCAGTGGGTTATGGCAAGATATATAATATCCAGCATCTGTCCCTGCAATATCATTTAGGACAACTCCAAGTCCCCAAAATGCTGACACATTGCATCTCTTCTTCCCTCTCCCTGACCTCAGAAACTACCATGTCTACTTTCTCCAAATCAAAGCTGCTGTAGCTTCCATTAATAGATACAATAGTTCTATAGTAGAATACCAGTAATTTCACTCTAATCCATATTTTATTCCTCCATCCTGTGGACCCTGAGTTGGTGATGTCCACTCCACCTCTATATCGAGAAGGGGCTTAGGTCCCACATGGTTGATGAATGCAATTCTCTTGCTTGGAATTGTAGGCACTCTTGGTTGCCTGTTGTGGTGGTTGATCATCTTCACCTCCCTGTAAGCCAACCTGTGGCTAACCTGTGTAAGTTCAACAAATAAGAGAGTAGGAGTTGCAACTCTGCTGAGGCTCAGATCCCAGCTGGTACATGGCCAGTCCAGAGATTGAAATCTCCTGGGTATACACCAAACCCAGCACCAACCACAGGTTCTGTAAAAGTGACAGAAGGGGTCTGCACAGAAAGGCCACATCTGAGTCCAACTCCATCACACTCTGGAACACAAATTATAAAGTGGGGCCCACTCACAAGGCACTGAACTCAAGACCCAACTGCCATGACCACAGAACATGTGTGTCTCCATAGCCCTCAGAAGCACCAGTACCAGGGGTTGTATCTACTTTAACTGTCTCTGGAATCCTGCTAAGGTGTGATTAAGCATGACCCCTTTGAAGCCTCCCTGACTCTTTTTAGAAGACTCTTAGCTATATAAACTCATTTGCCTTTTCCATTTCCCCCTTTTATTCAAGGTCTTTTTTATTTGAATCACCAGTTAGTGATTGGTAGTAATCCCTCGGTGCCAGGTAGACTCATCCCTGGGAGTCATATCCCATGGTGGGGAGAAGGTAATGCATTTATATGCTGAGTTTGGCTTATAGAGTGGACACATTTCAGCTCTCAGGAGAAAACTCTTAGGCACCCTGCAGCTCTAGGCCTAGTTCAAATTTCAGGCACACAGGCTCAAAAGCATAGTCATCGGTATCAAGGGCTCATCACTGGAACATCCTTCTTCATTGGGGGATTGTTGCTTTTCCATTGGTGAATATGACAGAGCTCCCTTGGCCAGGAACTCAGTACTCCTTCAGTTGTCATTTGTAACTCTAACTACTATGAAAACACCCAACATATATCTGATCATTTTTATGTACTCTATATACATGCCCTGGAGAACTCTGTCCCAACCATGTGTCCCCCATCAATAATACCCCACACCAGCATCCCTTCCCTGCCATAGTGGAACCCCTCTGTGGTCCAAAACTTCTTAAAAAGTGAAGCCTAATATATTGCCAAATTCAATTAAGAGGAAAATGAAATAGTAGTGATAGGTTTAAATATTAGAAATAGAATACAGACTAATCTAGAAGTATGAAAATAAAATAAAAATAAATTGGGGTATTAAAAAATGAAAAATATCATGCAACTTTTTTTTTGACATTTGGCTTTTGATCAATCTAACAGGTGTTGCCCTGAATGTACAGTGACAAGGCAAATTATTTCATTTCTTCCTCAGTGTCTACATCCTTTCTTCTTTTTTTCCCTAATTTTTAATTTTGTCTTCAAAATAGTTCTTGGTCACATTAAAGGCACATATACAATATAGGGGACTCCCATATATCCAACATCAAACCCTTTTCCCCCTTCCCCAGTAATGATCTTTTTACATGTTCATGTTATATTTGCTGAAACTGATGTACAGATATTAAAACACAGCTGTCAAACAAGTTTCCATTTTGGTTTATATTTTAGACTGTATAATTTTCTAAATTTTTAGTTACTTTATATTTTACATTATGGTTTCCATTTTAGCATATAGACTTCCCTTTTAATAATATACATGGTGTGATAGTTAGGGTAATGTGTCAACTCATCCAGGTAATTGTGCCCAGTTGTTTAGTCAAGCAAGCACTAGGCTAACTGTAATACAAGGATTTTTTGGACTTTAGACCCCATTGACCTTATTGTAGTAAGTAATCACCTGATTACAATTACTTCAAGCAGGGAAAGTGCCATCAGCAAGGAGTGACACCTGAACATTTGAATACCATAAAAGGCGAAGTGATTTCAGTATTGAGTGAGAATTTCCCAGTTTATCTTTGGACAGCCAATGTCTCCCAGAACTGATGAAGAACCTTCATTGGACTTTCATTGGAGCCCCTGGTTGCAGCCTGCCTGCAGAACCTGGACTTGTGCATCCCAATGGTAACATGAGAAACTCATAAAATTTCATACTACTGACATATCTCTTGTTGATTTTGTTTACCTAGAGAACCCTGACTAATGGAGTTTGGTACCATGAGTGGTTCTTGAGGAACAGAGTCTTAAACATGGAGTGGCTGAGGTGGTTCTGGAAGTTTTGCAATTGACTGCCTACTTTAATTGGATTCAAGGTTACTGACAACACCCTTTCCAATAATGAAGAGGCTGTTAACAGCCCATGGTGAGAGTTGGCAATCAAGATACACAAAATATCATCACTTGACTCCCCTACTTCCTTGCTTATAAGAAACAAGGATCTGGATGAGAGTGTTTAAAACACCTTAACTGAGTTTTGTGAAGCGAAATGGTATAATGATGTTGGCTGGCTCCTGCTAGATACTGTGGATACTGCTGTAAAATAAAGAGATGAGTTAAAGGCATCAAATTTGAAAATTAAATGCTGCATGAATGATGGGAAAGTTTCTATGTGTGCTCTGAGTGAAAATCTTGTCTCCTGTAGCCACAGGCTCAAAATATCTGAGAACCAAACTCAGACTCTCATTGTATGAGTAGCAGAGTTACAGAAGAACCTAAAATCTCAACCTCACAGGGTTTGTGCAATTAAAGTGAAGGCATTGATTGGAAAAGAGTAGAATCCAGATAGTTGGGATGGAGACCTATGGGATGAGGGTAATATTGGTGGTGACATTGTGAAGCAGGCTAGTAAGATAGGGAATTGATAGATGGATCTGGAACCTGGTAGAAAGTCCACATGGACATCAGCAACCCCAAGATGGCTTCTGGAAGACCTTCTCCCAAGATTTTGCCACTCAAATGAAGACTTCCTCTGGAACCAGGAGTAGCTCTGGATATTCCACCAAGGACTTTGTCATTGGGCCCTCCTAGGAGATTGATGGGGGAAATAAGCAATCAAAGTGGTGAACAGCTGGAACTCCTCCCCTGCCATTAATGAAGGGGTACAATAATTAGCAGTTTAAAAAGTGGTGCTGGGCCTGCATTATCTCTCTTGTGCCTTCTTGCCTCTGGACCAGGGCTCCAGCTGCTTCTCTCCTGCTTGGATCACCACGTAAGTAAAACCTGGGCATTTATAACCTATAATGGGGAATTGTATCCTATAAATCAGCCCTCTTTATCACTTTTCAGCCCCTTTCTCTCTACCTGGGACCCCTGCTCTGCTATTTTCTCATAATTCTCTTCTCTCCCTACATGAATAAATGATTGGCCTAACTCACCAGATGTGCTCTTGAAATTCATTTCTCCAGCATAGTCAAAGAACCTAAATGAAATCTGGTAGCAATTGGAACCCTGAATTTTGCTGAAATTATTGCAGATAAGGCTATGACGGCCTGCCCTGTCCAGACCACACCTTATCAAGCTTGTATCATCCAGCCTTCAGTCTGACCCAGGGAGTCTGAAACAACTTCTAGACCTGAGGTGGGTACCAGCCAAACTGATACCTTCCCTGCCAGCATCTGGCCTGCCCCAGGGAGTCTGAACGTCCTCCCAGCCCTGAGGTATGTACCAGCCTAACTCTAGCATGCGCCACTGAGCTTACAGTCTGTCCTGAGGAAACTGCCTTCAAACCCCTGCCTGAAGAATTTAATCCTGTCTCACCAGAAGAAAATGTAAATGAATGCCCTGAGGTCAGTAGCTTGCAAGGTATTTCTAATATTTCTCCTTATGCACCCCCACCATCTCCCTTGTCATGGAGACCTATCATTACTAGACTAAAATCACAACAAGGTCCAAAGGTGAAATACAAAGTGTTCTGCATGAGGAAGTAAGGTATATTCAGAAAGAACTGCTTACCTATGTAGATCAATTTATTGGATATTGGCATAATAAACATGTTAGATTGTCCAATCCACGAATGCATTATTTTCTATTGATTTAGACATTCTTTGATTTCTTCCACAAATGTTTCCAATTTGAGTATATATGTCAACATGTTTTTTGTTTTTGTTTTTAGATTTAAACTGAAGTATGGTCTACCCTTAGAGTCATGTAAATATGTAAATATCCATAATTGTATGTGTAAATATATTTTTAATTTTGATTTCAAATTTCACAGTGTACATTACTAATATAGAAATATGATTGATTTTGATGTGTTGACTTTGTGCCCTGCATTTTTCCTCAACTCATTAATTCTAAAAGTTATTTTATTTTAATTTTTGCCTTTATTTCAATTCATTTTCATATTCTATATTGGCATTCATGTTGTATTCAAATAAAGTGCATTTTATATTTCCTTTTTATGATCTAGTTGTATGCTTCTATTGCTTGTTACACGTACTTGGACTTCCTTGGGTCATTCTATTCCTATTTTGCTGAGGGATTTTATTATAAGTTATGAAATTTATCAAATGCATTATTTTTATCAATTTATATGGCTATTCCATTGATCCTCTTTAGAATAAAATATGTTAAAATATTTTGGATTAGTTTGATAGATTTTGAGATATCTTTAGGGCAGAAAAACAATTATTTGTATTATTTTTTACCCTTAGCAGGGTTTCTTACTATCTCCTGGATTAACTGAGAATCAACTAGCACTTTGAAAGCAATTATTCAAATTTTTGTGAATACCACAACTGGATTTTCCTTTAAGGGTTCCTCCTTCCCTTTCCAGAAAATGCAATAACTTCAGGATATATCCTTTTGGTATTCAAGTTACAAAATTATTTGGTGTGTGGGACTTTTGTTGCTCCACAGAGTGTAATTTTAAAACTTTTCTCAGGCTAAGTGATGCAAAATTTGGAAATTCAACCTATGACATTCTCTTCTTCCTTGTATTCACCCTTGCATGCATATATTAGTTTTTGTCTAGAATGGCTAGATAGGCATTTATTTGTTCTAGGTTTTATTGTCATTTTATGTGTGAAAGTTGGCCCTCTGGAAGTGGAAATTCTGATTATTTGTGAATAATTATTATCATTTTTTAAAAGGTTGTCTTTACTTTAATTTACTTAATATACTTCTGCATAACCCAAGGTCCTGTAGATGCCTCCTATGTTTTCTTCTGGAGTATTAAGGTTCTGATCATTATATTTAGGTCTTCAATCCATTTTGAGTTTATTTTTGTATGTGGTGTGTGATGACAGTCCACCTTCATTCTTTTGAATATGCAGACTCAGTTTTCTGAGCAACATTTGGTGAAAAGACTATTTCTCAATTTATTGGACTTGACAACCTTGTCAAAAAAATTTGGCCACATATTTAAGAGTTGACATCTTGCCTCTCAATTTGATTAAAATCTTTTATAAATATGACCTTCTGACAGTACCATGCCATTTTGATTTTGCAGTTTGCACTTATTAACCTTATCCATATACTAATGAAACTAAATCTAACTATAATTAATGCCTAAAAGTTAACTCCTGAAAACCTCTTTATTACTCAAATGTGGCCACTCTAAGCCAAACTCTACAAAAACCTCACCATATTCCATACAACATGGGACATGATTCCTGGGGATGAACCTTGATGGCACTGAGTTTAAGATTGGGAAGTGTGGGTCTTCCAAGGCTTTTCATATTTTTCAAGATGACTTTGGATATTCAAGGTTATTTACTCTTCCATAAAATGTGATAGCTTTTGTTGTTGTTTTTTTTTACTTTTGCAAAGCAAGCTGTTGGAATTTTGATTGGGAATGTGATGAATCTGTAAATCACTTGGTTAGAATTGGCATTTTAACAATATTTAGACTTCCAATTCATGAGCACAGATTGTACTTAGATTTTCTTTTATTTCTTTAGCAATTTTTTAAATGGTATAAGTTCTTTACAGCCTTAGTTAGATTTTTTCCTAGATATCTGATAATTTGTAAATTGAATATTTTCTAAAATTCCTCCACAGATTGATCATTACTCGTGTATAGAAAAATTACTGATTTGGGGACATTATTTTTTCACCTCACAAATTTCCTGAACTCATTTATTAGCTCTTAGAGTTTTGTTACATATAATTTAGAAATTTCAGTATATTTTATCTTGTCATCAGCAAGTCCATTTGATTATGGTAAATAATTCTTTTTGTACGCTGTTGGATACCATTTGCTAGTATTACATTGAGGACTTTTGCCAGTATGTTAGTAAAATTATTGATTTATACTTTTCTTTTCTTGTAGTATGTTTATCTGGCTTTGGTATGAGGGTTATGTTGGCCTCATAGAATGAGTTAGGGAGTGTTTACTCATCTTCAAATTACTGGAACATTTATATAAGGATTGGTAGTAGTTCTTGAAATGGTTGATAAAATTCCTTTGTGAAGCCCAGCAGTCCATGTATTTTTGTTGTTGGGAGATTTTAATTCCTGATTCTGTCCCTTCATTAGTTACTGGTTTACTATGATGTAATTCTTGATACACTGTAGTTCATGTGCATCTAGGAATTTTTCTATTTCATCTAGGTTAGTGTAAGAAAGAAATCTTCTGGAAGAAATAAGGCTCACCTACCTGATTGAGGAGAAGAAAAAAATTATTCTCAATCTTGTAAGAAGGGGCGCACAAACAGAAAATGTGGCTGGCACCCCGAACAAAGAAGAATGACACAATTTATACCCCTAAGCCTAGCATGCAAGCCCTTCCTCTGTTTCTCTATAGATTGGATACTTCAGAGGTTGCAACCTATCTGAGAAGATATGACTTTCCCCAGAAAAGTTTGTGATTAACTGCTTCCCCCATTACATTCCAACCATATTAGTTTTTACCTGTTTCCCTTTGTCAAATAAGTAATGGAAATTAGTGCTGAATTGGTATTGACTTAGCTCTTTCCTGGGCATCTTTTTTACTGCCTATAGGACTGGCTTAAGCTGGTTTCCTTTGTTCCTGTTTAACCTGAGAGTGGGAGACTGAGGCAATAGGCTGCTAGGTTACAGTAATTAATATTTTCTTTCTTTATGTGAAGACTAAACTAATCTTCATTTCTTACAATTGCCCCTCTTTCATTTAAACTCTTTTTAGTTTTCACATTTCCAGTCTTCAAATTTTCTAAGCACTATCTCACACTATTCATCATAGGGATCTCCTTCTTTAAGGGGGTAGAAATTGTTTTGCCTATACTGTATGGGCATTTGTTTGGTTAGGGTGCTTTCAGTGAGTCTTTGAACTAGCCCTTGGGAACATGGAGTAATACAGCATCTGACTGTGGTAAGCATCCCAGCTGAGATAATGAAGGAAGTGAAGATGGACAGTGCAACCCCTTTCCATTTTCCAAACTAATTTTCAAGTCATCCTGTGATTGAATTGCTAATGCCAGAATTTTCAGCTAATTCCTCAGATAAGGCTGTTAGGCCTTATAAAGCTTTAGTGGTAGTTCCATCAGAGACAGTGTTATTGGGGATGAATGTACAGCAACTACCTCCAATCATAACACAGACTCCCCCTTTCTCAGCTAGCATCATATCTAAGGCCATTCTATTTTCCCATGTCATTCTGCTAGTAGCATTTAATTGCTCTGCAATTCCTTTAACTGCATTCCTGGTATGATTAATAAATCTCTGTTGATTATAATAAATATAATTAATCCAATGTAAATTTTTATTAATCGTTACCCACCAGAACAAGAATGACTCAAACCCAACTGCTACCTGATTTCTAGCCTTAAATTCATCTGGACTCCTCAGAGAACTCCTATATTGTCTAGATAGATTTGCTCATCAAAAGAATCAAGTAAATTTCTCTTCTCTCTCCCTCTTTGGGATGTTATTTTCTTTTTTTTTTTCTTTTTTTTTATTGATTTTGTGATAATATTACATTAAAAATATATATGTGAGGTCCCATTCAACCCCCCCCCCACCCCACCTCTCCCCCCCCCCCCCCCAGCAACACTCGTTCCCATCATCATGACACATCCATTGGATTTGGTAAGTACATCTTTGGGCACCTCTGTACCTCATAGTCAATGGTCCACATCATGGCCCATACTCTCCTCCATTCCAAGGGATGTTATTTTCACTTCTTTTCAAATGCCAAGGTAAATGAGATAGCCAATTGGACCAGAGTACAGCTTTTGCCCCACCTCCCAGGCAGTATTGGTAGGAGAACACCGTTTCCACAGTACCACCACAGATCTGCTCCAGGTCTGACCAAACTGGAGAAATTGTCAATATGATCACTGCTCGCATTCCACACTTGTGTACATGAGGCCATAGCTCCAAGGTCCTGGAATACTTTCCCCTGTCTAGAGAGACAAGCAGAGTGATTCCCTAGGCCCAGATGGTATGCAGGTATGGCCTTGATGTTTCCATTTTTAACCAGTGGGAAGAGATAGGACAACGTACTATAATTTTCACCAGGAGTAGCATTTTGGAAGAGGAGTATCATGTACGTAAACTCCTTTTCATGCTTTTCCATACCTAGTGGAAAGGTTACAATATGAACTATGGGTCAGCCTGTTGCACAAGCATAACAGTTGCTTTTGTTTAGACTCTGGGCTGTATATTTTATCCATTCTACCCAGGCATTAGTTTCCCCATATCCTGTCTCTATTTCTTTGGTTTGTTTTAAATCTTCTGCCTTAAGTATCCTGACTGCTTTGGGATCATTTTGAATTGGGGAACTGGCTTTTGGTTGTTTTTCCTGTGGTATTTCTGAAGGGTTAGCTGGAGAAGGTGTTATCAATGTCATATCTACAGGGGAAGGAAGGACTTGGATACAGAACTGCCCCAGAGGATCTTTACCTGTAATGTCTGCTCCCATTCCATAGACTCTATCGACTACTTGGTCCCTGGTGCTGCTCCTAGTTTCTAATTTGTCTGCTTTCTTAATAGTTATTATTACTGGATTGCACTGATGACTTTTGCAGTCTGGCAGGGTATTATATTTATAAAAGATTATCTTACCCTTTAATGGCCTCAAACTTGGTAAGACCCATCCCATATTCATGGTCCATCCCTTATACTGGGTATTCCACCATACATCATCCCAGGAGGGGCAGGGGGGGTGGGGCTCGACTGTAACCATTCCCAACTGGCTCTGGGCATAGGTATTTATTTTCCCCACTCAGACATCGGTGGTGCTCTAAATTCCCACAGTCTATTACTTGGCAGGCGTCAAACTGCACCATCTGGGACTCCAGACCTTCAGTCATATTTATAACTAATTTGATGGGGCTAGTTGCTTCTCAGGTTTGAAACATCATGGCTAGTAAAATTATTTTCACCTCTAACTTAAGGTCTGAATTTCTCCTTTGGTATTGTGGTAGGACTACGGCTATTGTTGACTAGGATGATACAGCTCAATCCCTTCCCCCTCCCCCATTAATTGTTTTTCCAGAGTGATCTTTAAGGGACCTGCAGTTGAAATTATTTTCCAAGACTCAAATGAAGCTGTTGGGTACTTATCATCCAGTTCAGGTACTGATCCTTTTACTTGAGTATAATGTGTCCAACCCTTTTCTGCCGTCCGGCCTGCTGTTTCAGTTGTCAGCAAGACTTGATAGGGTCATTCCCAGGTCAGTTGGAGTTTGGACTCTTTCCTCAACTTGATTAGGACCCAGCTGCCAGGTCGGTGTTGGTGGGCTGCAAATTCAAGAGGTGGAGTCTGAGCCAGCAAACCCCGATGGCTGAGGGATGACAAGGTAGAAGACAAGGCTAGTACATAATTTTGAAGAAAAAGATCCTTCAACTCAAAGAAGGGGAATTCTCCATACTTCACAGGGAAGGGCAGACCAAAGAGCATTTGGTAAGGAGAAATTCCCAGGTCCACCCTAGGGGCAGTTAGGATTCTTAACAGAGCTGTAGGTAAACATTTAACCCATGGTAATTTGGTTTCTAAGACCAATTTAGAGAGTTTTTTTTAAGGTTTGGTTCATTCTTTTCACTTTCCCTGAGGATGATGGACACCAGGGTGTATGGAAGTTCCATATGACACCTAGACCCTGCATAATATTTTACAACACTCTGGATGTAAAGTGACTACCACTGTCTGAATCTATATTTTCTACTAACCCATATCAAGGAATGATTTAAGGATAATTTTGAAGTCCCTGATGCTGTAGCTGAAGCAAGAGAGTATGTTTCTACCCACCCTTTTGGGTGATCCACAATAACCAGCACATACGTTAGTCAACCTACAGGGGGCATTTCAGTATAATCAACCTGAGTGCTCTGGAATGGTCTGAGGCCAGGCTCCCTCCCCCCTGGCACTTGCTTTCTTAAAACTTTTTTATTACCTTTGTTTGACTATAGTATAAAGAAAGGCCCACACACCCAAAATACTTGAGGACCAGGTCACACATGGCCTGTATTCCCCAGTGACTCTATTGGTGCAATACTGCTAGTACTTCCCTCATTATTTGCTTATTCAATATCTGCTGGCCATCTGAGAGGAGCAACTTCCATTGGCTATCTAAGGTTGCCCCCAATTATTCTAGTTTTTTTACTTCCTTTTAGGAGAATAAAGGAACTCCAGTTTCTTTAGGGATGGAGGATCATCATTTCCAGAGGGGAACAAAGTGAAGCCTCTTTGGCCTTCTCATCAGCCAATCTGTTACCTTTTGCTTCAGAAGTATGATATTTCTGGTGCCCATTTATATGTATCATGGATATTTCCCTTGGTAAGAGCAGACTGGGTAACATTTGTTTTACCAGTTCCACATGGACTAATTCCTTCCCTCAGCTACTGATCAATCCCCTTTGTTCCCAAATTTTTTCAAAGATGTGGACCACACCAAAGACATATTTATAATCTGTGTAGACTGTAATTTGTTTTTCCTCTAACAATTTAAGGGCTTGATTTAATGCATACAGCTCACAAGTTTGAGCTGACCAATCATTGGGCAATCGGCCAGCTTCTTTCACTTCACAAGTTAGCCCATGAACAACAGTATAGCCATTGTGCCTTTTTCCTTCCAGGACCCTAGAAGACCCATTTATAAACCATTTTTTCCCCAATGTAAGGGAAGGTCCCTAGGTCAGGCCAGACTCGGTTTTGGTATTCAATTGAGTCTAAACAATCATGTTCAGGAGTTTCTACCTGGTAGGGACCTTTCCAAAGGAAAGAAGCTGGGTTCAAACTATGATCAATTATCAGTATTAAATCATCTTTTTCCATTAGAATTTTCCATTGCCTCATATTTCAGAATTTTGGAATCCATTAACCACCTTCTTGCTTTTTGAGACAAAATAGTTCTGACCTGATGAGGGGTGCTAACAACTACGGCCTCTCTAAAGGTCAGTTTCCTGCTTTCTTCTACTAAGAGAGCAGTTGCTGCCATGGGCTGAACACACCCTCACCATGCCCTGGAGATGGGGTCCAGGATTCTGGAAAGGAGGGCCACAGGCTTCCTTTGGCCTCCCCAGATCTGGGTTAGGATACCCAAGGCTGTCCCCTTATTTACTGTAACAAACAGATGGAAAGGTTTCTTATGGGAGGGGAGGGCTAGAACAGGGGCTTGCACCAATGCCTGTTTGAACCCCTCTAAGGCCTTTACTTCCTCCTCCTTCCACTCTAAATTGTCAGGCTCCTCCTCCAACAGTTCTTGGTATAACCCTTTGGTTTGGGATGCATAAGAACCTGTCCATAATCTACAATATCCCACCAATCCCAAAAATCTTCTTAACTCTCTTTTTGTCTGGGGTAGAGGTAATTCAGTAATGGCCTGAATTCTTTCTGGATTATCTTCCTCCTGCCCTCATGAATGAGATAACCTAGGTATTTGATTTCCTTTTCTACAAATTGTTGCTTACTTTTTGACACTCTTAGTCCTTGATCTCCCAGGAAATTCAATAAGCTCTTTGTAATTTGGACCACTATCTGCCTTTCTTCACCTGATAATAGCATATCATCTACATATTGTAAAAGGGAAGTTTCAGATGGGACTACAACTTTCTCCAATACTTTTCCCAGTTTCTGCCCAAAGAGGTTGGGGGATTCTGTAAAGCCTTGAGGTAAAACTGTCCACCTATATTGCTGTTTTCTTCCTGTAGAGGGATCCTCCCACTTAAATGCAAACAAGTCTCTCCTCTCTAGATCAAGTGGACAGGCCCAAAAGGCATCCTTTAGTTACATTACACTAAACCATTTATGATGGCAGGGGATCTTACTAAGGAGAGTGTATGGATTTGGGACTATTGGCTGTTGAACCTGAATGATTTGATTAATGACCCTTAGATCCTGTACTATCCTCCAACTACCATCCTATTTCTGAATGGGCAAGATAGAATTGAAGGGGGACATGCAGGGCTCCAAGAGTCCATCAAAGGAGGCCTTCAATGATGGGTTGAAGTTTCTGCCTCCTGTTAGGGGGAATGGGATATTGTCATTGATAAATAATTTCCCCTTCCTTTTTCAATTTGATTTTAATAGGGGGTACCTGCAAACCCCCTCTATTCCCTTCTCTTACCCACACTTCTCTGATATCTTTTTCATCTTCTTCAGTGAGCATGGCTAAGACTACTTCTATCTGCCCATCCCTTACTTCCAAATCCAAACCATGAATACTATTAAGTCTCTTCCCAACAAATTACTCCTGGCTTCTGGGATGTACAACAAAGGGCTTACAATTTGATTGTCTGCCCAACAAATATTAGTGGGAAAAAGAATGGGGACCTCAAATCCTTCACCTTTTACCCCTGAGACTGTACAGGAACTTCCAGAGAATTTGGTTCCTCTGGGGAGATGAGTCACAGAGGATCAGGCTGTGCCAATGTCCACTAGAAATGTAATTTCTTCACTAGAAATGTAATTTCTTCCTGATACGGGCCCACCCTTATATTTACTAAAGGCTCCCGGTGGGCTTTAGAAGTCAGGAGCCTCTATCATCCTACTCCCATAAGATTGGCAGCTATGAAAAAAACAGAATACAAATGCTGGAGAGGATGTGAAGAAAGGGGAACACTCATCCACTGCTGTGAATGCAGAAGGATCCAACCATTCTGGAGGACAGTTTGGCGGTTTCTCAAAGAACTAACCATAGATTTGCCATATGACTCAGCAATACCATTGCTGGGTATATACCCAGCAGAACTGAAAAAAAAAGACACAAAACGATATATGTACACCAATGTTCATAGCAGCATTGTTCACTATCGCCAAAACTTGGAATCAACCCAAATGCCCATCAACAGATGAGTGGATCAATAAAATGTGGTATATAATACAATGTAACACTACTCGGCTGTAAGAACAAATACACTACAAACACATGTGATAACATGGATGAATCTTGAGATCCTTATGTTGAGTGAAGCAACCCAGGTATTGAAGGACAAATACTACATGACCTCAATGATATGAAATAAGCAAGCTGCCTCAGAGAGCTAGAGACTGGAAGATAGGCTTACAGGAAATCAGGGGGTGGAGGAAGGATGTGAGTCAACGTCTACAGGGGTGGAATTTATGATGAACTGGCGGTAAGTATGAACACAAAGAAGAGATAAAATGGGGGCAAGGGGTTGCCTTTGGGAGGGGCTTTGCAGGTTTGAGGGGGGCTGGGGATGGGCGGATGGGTAATATTGCCCAAAAAGTGGGGGGAGGGAGGGGCAACATACAAACATAGGAGAGTGTCAGGTGTTGGTTGAGAGTAAAATGCTGAGAAAATCGTATCAAGATATAATTAGGAGGGTTACCTGTTTAGGATGCTCGGAGGGGATGGTCTGATGCGGGACGGGCTCCTGGGGAATATCTGAATGCTCATTTTGCCAGGGTGGGTTGTACCATTGGGTAGAGACCCAAGTAGTGAGAGTGGGGGTGGGCCCACACCCTGGGGAGGACTAATGCCATCAAATAGAGGGAACTGTATCTCTCGAGAGAAAGGGTGGCTCGCAGGGCATTAGGGCACTTGAGCAAGTTAGGCCCTGAACTGGACATGGCTCCTCAGGAAATGGAGGTTGACTGTCACTGTGGGCCCCAAGGGGAGGGGGAAATGGAGGTTAAATGTGTGGAACCAAGGTAAATGTGGGGTAAGAGAGGAGTTTCGCAAGAATACACAAGGATGGATATAAAACATGTAATATTACACCATAAACAAATAGGGGATGACAGGCTAATAATGTAAACTATAATGTAAAACATAGGATAACTAAAAATTTAGAAAACTGTATATCCTAAAGTATGGACCACAATGTAAGCACAGATGTCACCTTGTTTGAAAGCTATTGTCTCAGAGTCTATAATCCATTTAAGTAAATATGATATGAATAAGTTATAAGAATATCGCTGTGGAAGGGAAAAGGTTTTATGGTAGATGTGTGGGAATACTGTATATTGTATATATGAATTACTGTGATCTAGGACTCTTGTGAAGAGAAGCTCAATAATTAGGAAAAAAGAAAAGAAAAGGATAGGATGTAGAATTTTTCCAAATCAACACGTATTCTATATCTAACCTTTAAACCCATCGCTATATTCCATTTTACTAGTATGGGATCGTGACATTATATTGGGCTTCTCTTTTCAGGAAGTTTTGGATCACAGAGTGGTTCAACAATGGCAGTGGAGGAATACTGGTATAGGATACTATTGACAGGTGATATATGGCTGACAGGGAGCTATACAGTGCATATGTCCAGGGTGCATGGTAATGTTTGGATACACCCATAGTGGCAACAATTAAAAACTACAGTTGGGGGGGTACTGGGTTCGGGGCCAGGTGTGCTCTGTTGTGGTCCCTAGGGGAGCAGCGGCAGTCCCCCAGGAGCAACGGTAAGGACCAAGAAGGAATGAGGGTCCAACAGTGAGACCATGAAACTAATGACTATGCTTGTAAGCCTATATGCCTGAAATAAGAACAAGGCCTAGAGCAGCACTGTGCCTAGGAATTTCCTCCTGACAGCGGTCATGTTACTCAAATGTGGCCAGTCTCAAAGCCAAACTCAGCATGTAAATGCAATGCCTTCCCCCCAGTGTGGGACATGACACCTGGGGATGAGCCTCCCTGGCACCGAGGGATCACTACCAAGTACCAATTGATGATGCAACTAGAAAATGACATTAAATTAAAGGTTCAATGCGGATCAGCAGAATATCCCTGTCTACATATAACAACATGACTTTAAAATGCTGTTTGACCTAAGGTAAGGGGGAAATGGAAAGGACAAATGAGTTTCTATGGCTACGAGTCTCTAAAAAAGAGTCTGGAGGTTGTCAGAAGGATTGCCCTTATGCACAACTGAGCAGAGTCTAAAAGACAGATAAAGTAGATACAACCCCAAGTATTGGTTCCTTTGAAGACTAAAGAGACCCACGGGTTCTATGGTCATGGCAGATGGGGTTCACTGCCATGTCAGATGGCCCTTCTTTGGAGCTGGTGTTTCTGCATGATGAAACTGGACTCAGATGGGATCTCTTTTCACAAGACTTTCATGCTACTTTATTGGAATTGTAGTTAGTGTTGGGGTTTAAGATATATTTAGGGGATTTGAATCTCTGGACTAACAATATGATAGCCAGGCCCTGAGCCTCAACAGACATCAGTTCCTACACTCTGATTTATTGGACTCACCTCACTCCACTAAGATGGAGTTGAAGAAGGACAACCACCACACCATGGAGCCTAGAGTGCCTACAACTGAAAGCAGGAGGATTGCATCCAGTATCCATGTGGAATCTGAGCCTCCTCTTGACATGGAGGTACAACGGACACAACCCATCCAAGGTCCACAGAGAGAAGGTGGCATTGGTGTGGGAAAAGTGGCCATGGTGGCTGATGGGTTTGCGGAATGGCAGGAAGATATGAGATGTGGAGGTGTTTTTGGGACTTGGAGTTGCCCTGGATGGTGCTTCAGGGGCAATCACTGGACATTGTAAATCCTCCCAGGGCCCACTGGATGGAACATGGGAGAGTATGGGCTATGATGTGGACCATTGACCATGAGGTGCAGAGATGCCCAGAGATGTACTTACCAAATGCAATGGATGTGTCATGATGATGGGAGTGAGTGTTGCTGGGGGGGGGGGGGGGGAGTGGTGGGGTGGGGGTGGTGGGGTTGAATGGGACCTCATATTTTTTGAATGTAATATTTTTACAAAATGAATAAAATTTAAAAAAAAAGAAGTGAGGAGCCTCAGACCTCCCTAATCCTCAAAATTCATGAGGAGGATTACCAGACTCTTTTTCTAACTTGGTCATTCACTTTTGAAATGACCAGACCTCCCACAATGATAGCACCTGGCCGAGACTTGCATTCTCCTTGCCCCCTTATCTAAATAAGCCCATTTTGCATTATTGTCTTTTCTCTGCCTGTTCCCTCCCTGACTCATCACCAATCTCTTCCAAGCCATTTGGTCAACTGTGCTTATCATACCTTTGCTTTCTGTTTCTGCATTTTCTCCTCTCTCCTTACAAACACTTTCTGGGACTCTCTGTCAATGGCTTTTCCATCCATCCTTTTTTCTGAATCTTCTTCTGAATGTCAGGCCAAGACACTTTTTTTTTTTTATATTGCAGGCTTAATTTTAATGTATCCACGCAAATAGATTCTAGAAATTGGTCATGCTAAAAATAATTTAAAATATAACAGAAGGAAATATATTCACAGTTATTACCAGTAATAAAATAGTAAATTAACAAACACCTATGTTAATTTTACTCTTTGTATAGTTCACTTTCTATGGACTAATTTTTGAAACTAAACAATAATAGTCAAATCAATTTATACATAATTAAATATTTCAAGGTATTTCAAGATAAACATAAAAGTAATGAAAAGAGATGGAATTCTTATATATGGAGTTATGCCTAACTCTGCCTAAATACTTATATCCAAAGTAGCCATAGCCTTGTACTGAGCCTTCATGAGTGAAATTGCCAGTGCTAGGAACTTAAAGGGGTTCAGTAAATGGTAACCCTCAGCCCCACCTGAATTTAGAAAAATTTGAAGATAGACAAGGAGTAAGTAGGGCAGATAGAAAACAAAAAAAAATCACACATTTTACTGAAATGGAAGAGGTCACTTATATCTTTCAGATAGTGGACTTTCCTAATCTGAATCCCAGAGTTAAGGCCAAGACACTTTTGCATAGCTGACTTTTAACATTCCTTGAGCCACAGAATCATCAGGGTCCATTCTTGAATATTTCCTCACTTGGTTCCTCAATCATTGCAGGTAAGCAGAAGGAGTTTCATCTTTCTCCTGGGCTACTTCAAAGACCTTATTCCAGTTTTGAGATTTGAGTATGGCCAATTCGATCCCCTATATAATGAGGTCTCTAAGATCTTTCATTTGTTCTCTGTCTCCGAGGTCATTATTATCCCACTTAGGGTCTTGTGTTTGAGAACTTCTGTTCTGCTGCCATTACCCCTGTCCAGGTGGATGCTGCCTTTCCCACTCTCATCACTGCCCTCCCCACCATTCCTCTTTCTTCTCTGATAAAGAGGATATTCAGTATGAACATAAGTTCAGGTCATGTGTATAATCTAGGACCTAGGAATTGATCTACTTGTTCAGCCAGCGCTACTGGATCTTTTATTAGTGATTTCAACTCCTTTTTGAAGTTTCTTACTTAAGTACTTGTCAGTGGGGCATTTACATAGCCAATCTCCCCTGGCCCCATTGGTACTTCTCTCAATGGATACAAAGACTCAGTGGAATTTTGTTCTTTCACTCTCTTCTCAGATGCTCTGGGGAATGGAAAATTTTGTATATCTTTCTTACACTGTTCCAATTCTTTTCTCAGATGTTTGGGGGTTGTAACCCATGGGGCTGTTGGCCCTGCTTGATTCTCTCATTCCCCAGGGTTTACAGTGGGTTCTATTGGGCCCTCCAAGTCTAAAGGCCCTTCTTCTGGGAGGGGAGGGGTAAGTTAAGGAGTAGGGAGATTAGACAGGGGTCCCAGGGTTTAGTTTCTACAGCTTTTGCTTTTGCAGCCTTAGTTTCTATAAGCCTAGTCTCAGGTCTAGATTTTCAGCTTTCATTGGATAGAAAGTGGCCCCCTTTCCCTTTAACCATCACATGGCACAGTCAGACTCTTCTTTGGAGAAGGGTGTTTTTCCATTAACATACAGTACAAGGTCAGCACAAAGCCAATCCTCATTTGCCCAGTATTTTGGCCAGAATATGTCAGGTGGTAAAATACTTTCCTTGGTCCAGATACAATATCAGTATTCAATCATTTTCTTCTTGTCTTTTCCCTTGATCTCATCATTGTCAGTCCAATGCCTTAACATCCTCCCTAATGGACTATCTGAAGGAATGTCTCCATCTTCCCTAATGGACTATATGGAGGAATGTCCCTTTACCCTTTTTCCCAGTCAACTGACTGCCTCTATTTCCCATTCTGAATCTTGTCTGGGTCTCTTTTTCTTGAATCTTTTGCTTTGTCTATCTCTGGCCTTTTCCCTCACGGGAGAAGGAAAATGTGAACTGGGACTCTGCACTCACTTCACATCATATGTCAGGTGTCTCATGCATGCACAGTTAACCTCAGACTTATCAGAATTCCTGACCACCAAGGTAATACTTAATAGCTTTTGTTCTTACTTTGATCCATGCATGGAGTCATCTGGTCAACAAGAGGCAGATTTTCCCTTCGCTTTTTCTCATCCATAATCAGCAGATCTAAGCATCTGTTCTTGGGTCTCTTGGCTGTCAGAGGCAAGGCCCCAGCCAATGGAGTCCAAAACCGCTTAAACAGTGGGGCATGGGGAAACGGACTTTGGCCCAGTGGTTAGGGCGTCTGTCTACCATATGGGAGGTCCGCGGTTCAAACCCCGGACCTCCTTGACCCGTGTGGAGCTGGCCATGAGCAGTGCTGATGCGCGCAAGGAGTGCCGTGCCACGCAAGGGTGTCCCCCGCGTGGGGGAGCTCCACGCGCAAGGAGTGCGCCCATGAGGAAAGCCGCCCAGCGTGAAAAGAAAGAGCAGCCTGCCCAGGAATGGCGCCGCCCACACTTCCCGTGCGGCTGACAACAACAGAAGCGGACAAAGAAACAAGACGCAGCAAATAGACACCAAGAACAGACAACCAGGGGAGGGGGGAAATTAAATAAATAAATAAATCTTTAAAAAAAAAAAAAAACAAAAAAAACAGTGGGGCATGCCTCCCTATCTTCCACCCCTGAAGCTTCAGAATCCTGGGTGAGCCCCAAAGCTGTAAGAAAGGAATCTTCTGGAAGAAAATAAGGCTCACCCAAATGTGGGGAAGAAAAAAATTTATTCTCAATCTTGTAAGAAGGGGTGCACAACCAGAAAACATGACTGGCACCTGGAACAAAGAAGAATGACACAATTTATACCTGAAAGCCTAGCAGGCAAGACCTTCTTCTGTTTCTCCATAGACTGGATACTTCAGAGGTTACAACGTATCTGAGAAGATCTAACTTTCCCGTGCAAAAGTTTGTGATTAACCACTTCCCCCATTACATTCCAACCATTTTAGTTTTTACCTGCTTCCCTTTTCCAAATAAGGAATGGAATTTAGTCCTGAATTGGTGTTGACTTAGCTCTTTCTTGGGCATCTTTTGGACTGCCTATAGGACTGGCTTAAGCTGGTTTCCTTTATTCCTATTTAACCTGGGAGTGGGAGACTGAGACAGTAGGCTGCCAGGTTACATTAATTAATATTTTCTTCCTTTATGTGAAAACAAGACTAACTGTTTTTTACAGTTAGCTAATCTGTTGGCATGCAGTTTTTTCTTAATATCTTCTAAGAGTCCTTATTTATTTCTGTGTTAATGGTGGTGGTGATGCCCCCCTTTTTAATTCTGATGTGAGTTATTTGTGCTTTCTGTATTTTATTCTTAATCAGTCTAGCTAAAGTTTGTCATCATTACTTAGTCTTTTCAAAGAGCAACCTTTAGTTTATATTGATTTTATCTATTTTTAAATTCTATTTCACTTATCTCTGCTCAGATCTTTGTTATTTCGTTACTTCTACTTGCTTTGTGGTTAATTTCCTATTCATTTTCTTGTTTCTCCAGTTCATTTTGTAAAAATATTGATTGATTGGTTGATTTTTGAAGATGATTTAGATTACATATTACATCAATAATACAGAGGATTCCCATATAACCTTCCCCGTAGTTCTCATACAATTTTCCCATTTACAACAGCTTTCATTAGTGTGATACATTTGTTACAATTGATTAACACATAGTAAATTATTGTTCTACCAGGTATTATAGATTACATTATGATTAACACTTTGCCCTTCATAATTTTATGGGCTTTGACAAAATGTATAATAGTCTGTATCCATCATTGCAATGTCATGCAGGGCAATTCCAATGTCCAAAAAATGCACCCATGTCACACATATTCTTCCCTCTCTCTCCCCTCAGAAACTCAGTTGGCCACTGCCTTTGGAACAATGATATCAGTTCTTCCCTTGCTAGAATAATAAGTCTACTTAAGTCCATATTTCCTTCCCACCCTTATGTATGGTCATTTTTCAATCTTGAGGAATTTGGGATGTAGATGCCCTTCCTGTCTCTGACTATGAGAGCACTTAAATCCCATGGGGCAGATGGATGGAGCTATGTGGCTTGCAGTTGTAGATACTCTCTGTTTTTTCAGACAGGTATTTTCCATCATCATTCTTTTATTAGTTTTCCTGAGCAAGTCCAATGAACTGGAGAGTAGGTGTTTCTACTTTGCTGAGATTCAGAGCTCAACCAGCATATGAAGAGACTGAAGATTTAAGACTTTGTGACATGTATTTAACAAGTATAGTGCTAATTATTCCTTAGATTGTCAGCCCTGTCTATATTGTCTAGATGTTTCTAGAGTCCTCAGGAGCCCTGCTTTTTAAGACAGTGTTTATTATAGCAGTTAATCATATCCTGCTGACATGTGCATAAGCATAACCTCTGGAATTACCTCCTAACTCCCTTTGACGTCTCTTAGCCAGAAAAATTCCTTTGTATTTAATATTATTTTAGCAATACAAGAACTCCTATTACTGATATAAATGCAGTGGCCACTGGAGTATCTGAGGGCTAGGAGAGGGAAGAATAGGTGTAATATGGTGTCATTTTTGGGACATTGGAATTGTCCTGCATGACATTCTTCCATTGCTAGAAAATTAATGTCTGTAGTAGAACAATAATGTCTACTTTAGTCCATTGTTCAATCCCCAATCGTGAGGATTTGGGGATGGTGATACCCACTCTGTTTCTAATTGAGAAGGAACTTAGCTCCCTTAGGGCAGATGGATGGAATTATCTTCCTTCAGTTACAGACACTGTCTGTTCTTTGGGATGGGCATTGTCCCTCATCTCCTTGTTACCCATCTTGGGTTAGTCCAAAATTTTGTAACAAGTTTTTTATTTAAAGTCCATTTCATGTGATATGAAACGGCTACCCCAGGTGTCATTTTATTTCTACTTGCAAGGTATATATTTTTCCTCATCATTTTATTTATAGCCTCTTATATCATTGAATTTTAGGTGAGGGTTATAAACAGTATATATTTGATATATGATTTTTATACAATCTGGAAATCTGACTCCTTTGGATGCAGGGTTTAATTATTTTTGCATTCAAAGTAATGATAATGCAGGACATTCTTCTTCCATTTTGCTATTTATTCTTTGTAATTCATAATTTTTGAACTTCAAATTTCCCCTTAATGTCTAACTTTCTAGTTATTTAATTTTTGTATTATACTATATTGAATACATTTTCACTTCTTTCTGGACATATTTTTCATATATTTTCTAAGTGTTTTCTATGGAATTAAAATATAACAACTTAATTGTATCTACTTGTATTTAATAACACCTTAATTTTAATGGCATACTCATACACTCCACTTACACTCTGCTATCCCAGCACCTTTTTGGGTACTTGTTTCAAATTATATCTTTGTATCTTTTATGTACAAAAGCCTAGATTTATCATTATATTTTATAAGAATCAAGAAGTGGAGTTATATAAAACCAAACATACATACAATATTATTTGCATTTATAGTTACCCAAATGGTTAACTTTAACACAGTTCTTTACTTATTAATGCCACTTTGATCCTTTTCTATTGGTCTGAAGAACTCCCTTTAGTATTGCTTGTAGGACATACTTAATGTTAAAAATCTTCCCAGCGTTTTTTTGTTTGTTTGTTTGTTTTGTTTTTTTCTGTGATTATCTTAATCTCTCCTAATTTTTTTAAAAGGAAGACTTACAGGATATGAAATTCTTGATTTACAATTTTTTTAAAGGCTTTAAATATTTCCACCTACTGCCTCCTTGCTTCCATGGTTTCTGATAATAAATTGGTACTTAATGTTGGGGAATCTTTTGCTTGGGACAATTGCTTTAATGTTTCAGCTTTAAGTACTCACTTTTGTTCTTTTGTATTTGACAATTCTAAGAGAAGTATATTTCTCTTCAAGCTTATCTAATTTAGTCCTTGATGAGCTTCAAACACTAAATTAGATAAATATTGGTCACATATTTTACCAAATTTCAGAACTTTATGTCATTTCTTTGAATATTCCTTCTGCTCCTTTCTGTTTCTTTTCTCTTTGGTACTCCCATAATACACATATTGGTATGCTTGATGGTGTCCCACAGGTCTTTTAGGCTATTTGAGATTTTTATACTTCTTTTACTTTTTTGTTCCTAACTTTTGTCTTTGAGATCACTCTTTTTTCTTTCAGCTCCAATCTGGTGTTGAGTTTCTCCTGGGAGTTTTCAGTTCAATTATTATAGTCTTCACCTCCAATATTTGTTTGTCTTTTTCAAAAAGGAACTCAAATCAGTCATTCCTAGCCAGAACAAGGCTAAGGTTTCACAAAGGAAGCATTATCTTGTTCCAAACTGCCCTGGGAAAGGAATGAGGGAGAGATCAAGAAGGGTTTTAGGATCCTGTCATATCATTTTTTGAAGATGCATTTTCTTGTTTCCCCACTTCTCCAATACATGCAGCTCTTTAAGTGTATTCTGTGGTATTGAAGAAGTGTACTTTCTTTACATCTCTCCTGCTACTTTTGCCTGAGGTTTAATTTGTAAAAGCACCTGCCCTCAGAGGCATTCTGCCAGTGATCTGAATTAGATAATTAAAAGCAGTGATCAGTGATATGACTTCATAGCCCTATCCTTGGAACTAAATCTGCATATCCCATTCTAGCATCAGCAAGCTTCAACAGGAGATGGAATTGAGTACCTCAATGCTGCATGCCAGAGGTTAAAGGGATGAGTGACAGTGGCCAATGCACTGTAAATACAATACATTGGTATTTACTGCAGTTAACTAGTTCTTTTCCCACTCTTTTGGGGCTTATGTAGTGCTCTACATAAGACTCTGCAGTTATAAAAATAATTTATTCTTTGAATTCCTGGCTAATTAATAGTCATTCTGGTGGAGGATGATTCTTATTCCATTATCTTCCATCAATTCTCTGCACAAAACCTTTCCCAAATTTTACTTATATACTAAATATGTATGTTTAAATATTAGTGAATGTTAAACATAGCTTATATTATTTTGTATTTGTATAGAATATGGTAATTTAAGAATAGTTTTTTAAACTATCATGTGCAAGTTGAGCTGCATAATTCCAAAAGTTAAGCAGATAAAGATATATAGCTTGCATTGATGAGAAAAATAGATTTCAGAGAAAGTGTAAAGCAAGAGCACATTCAAAATGAGCATAGGAATAGAACCAGAGGCCATATATACTAGATTACAATTTTTTAAAAATTAACTTCCTCATTTCATTGTCTCCACATATGCATCTTCCCATAATTTGCTAGCCTTTGCCAATTGAAAAAATAGGCAATATGAAGAAAACTGTGAAAAATGGCCACAACTAATCCACCTATGTAGAATGTACACAATAAGCATATAACATCTCATACTCTTTTGAGCACAAATTTATATATTTATGATCATTTACAATACAAGATAATTTTCTGAACATAACAAAGAAAAAATAATTGTTTTCCTAGAAATGATAAAAAAATACTGACACAAACAGCAGTATGAATATGAAAATTAAAATTGACCATAAATCCAATGCTTACAGGCACTAGTAAAAACAATTTGGTTTATTTTTCATGGTCTTTTTAAACATGCCTCTTTTCTATTGGATCTATGGAGAGTGATAGTTTTACATCTTCCCTGTCATTTTTGATAACTTCTATTTGATTTATTTATTTATTTCTCTCCCCTCCCCGCCCCCCCCCCCCGTTTTCTGCTCTCTGTGTCAATTTGCTGTGTATTCTTCTGTGTTCACTTGTGTCAGCAGCACCTGGAATCTGTGTTTCATTATATTGTGGCATCTGTCATCTTGCCGCATAAGCTCTCTGTGTGTGGTGCCATCTTGCCGCATAAGCTCTCTGTGTGTGGTGCCATTCCTGGGCAGGCTGCACTTTTTTTGCTCTGGGCAGCTCTCCTTATGGGGCACACCCCTTGTGCATGGGGCTCCCCTATGCAGGGGACACCCCTGTGTGGCATGGCACTCCTTGTGTGCATCAACATTGTGAGTGGGCCAGCTCATCACATGGGTCAGGAGGCCCTGGGTTTGAAACTTGGACCTCCCATGTGATAGGTGGATGCCCTATCCATTGGATCAAATCTGCTTCTATTTGTTTTTATTTCCTAATTGCCATCAGTAAATCATCTAGTGCAACAGTTAATAGAAGTGTTGATAATTGTCACCCTTGTCTTATTCCTGATCAAAGGTGGTAAGCTGTATATATTTCACAATCAAATATAAGAGCAGCTGTGCATATTTCATAAATGACTTTTGTCAGGTTTAGGAAGTTTCATCTGTCCCTAGTTTGTGAAGTGCTTTCATAATGAAAGAGTATTGAATTTTGACAAATGTTTTTTTCTGTGTCGATTGAGATAACCATGCTTTTCCGTTTATTTTAAGAATGTGATGTGTGATTATACTTTGAGTGATTCTTATATATTAAAACTCCCTTGAGGGAAGCAGACTTGGCCCAATGGATAGGGCATCTGCCTACCACATAGGAGGTATGGGGTTATGTTTATGTGTGCAAGGAGTGCCATGCCACACAACGGTGTCCCGCACATAGGGGAGCCCATGCGCAAGAAATGTGCCCAATGAGAGCTGCCCAGGGTGAAAGAAAGTGCAGCCTGCCCAGGAATGGCATCACACACACAGAGAGTTGATGCAGCAAGATGATGCAACAAAAAGAAACACAGATTCCTGGTGCTGCTGATAAGGATAGAAGCAATCACAGAAGAACACACAGCAAATGGACACAGAGAGCAGACAATGGAAATAAATAAAAAATATATCTTAAAAAAAACACAACTCCCTTGAATTCCTGGAATAAATCCAAAATTATCATGGTATATAATCATTTTAATAAGTCACTTAATTCAGTTTCCTAGTATTTGTTGTGGAATTTTGCTTTAGATTAATATGGATATGTTTCTCTAATTTACTTTTCTTCTCATATAATTATCTTGTTTGGGTATCATGATAGAATCAGCCTTACAGAATGGGTTAGGAAAAGATTCCCTTTCAATTTTTTGGAAGAGCTTGAGAAGGGTTTACATTAATACTTCTTTAAACATTTGATAGAATTCAGTAAAATTAATTGTCCTTGGATTATCTTTTGGGAAGGTTTTTGGTCACAGATTCAATCTCCTTTTTCCCTTGACTTGGTTTTGGGAGTTTGTATTTTCTAGGAATTATCCATATCATCTAGGTTTCCTAATTAGCTTTCATAAAATTCCTCACACTATCCACTTATAATACTTTTTATTTCTTTAAAGTCAGTGGTAGCACCCTAATTAATTTCTGATTTTACTTATTAGAGGCTTCTCTTTTTTCTTTCTTTTTTCTTATCAGTTTAGCTGACAGTTGAAGAAATAAATAATTTTGTTTATATTCTCTGTCTCTTTGTTATCTATTTATATCTCCATTAATATTTAGGTCTTTTGTTTTATTTTGATTTCTGCAAATTATGTAGTTAATATTTGGTTAAAACTGGAATGTTTTCCATGTAAATTTAAGGCAAGTCAAAAATTATGCATTTCAAAATTTGTATTCAACATTTTATTGCATATTCTATTTAGCACAGTAAAGAAAGTAAGGATAAGAAATGAAACTAGATTCAACAATATAGAAACAACTTCATATTTTTTTCACAGACAACATTAATATTTAAGAATCCCTGGAATATAGAAATAAACTATTACAAGTAGTGTGAGTTTAGCAAGTTTATAGGCCACATGATCAATGTACAAATAATAAGCATATATGCTAACAAAAAATCAGAATTTGATATTAATAAAAACAATATAACTTATATTAGACCAAATCTGATGGAAAGAAACAGCACTAAAACTGACAAAATATGAGGTAGACCTTTCTTCTGAAAACCTAAAATATTGTTAAGACAAACTAAAGAAGACAAAAATATATTGATGGATAGAACTTGTCATGAGTTGTAAGACTCAATGTATTTAAAATCTCAATATTCCTTAAATGACTAGATACTTATCCCAATTCTAATTAAATTCTGAACAAGTTGGTTTTTGGGGAAGGGAATTGACAAGTTAATTCCAAAATTCATATAAAAATGCAAAAAGATTAATATAGCTAAAGTCATTTCTACAAATACATTAAAGTTAGATGATTTAAAGAATCTCACTTAAAAAGCTTTTATTATAAGGGTATTGTATTGAAGAAAATATGGCACTAGCATTGGTGATGGACAAATAAATTAATGGAAGCCAAATGAGAGCCCAGAAAGAGAATTACATTTATGTGGTCAATTGGTTCCCAACAAAGGAGCAAAGGCAAAAATGGAGCAAAAGTAGTCATTTAGCAAATGGTGCTTAAACAACTGCTAAAGCCTCATGAATAGGAAGAAATTTGGTCCATGCTTTATATTATATAAAATTTTTCAAAATGAATTTTAGACTTACATTTAAGACCTAAAATTTTTAAACTTCTTTAAATATACATACAGTATAGTAAACATGGTTTATACCAGAGTTTGGAAAATTAAGACTCATGAGCCAAACCTTGACTATAAACTTTTCTGTATACTAAGTTATTTTGGATTTCACCCATGTAGGCATCAGCTCACAACCTTCCTCTTCCCACCGATTTCCTGTAAGCCTATCATCCAGTCTCTAGCTCTCTGAGAAAGCTGGGTTTCCTTATGTCATATCATAGAGGTCATGTACTAGTTGTCCTTTAATACCTGGCTTACTTCACTCAAAATAAGGTCCTGAAGATTCTAGAGCTGCAGGGTGCCTAAGAGTTACCTCCTGAGAATCTCCATGTTGCTCAAAACTTAAAGTACTTACTCTCTGGCCCTTTGTAAAAAATGTTTTCCAAACTCGGGTACAATAAATATTTCTGATATATTACATGAAAATTATTACTTAAAATTTTTGATAAATTGTATATTGAAAAATATTTAAATAATCTGCAATACAAAAGATACATTTAACTGATAAAAAAGTCATTGACTAAGAGAAAATTTTTGTATATTATATGTGATAAAAGTTTTGTAGCTGGAATACAATTGTTTCTTCAGACTCAATAATACAACAATATCTGCCTAATTAAAAGTGGACAAAATATTTGATTATAAATTTCTTTAAAGAAGATGTATAGATGGAAACAGAACACATTAAAAGATATTCAACATGAAATAATTTTACAAAAAGTATCTACAACTGCAAACAAGACAGTTCCAACCATCTGTCTATTGGATGAATGTGCCACAATGATGAAAGAAGTTTTTGGTGTGGGAGGAAGCAGAGTGGGCATCACCCTCCCCAAATTCTCATGATAGAGGATTAAACAAACATAAGGAGGAAATGTAGCTATGAACTAAAATAGACTTATTCTAGTAATAGTAAAATATGCAACATTGATATAAAGGCAGTGGTTACCAGAGGTTCTGAGGGGAGGGAGAGGGAAGAAACAGTGCAACATGGGGTATTTTTGGGACAATGCAAATGTACAGCATTATATTGCAATGATGAATACAGGCTGTAGCACTTTGGTAGTGTGTATGAATTCCAAAAATAGGTACTAGATTATGTTTGTAAACTGTTCTGTTCTTTGGGTGTATCATATTATATTGGATTCAGTGGTTTCACTTTTATTTAATTAAACAATTATTAAGGCTTTGATTAGACCACATTGGTAGGACATTGATTCCCACCCCCTTGCTTGGTGGGGACTCACAGGAAACTACATGGCAGATATGTAAGTAGGTGTTTGATATTGGAGCCCTTGGAGGTTAAGATTCAGAAAAGCAGAAATGTGAGGAGAGAAAGAAATCTCCATTGAACATGGCAGGGGCCCTAGAAAGAGAGATGAGCTCTTTGCCTGATAATATACAGCCTGTCTTCTGGAGAAAGCAGAGCAAATGAACTTGAAGAGAAATGAGCCCTGGGAAAGAGATGAAAATTATCCTAGCCTAAAGTGGATATCGGAAGAAGGTGGGACCATGTAGTGTTAAGAGGAAGAGAAAGAGGAAGCCTGAACTCTTGCACATGTCAGCAGCCATCTTGTTCCAACATATGACAATTGACTTCGGTGAAGGAAGTAACTTATACTTTATAGCCTGTAACCTTCTACCCCAAATAAATACCCTTTATAAAAGACTAGAGATATCTGGTATTTTTCATCAGCACCACTTTAGCTGACTAATACACAGGATTTTATATATTTTGTCAAAACCTATAAAATTGTGCTGGGCAAAGTATAAACCATATGTAAAGTATAGATCATGGTTTGTGGCAATACTTCAATATTTGTTCATCAATTGTAGCAAACATATCACACTAATGAAAGATATTAATTTGCCTTGAATGTCAAGGTATTTGGATGCATATGTACAAGGTTAGAGCCTAACAAAATGTACACTTTAAATAAGTGCTGTATATGGGAAACGGACTTGGCCCAGTGGTTAGGGCATCCGTCTACCGCATGGGAGGTCCGAGGTTCAAGACCCGGGCCTCCTTGACCTGTGTGGAGCTGGCCCATGCACAGTGCTGATGCGCGCAAGGAGTGCCCTGCCACGCAGGGGTGTCCCTCGCATAGGGGAGCCCCACGCGCAAGGAGTGTGCCTGTAAGGAGAGCCGTCCAGCTCGAAGGAGGGAGCAGCCTGCCCAGGAATGGCACCACCCACACTTCCTGTGCCCCTGACCACAACAGAAGTGGACAAAGAAACAAGACGCAGCAAAAAGACACAGAAAACAGACAACCGGGGGAGGGAAGGAGAATTAAATAAATAAAAATAAATCTTTAAAAAAAAAATACGTGCTGTATGTAGTAGTTCTGTTATATTTAATAGAATTTTTAAAACAAATCAGTGAAGTAAAAGTACATAGTACATTCAAAGAGCTATAATAATACATATTATATGTATTATAATGTAACTCTTCAACAGACACAAAGAAAAGCAGAATATAATAGACTAGAGATTTGAAGTGAGTAATGTCCTTCATGTTTATAGGTAATATTAAGATATTTTTGGATACAAAAGCAAGATAAAATTTCATTAATAATTCCCAATTGTGCCTAGCAGCAATGAGGATATCACCTTACAGCTGCTAAAAGGGACTGAATGTGAGTGTGCACCCTGGAATTTTACAATCACCTGCCAGTAATAAGATGGTAGCCTCTTCCCTTACTAGAACAGCATTTAAATAAGCCATTTAAATCAGGTTTAAATAACATCTAGAGACTCATAATAAATTATTGAAAATGTCCACATTTCTTTTTAAAATCACTCACTATGCCAAGAACTGCGAAGATCTCAAACTGAAACTTTTGGAGAAAATACAGCACTTACTGGGACAAGGAGACTGATTTTGCTATAGATAAAGAATGTACTGAGAAGCTCTCCCAATGGAGGGGGACTGAAGAACAGACTTCAGCCCCCCCCCAACAGTGTGGTGGGTGCCTCAAGAGAGACTTCAGCCCACTCCTGGAAGGGGGGGATTTGAACTTATACAGAAGTATCCTAGGTGGGGAAATGATAATTGGTGGGAGGGGTTGAGGGTCTGAGAGGGGACAGGGACCAATAGGAAGCACTAGAATTGAAAACTTTCCCTGATAGTGATGAGAAGATAGTGGGTTAGGGAGTTATGGTTTCTTGAAATGCTGCAGGAGCAGAAGTTTCTTTGATCTGTAGGGATTGTATCTCCCTCTGATATTCAGGTAGGGAAGGATTTCATTTCCCTTTACTCCTGTTTTTCTGTGGTTTCATTGTTTAACTTGTGGGGAAGTGCCTTGCCCTTGGACATGTAGACTTATGGGGGATATCTACTAAGCTACAGCTTGTTAATTATTGTAAGCCTCTAACAGAAGCATAAATACAATCAATACATATCAGCTTTGAGATGACAGAAATAATATTATCTGAAATAGATTTTGATGAAGCCATCATAAAAATGTTACAATGAAACATTATGAACAAGCATAAAACAAATATATTTTTAAAGAATAGTTTTAGCAAATAAATTGAAAATATCAGCTTAGAATTAGAATATATTTAGAAGAACCAAGTGGAAATTTTAGGAGTGAAAAATACACTAATCTAATAAAAATCAATAGAACAGAGGACAAAGAAAAATGTATCAGTGAACATGAAAAAAGGAAAAACAGCAAATATTTAAAACAGAAAGTTTATATGCTCAAAAGAAAATTGAGAATCTTATGAGCCTGTGGAATTAAAACAAGAGTAGAGATTTGTATCATCAGAGTAATGAAAGGAGTGGAGGAGGAAGAAGAGCTAATAAAGAATTCAAAGGAATAATGTCTGACAAATTCCAAAATCTGGATAAAACATTGTATCAAAAGATTCAAGTAGGATAGTAAATCTGAACAGAAAAATGCAAAAGAAGTTCACACAAACACCATATCCAAAACAATATTCTGAAAAATAAGAAAAAAAATTGAACTCATTGCCCCCTCTTGATACAGATGTGGAGTGGATATAACCATTCCAGGGTCCACAGGATGGAGGAATAGAGTATGGATTAAAGTGGACTTACTGATATTCTATTCATGAACTATTATGATTAGTAATCAAAGAAAATGTAGCATTGATGTGGAGAAAGTGTGGCCAGGATAGCTGCTGAGGGTAGGGTGTGGGGAGAAGAAATGTGATGTGGGGCATTTTCAGGACTTGGAGTTGTCCTGGGTGGTACTGCAGGAACAGTTACTGGACATTGTATGTTCTCCCATGGCCCACTGGGTGGACTGGCGGAAAGTATAAACTATAATGTGGACCATTGACCATGTAGTGCAGCAGTGCTCAGAGATGTATTCAGCAAGTGCAATGAATGTCCCATAATGATGTAGGAGGTTTTGGTTATGGGAGGAGTGGGGTGAGGTGGGTGGGGGTATATGGGGACCTCATATTTTTTAATGTAACATTAAAAATAAATAAATAAAGACAAAAAAGATAACAGAAAAAAATTCTCACGCCTGTTAATTCCTCTATAGAAACAATGGAACTTTGAAAATGTGTCACAATACATTTTGAATGCTGAAATTTAATAAATTAACTCCAGATTCTATGAACACTGAAATGAACCTTCAACCATAAATGAATATCAAGATTCTGAAATGAGGTAACTAATGAGAATTATTCAACAGCAAACTACAGTAACAGAGTAGCTAAATGAAATTCTTTAATAAGATAAACAATAAAAGAAGTAATCTTAGAACAGGAAAGACAGGGAGGAGGAAAAACCAAGATACTATAATATAGGTAAATAAAATATAATTTCATTCTCTTCTTGAGTTTATAAATTTAAGTTTATGTAGAAGAAATCCTTAAGGATACTATTTTTTTTAGATCTTAACTAAATTAATTATCTGAGATCTGCTTAATAGGTATGCAGGGTGAATTTTGGTTAAAAAAAAGAAAGTATTTTGTCCTAAAGTAAATAGACTGATTGTTGCATTGTTAAAAACACGGAAGTAGAAGATAAAACCTGAATATATATAAAATTGTAGATGACTTGTGGAAATCCATCTTGGTCAATGCTGACTAAGATTTGATATGTTTATTTATGAGATATTTAAAGAGATTTCATGTCAAACATTGTATTTGCATAAAACTACAATTTGGTTTTCTGTTAAAATGAAATTTTCTTGAATTATTGGTATTATCTTAGCCAAAAGTCAGAAAAGGGTTTCCATAATCATTAGAGGAATCTGCCTAGAAAACAAAGATTCTATGTCTTGTCAGAATAATATCCTCTGTTACTTATATTGACCTCATCATTTTTTTTCTTTATGAGAACAAGTATTTTCATTTAAAAAAATTTTTTGTTTCCTTTTGTATATAATCATGTTAACTCCTATATTTTCATTGCATATCTTTTATTGTCACTTTAGCTAAAGATGTAACCAATTGTTTTTATCAGTGACCTATGATCCTAGTTGACCAGGTGTTCAAACCATCTGAGAAATTTTCAAATTTTGCTTTAACAAATTCATACCTGAGATGATATATATTTTTAAATTACAGACTGTTTTTCGCGTTCTCCAGAGGTCCATAGGAAAATCACAAAGCATTTTCCTTTCTCCCATAACAACAAAAGTTATATATATATATATATATAGTCAGTTTCATTGGATGTTATGAGTCGCATGAGAAGTGTTTTCAAATTAAAAGCAATTTTTTAATTTCTTTTGGTTAAATTTAAATGACTATAATTTTATAAATTATATAAAATTCCTGGAGATTTGACAGTGTTTTCATTGTCCATGACATGTTCTGGTACTGATATGCATATTAATAGAAAATACTATAATGTTATTGGTCAGTAATTTTTGTTATTTTTTAAATGTTACATTCCATAAAACAATCAAATTTCCTTGTCAGTTACATTGATTTATTCTAATGTTTCTCTGAAAGTATTTGCAATCAACAAGTCAGAACTTCATCTTCACCAGGAAAAGGAATGGAGGAATTGAATGAGAATAAATAAGACTTTATAAGTAATGACCCACTTGTCAATTAGCATAACACTTGTAAAACTGTAAAAGTGGGATATGGTCAAATACATCAACTGAAAGGGCCTATTTGGATATCTTCAAATGAACTTTATACAGCCACCCTCTCTTATGATATATGTATATGAACTTAATTTCTATTAGTTTGGTGAAAAAGTAATTGCGGTTTTGCCTTGTTGAAACTTGCTGTTTGAGATTAGAATATATTCTTAAGTAAATGTGGTTATGTTATACATCATTTTAATGTACATTTCTCATTTATGCTTTTTTGCTAGTGGCTTATTACTTGCTCTTTATTTTATATTTATTTTAGTCTATGGGAATGATGTTAGAGAAAAAGAAATTCAAGCAATTTTCTTATCTGAGTTCAAAATGGGTAAAAAAAGCAGTGGAGACAATTCACAACATCAACAAAATATTTGGTCAGGCACTGCTAATGAGCGTACAGTGCAGTGGTGGTTCAAGAAGTTTTGCAAAGGAGACTAGAGCCTTGATGATGAGGAGCATAGTGGCTTGCTATCTGTAAGTTGAAAATGACAAATAGAGAGCAATCATCAAAGCTGATCCTCTTACAACTACATGAGAAGTTGCCAAAGAACTCAACGTCAACCATTTTGCAGTCATTTGGCATTTGAAGCAAACTGGAAAGGTGAAAAAGCTCAATAACTGGGAACCTTATGAGCACCAAAAATTTTTTAAAAATTGTTGTTTTGAAGTGTCATCTCCTCTTATTCTATACAGCAACAACGAACTATTTCTCAACTGGATTGTGATGTGTGATGAAAATTGAATTTTATGTGACAACCAGTGATGACCACCTTAGTGGTGGGAACAAGAAGATGCTCCAAAGCACTTCCCAAAGCCAAACTTGCTACATAAAAGGTTATGATCTCTGTTTGGTGATCTACTGACTGTCTGATCCACTCCAGCTTTCCAAATCCCAGTGAAACCATTACATCTGTGAAGTATGTTCAACAAATCAGTGAGATGTGCTGAAGACAGCAATGCCTGCAGCCAGCATTGGTCAACAGAAAGGGTCCAATTCTCCACAACAATGGCCAACCACATGTCACAAAAAAAAAAAAAAAACACATCAAAAGTTGAAGAATTGGACTATGAAGTTTTCCCTTATCTTCTATATTCACCTGATGTCTCACCAACTTACTACCACTTCTTCAAGCATCTTGACAACTTTTTACAAGGAAAACACTTCCACAACCAGGAGGATGCAGAAAATGCTTTCCAAGAGTATGTCAAATCTGGAAGCATGGATTTTTATATTACAGGAATAAACAAACTTATTTCTCATTAGCAAAAGTGTGTTGATTGTAATGGTTCCTATTTTGATTAATAAAAATTTGTTTGAGCCTAGTAGTAAAGATTTAAAATTCATGGTCTGAAACTGCAATTCTTTTTTCATTTTTTTGGATGGATAGAGACTTTTGTTTAATCAAAGCTACTGCCATCACAGTAACTTAAAAAAAAAAAAAGTAATACTTTTAGACTTTGTTTTGCTTTGCCACCAGGGAATTTTTGCTATTTTCTCAAGTGATAGAGGATCCCAGGAAATTTTTGCTATTTTCTCAATTGATAGAGGATCCCAGTTCTTGGAACTTTAATTAAGGAACTATGCAAGGTCTAACAAAGCAATAAAAATTTCACTGTCTTTTACATTCTCCATTGTGAGGAAAGGCAGGAAGAACAAATGGTATAATATAACTTTTACTAAATATCTGTATCCCTCTCTCAACCTATGCCTACACTTCTTCCTTTATTCTTTACATGGTTTACATAATATTTAGCCCTTTGTGAAAACACCTACTAACCTCCTATGAAATCATAATAGAAGACCCATGAGGCTTATTACTTGGCCTACTTTACTGAACTTCATCTTATTAAAATGTGAAATTATTGTAAGGAACCAATTTCATATACCCAGTTCCATCATTTATAGAAATTAGCAGCTTTTCCTGTGATTCTTGTACAACTTTATCTACAAGACCTTCAACCCAGAGTTTAATATTATGGAAGAGACATCAGCATAGTCTGCTTTAGGTCCTAGATTGAAAGGACCTTCTCATCTTATTGACCAACACTATGACAGTGAAAATACAGAGATTTGTTCTCTGAGTCTACCTACCAAAAATAAAAGGTTCTCAAAATACTTGAAGGTTACTCCAATTTCTGACCATAAGCTAAAATTGACATGAGGATTCCAGAAGCAGATTGTATCTGATACAGACAGCTTAGCTTCTGTACCAGATGTTGGAAGAAATAGATAGTGCCTGAGATCATGGATCAAGACACACATTAATATCCTTATCATATTCCATATCCCTTCCTTTATACCATCTATCTAAACATTCTGTTTTTCATCCTATATATCTTAAAATGCCAAGCTCTATTCCCCAATCTCTATCCCTGATATCCTACATTCAACATGACTTTCCTTTATCTCCTCTTTACCCTATTCTGTCCTATTTACCCCTCCCTTGAACAAATTTCCTTTGTCCTTCTATCATACCATACAACAAATAAAACCAATGAGACTAACTTCTGGGAGATTGACTATATGCCACTTAATCCCAAAGCAAGTACTCCCCCCTACACATATATAATGGGCCCTGACAGGAAACATCAGATATACCCAATCAAAAAGATATCTTTTTGATGTTTTGCCTTTCATCACTGCTATAGGTGTTTGTACAGTGGTAAGGCAATTTCTTTCATTTTTTTCCTCAATGTCTACATCATTTCTTTATTCTTTTTTTTTTTTAATTTTTTTATTTTTTATTGACTTTGTAATAATATTACATTAAAAATATATATGTGAGGTCCCATTCAACCCCACCCCCCCCACCCCCCCTCTCCCCCCCCCCCAACAACACTCGTTCCCATCATCATGACACATCCATTGGATTTGGTAAGTACATCTTTGGGCACCTCTGCACCTCATATACATTGGTTCACATCATGGCCCATACTCTCCTTTATTCCATCATGTAGGCCCTGTGAGGATTTACAATGTCCGGTGATTACCTCTGAAGCACCATCCAGGGCAGCTCCATGTCCCGAAGACGCCTCCACCTCTCATCTCTTCCTGCCTTTCCCCATACCCTTTGTCCATTATGTCCACTTTTCCCAATCCAATGCCACCTCTTCTATGTGGACACTGGATTGGTTGTGTCCATTGCACCTTTATGTCAAGAGGAGGCTCAGATTCCACATGGATGCTGGATGCAATCCTCCCATTTTCAGTTGTAATCACTCTAGGCTCCATGGTGTGGTGGTTGTCCTTCTTCACCTCCATCTTAGCTGAGTGTGGTAAGTCCAATAAATCAGATTGTAGGTGCTGGAGTCTGTTGAGGCTCAGGATCTGGCTATCACATTGTCAGTCCAGAGATTCAAATCCCCTAAATATATCTTAAACCCCAACATTAACTGCACCTCCAGCACATTAGCATGAAAGTCTTATGAAGGGAGATCCCATCTGAGTCCAGATTCATCACACATAAACACCATTTCCAAAGAGGGGCCATCTGCCCTGGTAGTTAACCCCATCGGCCATGACCATAACTCCCATGGGTCTCTTTAGCCCTCAAAGGAACCAATATCTGGGGGTTGTATCTGCTTTATCTGTCTCTCTGACTCTGCTCAGTTGTGCATGAGGGCAAACCTTCTGCCAGCCTCCAGACTCTTTTTTAGAAACTCGTAGCCATATAAACTCATTTCTCCTTTCCATTTCCCCCTTACTTTAGGTCAAACAGCATTTTAAAGTCATGGTATTTTATGTAGACATGGATATTCTGCTGATCCGCATTGAACCTTCCGTATAAGGTCATTTTCCAGTTGCATCATCAGTTGGTAGTTGATAGTGGTCCCTCGGTGCCAGGGAGGCTCATCCCCGGGTGTCATGTCCCACGCTGGGGGGAAGGCATTGCATTTACATGCTGAGTTTGGCTTCGAGACTGGCCACATTTGAGTAACATGAAGGCTGACAGGAGGAAATTCCCAGGCACAATGTTGCTCTAGGCCTTGTTCTTATTTTAGGCTTATGAGCTCAGAAGCATAGTCATTAGCATCAGGGGCTCACTGTTGAACCCTCACTCCCTGCTGGTCCCCGCCGCTGTACCTGGGAGACTGTCGCTGCTCCCCTAGAGACCACGACAGAGCACCACTGGCCAGGAACCCAGTACCCCCCCTGCTGTGGTTTTTAATTGTTGCCACTATGAGTATATCCAAACATTGCCATGCACCCTGGACATATGTTCTGTAAAGCTCCCTGTCAGCCATATATCACCTGTCATTGGTATCCCATACAAGTATCCCTCCACTGCCATTGTTGAAACACTCTGTGATCCAGAACTCCCCGAAATTTGAAGCCCAATATAATGTCATGGTCCCTTACTAGGGAATGGCATATAGCGATGGGTTTAAAGGATAGATAAAGAACTTGGATAAAGTTAGATAAAGAAATTAGATAAAGAATATTGACTTGAAAAAATTCCACATCCTATTTTTCTTTTTTTTTTTTCCCCCCCTAATTATTCAGCTTTTCTTCACAGGAGTCCTAGACCACAGCAATGCATATATATAATATACAGCACTCCCACACATCCACCAGAAAACCTTTTCCCTTCCACAGTGATACTCTTATGCCCTATTCATATCATATTTACTTAAAGTGATGTACAGAGTCTGAGACATTAGTTTTCTAACAAAGTGACATCTGTGCTTACATTATGGTGCATACTTTAGGATACACAGTTCTTTACATTTTTAGTTATCCTATGTTTTACATTGTGGTTTACATTATCAGTCTGTCACCTCCTATATGTTATGGTGTAATATTACATGTTTTATATCCACCCTTGTGTACTCTCAAGAAACTCCTCTCTTACTCCCCATTTACCTTGGTTCCACACATTTAACATCCATTTTCCCTTCCACCTTGGTGCCCACAGTGACAGCCAACCTCCATTTCCTGAGGAGCCACTTCCAGAGATAGATGGAATAGTGTTCATGGCCTAACTTGCTCAACTGCCCCAATGCCCTGGGAGCCACCCTTTCTCTCGAGGGATACAGTTCCCTCTAATTGATGGCATTAGTCCTCCCCAGGATGTGGGTCCACCCCCACTCTCACTACTTGGGTTTCTACCCCATGGTGTCACCCACTCTGGCAGAATGAGCATTTAGACATTCCCCAGGAGCCTGTCCTGCATCAGACCCTCCCCTCCGAGCATTCTAAACAGGTAACCCTCTTTATTATATTTTGATATGATTTTCTCGGCATTTTACTCTCCACCAACACCTGACCCTCTCCTGTGTTCGTATGCTACCCCTCCCTCCCCTCACTTTTGGGCAACGTTACCCATCCGTCCCTCCCCAGCCACCCTCAAACCCGCAAAGCCCCAACCAAAGGCAACCCCTTGCCCCCCTTTTATCTCTTCTTTGTGTTCATACTTACCACCATCTCGTCTTAAATTCCACCCCTGCAGACATCGGCTCATATCCTTCCTCCACCCTCCGATTTCCTGTAAGCATATCGTTCAGTCTCTTGCTATCTAGGGCAGCTTGTTTATTTCATATCATTGAGGTCATGTAGTATTTGTCCTTCAATGTCTGGGTTGCTTCACTCAACATAAGGTTCTCAAGATTCATCCATGTTATCACATGTGTTTGTAGTGTGTTTGTTCGTACAGCCGAGTAGTATTCCATTGTGTGTATAACACATTTTATTGATCCACTCATCTGTTGATGGGCATTTGGGTTGATTCCAACTTTTGGCAATAGTGAACAATGCTGCTATGAACATTGGTGTACATATATCGGTTTGTGTCCTTGTTTTCAGTTCTGCTGGGTATATACCCAGCAGTGGTATTGCTGGGTCATATGGCAAATCTATGTTTTTTGAGAAACCGCCAAACTGTCCTCCAGAATGGTTGGATCCTTCTGCATTCCCACCAGCAGTGGATGAGTGTTCCCCTTCCTTCACATCCTCTCCAGCACTTGTATTCTACTGTTTTTTTTTTCATAGCTGCCAATCTTATGGGTGTAAGATGGTATCTCATTGTAGTTTTGATTTGCATTTCCCTGATAGCTAGAGATTTGGAACATTTTTTCATGTGCTTTCTTGCCATTTGTATTTCTTCTTTGGAGAAGTGTCTGTTTAAGTCTTTTTCCCATTTTTTAAATGGGTTGTTTATCTTTTTATTTTCAAGATATAGGAGTTCTTTATATATGCAAGTTATAAGTTTCTTATCAGATATATGATTGCCAAATATTTTCTCCCACTGTGTGGGCTCCCTTTTTACTTTCTTGACAAACTCCTTTGAGGTGCAGAAGGCTTTAATTTTGAGGAAGTCCCATTTATCTATTAGTTCTTTTGCTGCTCATGCTTTTGGTGAGATATTCATAAATCCATTTCCTATTACAAGGTCTTGTAGATGTTTCCCTACACTACTTTCTAAGGTTTTATGGTCTTGGCTCTTATATGTAGGTCTTTGATCCATCTTGAGTTGATCTTTGTATAAGTTGTGAGATGGTAATCCTCTTTCATTCTTCTACATGTGGCTATCCAGTTCTCCAGACACCATTTGTTGAATAGGCCACTCTCTCCCAGTTGAGAGGGTTTGGTGGCTTTATCGAATATTATGTGGCTGTATATGTGAGGTTCTATATCAGAGCTTTCAATTCGATTCCATTGGTCTATGTGTCTCTCCTTATGCCAATACCATGCTGTTTTCACCACCGTAGCTTTATAGTATGTTTTGAAGTCAGGTAGTGTGATTCCTCCAATTTCGTTTTTCTTTTTCAGTATGTCTTTGGCTATTCGGGGTCTCTTTCCTTTCCAAATAAATTTCATAGTTAGTTTTTCTAGTTCCTTAAAGAAGGCTGCGTTGATTTTTACTGGGATTGCATTGAATGTGTAGATCAGTTTGGTAGGATAGACATCTTAATAAAGTTCAGTCTTCCTATCCATGAACAAGGAATAGTCTTCCATTTATTTAGGTCTTCTTTGATTTCCTTGAACAATCTTGTATAGTTCTCGGTGTATAAGTTCTTTACCTCTTTAGTTAAATTTATTCCTAAGTATTTGATTTTTTTATTTACTATTGTGAATGGTATTTGTTTCTTGATTTCCTCCTGATCTTGCTCATTATTGGTGTACAGAAATGCTACTGATTTTTGCGCATTGATCTTATAACCTGCGACTTTACTAAACTCATTTATGAGTTCTAGAATCTTCGTTGTAGATCTCTCAGGGTTTTCTATGTATAGGATCATGTCATCTGCAAATAATGAAATTTTGACTTCTTCCTTTCCAATTTGAATGCCTTTTATTTCTGGTTCTTGCCTCAGTGCTCGAGCCAGTACTTCTAAGACAATGTTAAATAGGAGCGGAGACAGTGGGCATCCTTGTCTTGTTCCTGAGTTTAGAGAGAAGGAGTCTAGGATTTCTCCATTGTAAACAATATTGGCTTTAGGTTTTTCATATATACTCTTTATCATGTTCAAAAAATTCCCTTGTATTCCAATCTTTTGGAGTGTTTTTATCAAGAAAGGGTGCTGTATTTTGTCAAATGCTTTTTCTGCATCAATAGATATAATCATGTGATTTTTTTCCTTCAATCTGTTTATATGGTGTATTACGTTGATTGATTTTCTTATGTTGAACCATCCTTGCATAACTGGGATAAATCCCACTTGGTCGTGGTGTATAATACGTTTAATGTGTTGTTGAATACGATTAGCAAGTATTTTGTTAAGTATTTTTGCGTCTAGGTTCATTAGAGAAATTGGTCTGTAATTTTCCTTTCTTGTGATGTCTTTGTTTGGCTTTGGTACTAGGGTAATGTTGGCATCATAGAAGGAGTTGGGTAATGTTCTTTCCGTTTTGATGTTTTGGAATAGTTTCAGCAGGATTGGTGACAGTTCTTTCCGGAATGTTTTGTAGAATTCACCTGTGAAGCCATCTGGCCCTGGGCTCTTCTTAGTTGGGAGATTTTTAATAACTGATTCTATCTCTCTGCTTGTGATTGGTTTTTTAAGATCATCAATTTCTTCTTTTGTCAATATGGGCTGCTTATGTGTTTCTAGGAATTTGTTCCTTTCCTCTAGATTGTCATTTTTGTTGGAATATAGTTTTTCAAAATATCCTCTTATGATAGTCTTTATTTCTGTGGGGTCAGTGGTGATATCGCCTTTCTCATTTCTTATTTTGTGTATTTGCATCTTCTCTCTTTTTTTCTTTGTTAGTGTTGCTAAAGGTTTGTCAATTTTGTTAATCTTCTCAAAAAACCAGCTCTTGGTCTTGTTTATCTGTTCAAGTTCTTTCTTATTTTCTATTTCATTTAGTTCTGCTCTTATCTTTGTTATTTCCTTCCTTCTTCTTCCTGTTGGGTTACTTTGTTTTTGTTTTTTTAATTCCTTCAAATGTGCAGTTAGTTCTTCAATTTTTGCTCTTCTTTTTTGATATATGAATTTATGGCTATAAACTTCCCTCTCGGTACTGCTTTTGCTGCATCCCATAAATTTTGGTATGTTGTGTTATCATTATCATTTGTTTCAAGGTAGTCATTGATTTCTTTTGAGATTTCCTCTTTGACCCACTGTTTTTCTAAGAGTGTGCTGTTTAATTTCCAAATCATGGTGTGAAATCTGGGCTTCTGTCTCTTGCAAATCTCCAGCTTGACTCCACTGTGGTCAGAGATAATGTTTTGTATGATTTCAATCTTTCTGAATTCGTTCAGCCTTTCTTTGTGGCCTAGCATATGATCTATCTTGGAGAATGATCCATGTGCTCTTGAGAAAAATGTATATCCTGCTGTGTTTGGGTGTAGCGATCTATATATGTCTATTAGATCGAGCTCCTCTAATATACTATTCAGATGTTTTGTTTCTTTGGTGATTCTCTTTTGAGATGTTCTGTCCAGAGTTGATAGTGGTGTATTAAAATCCCCCACTATAATTATAGATGTATCTATTCTTTCACTTAGTTTTTCCAGCGTTTGCCTGGCGTATTTAGAGGCACCCTTGTTAGGGGCATAGATATTTATGATTGTTCGATCTTCTTGACAGATTTTCCCTTTCACTAAAATGTAGTATCCTTCTTTGTCTCTCACAATTGTTTCACATTTAAAGTCTATTTTGTCTGATATTAATATAGCTACTCCTGCCTTTTTTTGGTTATTGTTAGCTTGTATGATTGTTTTCCAGTCATTCACTTTCAATCTCCATGCGTCTCTGGGTCTAAGATGTGTCTCTTGTAGACAGCATATGGATGGGTCATATTTCCTTATCCAATGTCCCAGTCTGAATCTTTTGATAGGTGAGTTTAATCTGTTGACATTCAGTGTTATTACTATCAAGGAATTATTTGTGTTAGCCATATTTTGATTGGATTTGTGTTTGTCATATTTTGTTTGTATATTTTTTTTGTCTTTTTTGTTGTTGTTGTTGGTCTTATACTCTCCTCCAACTTTGCCTTTCCTGTTTTTTCCTTTCTTCCTGCAGAACTCCCTTTAGAATTTCTTGAAGGGGAGGTTTCTTGTTGGTATACTCTTTCAGTTTCTGTTTGTCTGCGAATATTTTGAACTCTCCATCATGTTTGAATGCTAGTTTAGCTGGATAGAGTATTCTTGGTTGGAAATTTTTTTCCTTTAGTACCTTGACTATATCATACCACTATCTTCTTGCCTCCATGGTTTCAGAAGAGAAATCAGCACTTAATCTAATTGAGCTTCCCTTGAATGTGATGGTTTTCTTTTCTCTTGCTGCTTTTAGGATTTTCTCTTTGTCTTGAGCATTGGATAATTTGACAAGTATATGTCTTGGGGTGGGCCTGTTGGGGTTTATGACTTGTGGAGTGTGCTGTGCTTCTTGGATATGTACATCTGTCTCTTTCAGTAGATTTGGGAAGTTTTCAGCCATTATTTCCTGCAACACTCCTTCTGACCCCTTTCCCTTCTCTTCACCTTCTGGAATGCCTATAATACGTATGTTTGAGCGTTTTGCATTGTCATTCAGGTCCCTAAATCCTAATTGGATTTTTTCTATCTTCTTATTGACCCCTTCTACTATCTGTTTGATTTCTGATGTACTGTCTTCCACATCACTAATTCTCTGCTCTGTCTCTTCTAGTCTGCTGATATTTGCTGCAAGTGTATTTTTTATTTCTTGAACTGTGGTGTTCATTCCCATCATATCTGTTATGTTTTTGCGTATGTCTGCAATTTCCCCTCCAAGTGATGTCTTCATGTTGTTAACCTCTTTCGTTACTGCATCAAATTTGTCGGTGATAAATGTTCTGAGATCTTTCATTGCTTGTGCCAAGTTTTGCTCCCCTTCGTGATTATTGGTTTGTTGATTGGATCCAGCCATGTTTTCCTGATTATTGGTTTGGTTTGTAGATTTTTGTTCTTTCTGGTCATCTCTTTATTTTGAAAAATTTAATCAGTTCCTTAGCTTCTTTGTTTGCTCTTGGAGGTTAATTAGTTGTTATTTTTGCATAGGTGTTATATCTTCTCTTTGTCACTTTTTTCTTCTTATTCTAGTTACTTGTTGTTAGTTAAGTTCACTTTAGAGGAAAGTATTAGTGTTGGGGAAAGGCAATTGTGTAAGCAAGGGAAAAGTGTAAAGTAGTATTGGTGATGTATGTTAACAAAGCAAGAATATGTGATCTGGGAGGATGGAGGTTAGATTCATGTAGATTGTATAGAGTTATAGCTGTAGGTAGAGTACCTTTTATGAAGTAGATGACTGAATATGGGAGGAATATGGTATGAACTACAAAGCTATTGTTTTCATGAGAGAGGGAAAAAGAAAAGAAAGGTAATAGTTTCAAGAGTGGATAACAGACAGAAAACAGAACAAAGGTATTAGAAATTAAGAGTTAGACACTTTGTGGATCAAAGAACGGGAGGTGGGGGGTGGAATATAGGAGAGACAGTAGATGATAGTGGATATCAAGATGCAGGGGAAGGGGGATAGTGTAGGTAGCCTAAATCAGTTCACACAGAAATGAGGCAGTGGATGATGGGAAAACCCTGCAAATGTGAGGTGTTCCCTGTAGCACCTATTGTATACTTGAATTAAAATAAAATAAGTGGAAGATGAGGGACAAGAGGGAAAGAGAAATCCGAAAAAAAAAAATTAATTATAATAAAGAAAAAAGAAAGACAAGAAGAAAGGAAGAAAGAAAAAGAGGATGGGCAAACGGTGGGGAACAGATAGGGGGAAGAGAGATACAGGTATACACGTGTCACAATTGCAACACTATCTAAAACAACAACCAAAAAACCCCTAAATAACTGTATAAAAAAAAAGGACTTTGGGGGACACGCTAGGAGAAAAGACTAGGGGATAATGCAATATTAGCAATCAGGGCATCAAAAAGAGTAAAAAATAAGATAAAGTGAAAATAAAAGCAAAACAATATGAACCAATAAAGATAAAATGCAATCGTTAAGGTCCAGGGCACTCAAGGACCCCAGGTAGACCCCAGGGCGTGATGGATTCAGGGGTGGAAAGTCTGAGACACTGAAGACTCAAGAGGTGTGAGTCTGGGGTGTGGACCGCCAGAGTCCAGGGGACCCAGACCTGGCAACCTCAAATCTGGTCCACAGAAAGCTTAGGAGCCCCACAGTGCAACACAGCCCTCAGGGATCCCCGTAGCTGGGTGCCAGCCCCGTGGGGGAGCCAGGTCTGCGAACTCTATATTGAATGTCTGATCCCTGCAATTCACCTACTCCTCAGGGTTTCAGCCTTTGGACAGCTCCCTACCTGTGCTCCCACAAAACGGCCACTTGAGGGCGCCTCTACACCACAGCCAGTTCAATGACCCAGATCCCAAGCCCCGCCGGGTGGGGTGGGCTTCAGCTGGAAACGCCGAAAACAGACTCTAAGATCCGAAATCCCAAACTTCGCAAAATATTCCCCAATCGGCTTCCAGACGTGTCCTCCTCCCTCACTGCACCCTACAACAGTCTCCCAATTGTGTCCCCTTGTTGCCCCAAATCCAATTCCGTTGCAGATCGGCAGCCAGACCTGTGGGGATGGGGCTCCAGGCGGAAGTGCTACCCCCCCGTCCGGCGACCAAAACGTCCCCCGCTTCACAACAAAACACCGTCTGTCTCCCCAAATTGATCTGCAAAGGAGTCTTGTCCCAACAACCCCTCACCAGCCAGCCCAGTATCCGCGAATTTCTCAGCACCGCAAAGCCTCCAGAAAAAGGAAAAAAAAAACCAAAACCCTGGCTGCCGCGGCTCCTGATATCATTCTTAACACAGCAATGAAAGATATTCTTGTTATAGTTAAAGTCTAATAGCTCAAAATATCTTTAAAATGTGTTTTAAATGTAGTCACTGTAAAAAAGAACAATAAACATCATGACAATGCTGTCAAATTCAAGAAACATCTCTGAAACAGTCAGAATTGCTTTAAGGACCTGAAGGACACTCAGTTAAAATTTTTAATCCAAGAAGAATTGATAAAACTGACATCTCAATTCAATAAATAAAGGATTGCAATGGAACAAATAGTGATGGAAAATTGCTTATCTGTCTAGTAAAGAAGAGTTAAACTCCTACCAAACATCAGACTATGGGCATATCTCCTTTTACTGAGTTTTGCTTTATTGCACTTTGCAGATATTGTGGTGTTTTTTTTTAAATAAACTGAGGGTTTGTGGCAATCCTGTCTCAAGCAATTCTATCAGTTCCAGTTTTCCAAGAACGTGTGCTCGCTTCATCTGTGTCACATTTTAATTGACGTATATAAATTTACAAATAAAAATAATGCTTTTGCATACTTAAAAGACTATAGTATATGTGCACTGGGAAACCAAAACATGCATGTAACTCACTTTATTATGGTGGTCTGGAACTGAACCTGCCAAATCTCTGAGGTACACCTATATAATAAATCCCAGGTGGATTAAAGATCCAATGGGGAAAAATTAGTAAATATTTGCACTAACACATATTTGGTGAAATAATCTTATGCATGATGGGTGAGTCAGCAACCATTAGAAGACAGGTAGATTCAGTCACACAAAACTTAAAAACACAAAGCAGTAGAAAGATGAATTAGGGAGCAGGAAGGCAATTCCTAGGAAATACAAATGGCCAATAAACATTTGACAAAATGCTCAACTTCATTATTGCTCACTCAAATGCAATTTAAATGCATGACAAGACATCTTTTTCCACTGAACTGAGTGGCAGATGATAACAGGACTAAAAAACTGTGCATTGGAGGTGGGGGTGACACAGCCACCTTCACTCACTGCTGGGGAGGTGTGACATCTACCATTCAGAGTCACTATCTACTGACATTACACCAGTGATCCCACTCTTAACATTCTAGTCTGCAGCTTACAGGAGCATGGGCCCCAGTAGAATGACATGCAAGGCTGTTTACTACAGCACTGCGGATAGAGGCCAAAGGTGGAAAGAACCTGAAAGATCATAAGCTGGGGAACTAGTAAGTCCCATAAAATACTGCACCGCTTTGAGAAAGAACGTATTTGATCCACACACATTGGCCTTAAGGAATTTCTATATATACTGGACATAATGATAAATTGTATGATATACTAGACATAAAGAGAAAGGAAATTGGTTTATATATTTGTGTATGTTAGGCTTAGAAAGCACAGAGTCAAATTTGCTATTTCAGGGAAGGGAGGTGGTTGGGGTTAACTAATTTTAGTGTTTATATGCCTTGGCATTGTTAAAATTTTTTTAAAAGAAAAGAGTAATGACTTTCCATTTCTTTACCTTATACCAAGAATATGATCCTGAGTCAAGTTTGAAGGACAAAGCAGAAGGTGATGAAGTCTGGTGAGACTATTTCCAATCACACAAAAATGTGTGCTGTGAAGTTTATGAGAGTGAATCTTTATAGCACAGACACCACCTAAACCAAAGTCTACGAGAGAAGACTGAAATTTCTGGCTTGGTTTAAAAATGCACTCAGAAATAATTAGGATTTGTAGAGTTCAGAGATTCAGACTTTTTAATCAAATGGCTATTGTGCATGCTAAACCCTTTAAAACCCTTGAAGTGAATCGAGGAATACGAAAACTCATACACTTCAACACTTAAAACCATCTAGAAATCTCATACAGCAGGAACTGGTCCTATAGGACAAGACAGAAATGGGGTCAATTTACCAAAGAAAAGGCTAGCTGTTGCACCTAGATCCAAGTAAATGAAAGCTTTCCCTTTTAATAAAGTTATTCAGACAGGTCAAAAGAGAAGTGACTTCGTTTTCAGAAGGGGCACAAGAAAACTGTTCGCCCTCAGTGAAATAATGCCATACACTTTTTGTTTTTACCATATAGAAAGGATATTCTAGGACTGAGGATAAGTACAGTTGTGTTAGTTGTGATAGACTAAATATGTCCAGATATGATTCTTCACCTGAAATGAAAAGTATCCCAATCAGTTACATTTGAATTTTAGTACATGTAATGAAAAAAATCATAAACATACAGAACTAATTCATTCATTCCAAAAGTGTGATGGATTTTTAAGTGACATTAGGAAATGAACTTGTTAGAATTATGCTCTCATGCTTGCTTAACCAATGACATGTCATTTTGACTTCTATGAACCCCAGCTCCTAACTTCTGCCCCTTGGTGGGATTCAGGCAGCTACAGTGGCAGACCCCTGTTAATGGGAGCATCTTGATGATCCCCCACAGGAGCATGAATGGCCCATTGATGTGCTGATGTCTTCCACCTATGGGAAGCACATCCACCAGCTCATCAAGCCAGTGAACTCTGACCACAGCTGTGGCACCCACATGAGGGCTGACTTCTATAGGAAGAATGACATCCCCACATCAAGGCTCCTGGCTCTGGACACTTTTCTCCAGTCTGAGGTTCGCCCCAGGCCCCAAAGTCCCAGGGGCTCCTTTCACAGGGATTGGGGAACCTGCGGACTTATATCCTGGTTGTATTGACTTCTAGAAACTGCAGGGATGCCCCTGTCTGGCCTTATGGTGGGGACAATGAAAGACAAGCAGCTTTCCTAAGGGGCCTTGGTCAAGAGTCTGGCAGACACCTTTAGGATGTAGGCACATCCAGCAGGTGGATTTTTACATGAGACTTTCAGATTACGTGATGCTGGTGACTCATTGACTGCAAGCACCTTCACAACATTAAAAATATCCCCCCACCTTAAGTGACTGGGATTTTGTTCATGGATTCTCTGCATTTGTATTTGGGGAGGGGTGTGCAGTTATTTTCCTAACAGTCACAGAAGCCACTACTACCTGATATTATCTCTAGTGTACCTAAAACAATGCTTGCATTTTACTTTCTTCAAGAGGAAATATCAGGAAAGTTACATTTAGGCACAATTGAACTCTAGATATACTGCAATGCACTTTCTCCCCAATGATCTGAACTGCAAAAAATGGAATTTTGTTCACTCGAGGACAAAAATCCCTAGGCAGGATGGATGGCTCTGGTGTCCAGCATTTTCTGTTGTCACCCTGAAAGTGAGAAGCAGCTGAGGTCATGAAGAAAGCATGGGGCTTGGCATTCACCAGGGTTGGGTAAAATTCTGTCTCCTCCTTTTTCTAGCTCTGAGGTCTCTCTGAGCCTACATTCCCCCATCTTTACAGTGGGGGATGCTAACTTCATCTGTCTGAGTCTGGCTGGTCAACTGTAACATATACCATAGGCAGCAGGAATTCAGTGTCTCAGGGTTTGGAGGCTAGACACCAAATCAAGGGATTAGCAGCCACACAGTCCTGCAGGGGGGCATCCTGCTGGTGGCTCAGCCTCTGCTCATCACATGGCCATCTGAATCCTGTGGTCTCCACTTCTGCACAGGAGTTCATCTGTCTAGATCTTCTCCTTGGGGGGTCTCCAGTCCTGTAGGATGAAGGCCCTCCTGGCTCAATTTGGTTTTATCTTAATAGGATTTTTGAGATTCTTCCAAATAGCTCCCACCCACAGCACCAGGGACCAGGATTTGAATGTGTCTTGGCGAATATGAGTCAGTCCCCATCACTAAGTCTGTGGGGGGCTTGGTGAGCTCCCAGAGTTGGTCATAAAACAGGTGGCCCTGTGGTACACCAGCCTGATCATCAATCCTGGTGATGACCATCAACTTTGGGTGTTTTTTAAGCAGTCGCTTTTAACCTCACTTGGAAATGTTTACTTTGGATAGAATTTGAAAAATTGTTTGAGTGTTAAGATACCATCTATATTTTTAATGAAGTGATCCCTTGGAAGAGATAATCCCTCATCTTTTGTGATTAAATTCCCCAGTTTAGTAGTTGATGGGTAGGTGATTTAGTTGATTTCAACCCTGATTCCTCAATCATTGGTTTTTATTGTTTTGAAGACCAGGTCATTCTCAAAGGACCCATGACATTGAATTACTGGTAATTTCAAGGCTGAGTGACTTCTAAATATATCTTTATTAATTAGAAACCAGCTTTTTTCCACAATATGTGCCTTTTATTTTTTTCAAACAATTAACAATATTTTATTCAGAATGCCTTTGGGTCCATTATATCATATTGGTAATACCATAAAAAATATGTAAATTTTGGGTTATAGATATTTTTGTAAATAACTCTTTCTTCAGTCTAGATTACCAAGAAAAACAATGCATCTGTAGGAGATGCCTTCATCTGAAAGTGAAAGCAATAAATTAATTTCAAAGTTAAGTTATTTTCATTTAGTTTAAAATAGACCTTTAACCTTTTAGTGCTTACTTTTAATAAGCAGGGTTTGAAATGGGCAAGATTTCAAAAGCTCTCATGTTTGTTAGACGGCTAGGGAAATTAAATGTATTTCTGTAGATGAGACATTTTCAACTTAAATGTGTTAAGTATGCCCATTAAAGCCATATCAAGCAGAAACATATTCTAAGATTAAAATAATGTGCTTTACTTAATCAGATTTCCACCACTAGTCGAAAATGAATTTTCTATTGTTATACATATCTAGAGCAAGGGGAAGTGGAGTGGTTGCTGCCTTTAAGAATTGCACATTGAGTTTGGAAAAAGAATAATATAGAGGATTCAAGATAAAGCCTAGTAATTTCTAAACAGATGTTTTGAAATACTGGAATTTTAAAGAGTGTGGGCTTAAAGAGTTTGTGTGTTTTCTAAAGATTTTATTATTTATTTATTCATTCATTTATTTTATTTATTTATATATTTCTCACCCTCTCATTATTTGTACTCACTGCCTGCTCTCTATGTCTAGTTCTTTTTTTTTTTAGGAGGCATCTGGAACAGAACCCATGATCTCTCATATGGGTGGGAGGTGTTCAGCCACTTGAGCTACATCTGCTCCCTGCTTGCAGCATCTTTTGTAGTATTTCCTCATTGTGTTGTCTCGTTGTGTCATTTTGTTGTGTCAGCTTGCTGCACCAACCCTTTGCATCAGCTCTCTGTCTTGTTAGTTTTCTTAAAGAGACACTGGGAACCAAAGCTAGGACTTCCCAAGTGGTGCCCAACTGCTGAGCCACATATGCTTCTCCTAAAGCACTTTTTTTTTATTTTTATTTTTATTTTTTTTATTGATTTTGTAATAATATTACATTAAAAATATATATGTGAGGTCCCATTCAACCCCACCCCCCACCCCACCTCTCCCCCCCCCCCCCCAGCAACACTCGTTCCCATCATCATGACACATCCATTGGATTTGGTAAGTACATCTTTGGGCACCTCTGCACCTCATAGTCAATGGTCCACATCATGGCCCATACTCTCCTCCATTCCATCCAGTGGGCCCTGTGAGGATTTACAATGTCCGGTGATTGCCTCTGAAGCACCATCCAGGGCAGCTCCATGTCCCAAAGACGCCTCCACCTCTCATCTCTTCCTGCCTTTCCCCATACCCATCAGCCACCATGTCCACTTTTCCCAATCCAATACCACCTCTTCTATGTGGACATTGGATTGGTTGTGTCCATTGCACCTCTGTGTCAAGAGGAGGCTCAGATTCCACATGGATGTTGGATGCAATCCTCCCACTTTCAGTTGTAATCACTCTAGGCTCCATGGTGTGGTGGTTGTCCTTCTTCAACTCCATCTTAGCTGAGTGTGGTAAGTCCAATAAATCATATTGTAGGTGCTGGAGTCTGTTGAGGCTCAGGACCTGGCTATCACATTGTCAGTCCAGAGATTCAAATCCCCTAAATATATCTTAAACCCCAACATTAACTGCACCTCCATCACATTAGCATGAAAGTCTTATGAAGGAAGATCCCATCTGAGTCCAGATTCATCACACATAAACACCAGTTCCAAAAAGGGGCCATCTGACCTGGTAGTTAACCCCATCGGCCATGACCATAACTCCCATGGGTCTCTTTAGCCCTCGAAGGAACCGATATCTGGGGGTTGTATCTGCTTTATCTGTCTCTCTGACTCTGCTCAGTTGTGCATGAGGGCAATCCTTCTGCCAGCCTCCAGACTCCTTTTTAGAAACTCGTAGCCATATAAACTCATTTCTCTTTTCCATTTCCCCCTTACTTTAGGTCGAACAGCATTTTAAAGTCATGTTATTTTATGTAGACAGGGATATTCTGCTGATCGACATTGAACCTTCCGTATAAGGTCATTTTCCAGTTGCATCATCAGTTGGTAGTTGATAGTGGTCCCTCGGTGCCAGGGAGGCTCATCCCCGGGTGTCATGTCCCACGCTGGGGGGAAGGCATTGCATTTACATGCTGAGTAAGCACGCACTTTTAATGAAAGAATACTTCCTACAAAGCTTAAGGGTTAAGGAGAACTTTGAGTATGGGCATTTTTACTCACCTATGGATGTCAGTGTTCATTGGCTTGACAGAAGTGAACTCCAAGGTTTCTGATTTGCATTTTTAGCTCACAGAGTTGTTTTCAGTTGCCTGAAGCTTTGGGTAGGTTTTACTCAGTCTTAGAATTCAGGGAAGAGGCAATTTTTCATTCCATTCTTGCCTCAGGCACTGGCCAACTGTGAAAATTTGGAGAAGTCCCTTATCCTCTCTGCAACTCAGTTTTGTTTTTGTAAAATACAGGGACTGGTCTACTGCCTGGACTCTCAGCCACAGGGTCTCAAGAATGACATTGAATCAGAGTCTCCTGGACAACTGTTAAATAAAACAGCCTGCCCCATCCCTGGAGTTTCTGATTCAGCAGGTCTGGATCTGGGTCTGAGAATTTACATTTCTAACAAATTGCCAGGTGATGCTGTGGATGTTGGCAGGTGGGTTGGGGGAACCCCACTCAGCCAGGCCCTTGTATGCACAGAGTTTCATCAGGTAGACTCTGATCATAATGCTGATTGCTTTTAAGGCCTATTGGTTAGAAAGACTGCTGATAAAGCCTCAGGAAAGAAAAATCTTCCTTTTGTGCTCTTTTTGCCATAAACCCCAAATTGAGATAATCTCTTAGGGCGAAATGGGAGGGACCTTATTTAAGAGAATTTAGCAATCACTGGCTGTGGATAACTGAAATTAAAGCTGGGCGAATTTAGTCTGAAAGTATTATTTAAGTGTAAATTCTAAACTAACCTTTCCTTTGTTTATGGTTACTTCAAGCCTAACCTCACCCCTTGCCTTTGCCTATGGTTATTTCATAATAGCTTCTGCCCCTACAGGCCAGAGAAGAGCTGGGACATCACTGTCTCCTGTCCTGGTATTAGTAACCCTCTCTCTCATGAATTCAAGTGTAAATTGAATAAATTGCTGCCTAATGGCATAAGGTTAAATGACCACTGAAGTTTTATTATCTCCAAAATTAAAAAAAAGGCAGGGGGAGGTGGAGAAGTCTCTTGTCCTGACTGTCAAAGTTCCTAGGAGTGGCAATTCATGAGAGAAACCAGTCTGTCTCCCTGAGGCTTCAAATAGCCTCAGTAAATATATATAAAATTAATCTTGTTGCTTATCCAAATTTCTGCTAAATTCAAAGTAAAATATAAAGCTCTGAATCAAAAAATGGTGCTAAAGCATTGAGAACATTTTGATTACAATCCATTAAATAAGAAAGAAAATTCTTGTGTAAAACTGCAGTCATAGTGCAAATTAAGAAAAGTTTCAGGAGTCTTTGAAATGTTTTGCAATCACACTTGTTTTGTAAAGATTAGAAGTTTAAAGTAACTAAAGTTTTGTTTTTGTGTCAAACTATTTATGTCTGCCTATTTGCTCAAATTGTTGAGGTTAAATATGCAGTTATATAAGTAATATATATTTCTGGACCCCAAATTAAACTAAACAGTATATAAAATAATGCAAATTATAACATCAATTAGTTGTGTTTCAGTGTCTACCTCTGTGTCTGCCCATTTGCTCAGTGTATATCTTCATACATCAGGATAATAATATCAAATTAACAAATGAAAATTCTTAAAAGAGCTCTATTCAAATTGTTAAAATTAAATATGCAGTTATATATGTAAATAAATATTCTTAAAGCCCAAATTAAACTAAGCAGGATGAAAAAGTCGTATAGAAATCTGATTATAGAAACAATTAGGAAAGGGCCTCCTTTTGCAAGAGCTTTAAAGGCAAGACTAGGTGTGGCAGATTAAACCTATCTACTAGGCTAGGGAATTAAGAATCAGTTTGCCCTGTCATTTCCCAGTTTAAACCTTTTATCAGCCATAAAATGTAAAAAAAAAAAAAAAAACAAAGATTAGGTTAGTTTTCACACAAGGGGAAAAAATGTTGATTGGTGTAACCTGGAGGCCTGCTGCCTCAGTCTCCCACTCCCGGGTTGGACAGCAGTGGAGGAGACCAGTTTAGGCCAGTCCTATGGGCAGTGGAAGGATGCCCAAAAAGGAGCTAGGTCGGTTACATTTCAGCACTAAATTCTATTCCTTATCTGACAAAGGGGAGCAGGTAAAAACTAAAATGGTTAGAATGTGATAGAGGAAGCAGTTAAATCACAAACTTTTGTGAGGGAAGGTTAGATCTTCTCAAATAAACTGTAACTTTAGAAGTATCCAATCTATAGAGAAACAGAGGAAAAGCTTGTGTGCTAGGCTTCAGGATATAAATCATGTCATTTTTCTTTGTTCGGGGCACCAGCCATATCTGGTTCTGCATCCCTTCTTGCAAAATTGAAAATAAATTCTTTTCTTCTCCACAATCTGGTAAGCCTTATTTTCTTCCAGAAGATTTCTTTCCAACAACAAAAAGGTAATTAGTGGCTCTATTAACAAATTTCAGTCAGTAATAATGAAAAGTCCATAAAAACTATGGAAAGATCTTTCCTGGATTATGATTAAACAAATTAAGTAATTGTGTAATGTGTTTTAAAGCCTGGTAGTCAGTATGCTTTTAAATTATTTATTTTCATAACTTAAACAAAGAAAAGAAGTTTTTAGCTTCCTGTAAGGGAAAAAGAGAACATTCCTTACACAAACTATAATGGTTTCAATTTTATTTAACTTGAGTATAATCTCCCATAGTCAATTTATAAACTAAATTAACATTATATGTACGAAATCTTTAGAGTAATGAAAATTGTAAGTTCAGATTGGTGAGGCTAAAGGAAAAAGATTGTAGATAAGTTCTCTTAAATAAATTGAGTCAATTTCTTTAGTTGGTAATTATAATTTAAAAAGTTTATTTAAACATGAGGTGGCTAGTCAATGTGGTTATAGTCAATTATAAAGAGTTTGTAAAACATCTTCCAAACTGAAAATGTTTAAATTGTTCTAGTTCTAAAAGTCATTGTTAACTAAAAACTTAGATTGGTATTGGTTGCAAAAATAACTCCGTGATAATAAAACCTGTCTGAAGACCACCGCAAGGTACATATTTAAGTAAATGATAATAAAAAGTTATCTTGATTCTATTGGAAATCTTCTGTTTTCATTTTAACAATGAAAAATATTTTTTCCCTTTATCACTGAAGTAAAGTACCTATTGTTATCTTCATAGTAAAATTGTGTAAGTAAACAGTCATTTGATATGTGTTGCATTAAATTGTTTAAAATATATATAAAAACAAGGAATAAACATTAACATTGTCAAACTCTTTTGTGCATTCAAACCAGGCCTTGAATACATGACAGGTTGCCTGTCCATGTGAGTTATTGGCTAGGCTGGTCACTGACCCTTCAATTAAAAATATTTGCTATATCAGCCTCTGGTTCTGCTCCTGAAGTCGATGGAAACTACGTTGCAGTTTCAAGCTCCTGCAGCAGTCAATGATGACTCGGTACAGCCAAGTGTACAATGGATATTGCCTCCAGACTGGCACTGTTCCATAGTGTCAGAGAGCACTATGCACCAGTCTAGTAGAATACTAGAAAATCTCTCAAAGATCAAGGATGCTGCAACTTGCTCACTGCATGAAGAACATGCTAAGTGGAGCCATGATACCAGGATACTGTAAGTAAAACTTAAACACAATTGGAATTATGGCCTGCTCTCATGGAGAGATAACATGTAAAGTATTACAAACCTGAAACTTAAAACTATTAATTGCAACTCTAAATCCTTTGCATTAGGTAATAATACATTAATTAATATCAAGTGCTGTGCTCTTATCCTGTACTAAATATATGCCTAATAATTATAACATTATCTTTTCTATTTTGGATCAAGCGCGAGAGTATATTGGACATGTTAAACTCCTAGTGAATTCATTTTCTAAACAGTTAATAAACATGTCTGTAGAATGGGGTGGCAGTCTCAGCCAGGCTCAGTCAACTTACTATATTCTACTGTACTCTACTGTGTAGCAAGAGTGAGGCTTGCTTGCTGATGGTGAGTCACCTATTTCACAAGTCAAAATTACTAGAAATTGTACAATTAAATCCAAGGTGTAGAACACCTTTATTCTGTAGTTCTGATCACTCCCACAGCTGAAAACTAAGGGAATTTCCAACTTGGTATTCTAATCCTGAATGAAGCCAGTTGCCCAGGGAGTGCCAGTTCACCAGGAGCATCTGACAGAGTGAATGAGTGCCAATCATTGAACAGGTTAGAATGTGTCTTCAGATAAAGCTAAGTGTCTGTTGCAATTTCCCTCTAAAGATAAATAACTTTAAAATGTATATATATATATTGTTCCAACCAGTTTTTTAAAAAGGAGTGCCATCTTTATAAGCACCTAACCTTGTCTACCTCTGTAATCCAATGAGCTTTTTAAAAATGGGTATTCCAAATTTTTAATTAAGTTTGTTTTTTTCAGAATGAACATCTTATTAACCATATGAAAACTTCATCCAACTTCATACAGAATGCCAGATCCATCTTTCTCCAGTTAAAATAAAATAAGAGTTTTGCACCTTGTTAGGCAATGACTACAGCCCATGGCCAACAGGAAGCAGTTACAGAAAAGAGATCATCTCCCTTCAGCACCCATTTTAGATTAAAGGTGTAAACTCTTTAAGGGTAAAATAAAATTAATAGATGGACCTGGAACCTGACTGGAAATCTGCGTGAGCGCCGGTGGCCCCAGGATGACTACAGGGGCCCACGCCCCAGGATTCTGCTCTCCAGAATAAAAACTTCTAACTCCTAAAAACAGTCCTGGATGCTACACTGAAGATTGATAAATAATCAATTAAAACAACAAACGGCCATCCACCTCATAGCTCCAACAATATAATGCCAAAGCTTAGTGAGTTAAACTTTAGCAAAAGGGGGAAATGATGTGGGCTATGGGTGGGAGGCTCTTTGTCTCTTCAGAGATAACCTAAGCTGTCTGACTTGTGGGTGTGAAATGGTAAGAGCCTGCAGTCCTGCCCTTAGTAACAATGGCAATGACTCCAGTCCCAGGAAACAGTTTAACAATGCAAGGTCTGTAAACTTTAAGCATTTAGGGGAAATGCAAACCAAATATGCTAAAAGCTTATCTAGAATATATGAATCCATGATAAAAGCTTACCTAGGATGTGGAAGATATATGCTAATTCAAGCCTATTGAGAAAGGAAACAAAGGGACCATTTAACGTTTCCTCTCTGTAAAAAAGGGATTCAAAAATCTTGTTTGGGGCTCGGGATTGAAACAGAAAGCTCCTGAGTAGTCCGTCAATAAACCATTTTTCCTTCTCAAAATCATTCCTGAGTCCTGGCCTCTCTATACACAAATAATTGAACCTCTCTCAAATTCTACAACAGTATCATACTATTTTCTGTCTTTTTACCATTTATTTTACCATTTGTAATAATCTTCATTTCCAACACTATTCTCCAAGTCTCTCTTTTTTTCCCTTTCAGGATGCAGTAGTTCCTTTTGTATCTCTTGTAAGTCTTTTGGTAACATATTCTATTAGGATTTGTTTTTTTTTCCTATGAAAACTTTGGACTCACCCTCATTTTTGAAGTTCAGCTTTGCCAGATACAGAATTCTTGGCTGATGGTTTTTCTTTTTAAGTACATTAAGTACTTCATACCACTTTCTTCTCTCCCCATGGTTTCAGATGTGAGGTCAGCACTTAATCTTACTGAGGTTCTATTGTATGTGATGCTTTTCTTTTGCTGCTTTCAGAATTCTTTTTATCTCTTATGTTTGTCATTCTGAATAGTAGGTGTCTCAGAGTAGGTCTATTTGGATTTACTCTACTTCTGGTGCATTGTCCTTCTTGGATTTTGATATTTATATCCTTCATTGGATATTAGGATCCTATCAGATAAATGGTTACTAAATATTTTCTTCCATTGGGTAAGCTGTCTTTTTACTTTCTTGATAATCTCCTTTGCGGTGCAAAATGTTTTAATTTTGAGGAGGTCCCTATTTTTTTCTTTTGCTTTTGTGTTTTGGGTGTGAAGTTCATGTAACGATTTCCTATTACAAGTTCCTGTAGATGCTTCCCTACATTGTCTTCCAAGGTCTTTATGGTCTTGGCTCTTATATTTATATCTCTGATCTATTTGAGTTGATGTTTGTATAAGGCATGAGTTGGTAATCCTCTCGTTCTTTTGCACATGGATATCCAGTTCTCCAAGGACCATTTGTTTAAGAGGCCATTCTTCCCAGTTTAGTGGGCTTTGTACTTCCTTGAATATCAGATGACTGTATATGAGAGGATATATGTCTGAACTCTCAATTCAGTTTCATTGGTCAGTGTGTCTATCCTGCCAATATGAAGCTGTTTTGACCACTGTAGCTTTATTGTATGATTTAACATCAGGTAATATGGTTCCTCACATTTCATTTTTCTTTTTCAAAAGTCTTTGACTGTTTGGGGCCTCTTTCCCCTCCAAATAAATTTCATAGTTAGACTTTCCAATTCATTAAAAAATGCTGTGTTGATTTTTCCTGTGTTTACATTAACTGTGTAGATGAGTTTGGATAGGATAGTCATCTTAATGATGTTTATTCTTCCTATTCATGAACGTGGAGTATTCTTCCATTTATTTAAGTGTTCTTTGATTTCTTTTAAGAATATTGTGTAGTTTTCTGTAATATAAGTCCTTTACATGTTTAGTTAAATTTATTCCTGGGTATTTGATTTTTTAATTGGTATTGCAAATGGTATTTTTTTCTTGATTTCCTCCTCAGATTTTTTAATATTGCTGTAGAGAAATCCTACTGATTTTTACACATTGATATTATACCCTGTGACTTTACTGAACACATTTATAAGTTCTAGAAGCTTTGTTTTAGATTTCTCATGGCTTTCTATGTAGAGAATCATGTCATCTGCAAACAGTGACATTTTACCTCTTCCTTTCCCAATTTGGATGCCTTTTGTATCTTTTTCTTGCCTCATGCCCTACAAGGTACTTCTAACACAATTTTAAATGGGAGAGGTGATAGCGGGTATTCTTGTCTTGTTCCTAATCTTAGAGGGAAAGATTTTACAATTTCAGCATGTATATGATGTTAGTTGTGTGTTTTTCATGTATATCCTTTATCCTGTTCAGAAAGTTTCCTTCTATTCTTATCTTTTGCAGTATTTTTATTAGGAAAGGGTGGGTATTTTGTGAAATGCTTTTTCTACATCTATAGATATGATTATGTGATTTTTATTTGACCTGGTTATACGGTGTATTACTCTGATTGATTTTCTTATTTTTAGGTTTCCTTGCATACCAGGGAAGAAACCCACTTGGTCATGGTGTATAATTCATTTGATGTGTTGCTGAATATAATTAGCAAGTATTTTGTTAAGGATTTTAGTATCTAGGTTCATTTGAGAGTTTGGTCTGTTAATTTCCTTTCTTGTGGTGTCTTTGTTTGCCTTTGGTATTATGGTAATGTTGACATCATAGAATGAGTTACACAATGTTTCTTTTATTTCCATTTTTTGTAAGAGTTTAAGCAGAATTGGAGTTATTTCCTTCCAGATGTTTGGTAGAAGTCACCTGTAAGGCTGTCTGACCCTGGGCTCTCCATAGTTGGGAGGATTTAATGACAGATTCTTTCTCTTTACTTGTGATTGGTTTGTTGAGATCATCAATTTCTTCTTTTGTGAATGTCAACTGCTTATGTGTTCTTGTTGGTATATAGTTTTTCAAAATATCCTCCTATGATTCTTTTTATTTCTGTGGGTTTAGTGGAGATAGCCCCTTTCTCATTTCTTATTTTGTCTATTCACATCTTTGCTCTTTTTTCTGTGTTTAAAAAAACATGGGAAAAAGCTAAGGGTTTGTAAATTTTATTGGTTTTCTCAAAGAACTAGCTCTTTGTTTTGTTTATTTTTTCTAGTGCCTTCTTATTTTCTTTTTCATTTAGTTCTGCTCTGGTCTTTGTTATTTCTTTCTTTCTTCTTTCTTTGGGGTTATTTATTCCTTCAATAATTCCACTAAATGTGCAGCTATTTGTTCAATTTTAGCTATTTTTTCTGTTTTGATATATGAATTTATGACTATGAATTTCCCTCTCAGTACAGCTTTTGCTGCATCCCATAAATTTTAATATGTTGTGTTATCATTTTCACTTATTTCAAAGTAGTTGCTTTTTTCTTTTGAGATTTCTTCCTGGGCCCACTGTTTGTCTAAGTGTGTGTTGCTTAACTTCCATATCCTTGTGCCTAATCTGGTTCTCCAGCCCTTGCAGACTTTCAGTTTCATCCCACTGTGGTCAGAGAAATTATTTTGTATGATTCCAATCTTTCTGAATTCATTGAGACTTTCTCTGTGGCCTAGCCTGTGGTCTGTCTTGGAGAATGATCCATATGCACTTGAGAAGAATGTATTTATGCTGTATTTTGTTGTAGTGTTCTGCATATATCTATTAGGTTCAGATCCTCTAATATATTATTCAAATCTTTGTTTCTTTATTGATTCTCTGTCAAGATGTTCTGTCTAGTGATGATAATGGTATATTAAAGTCTCCCACAATAATTGTGGAGTCATCTATTCCTCCATTTGGTTTATGCATGTTTGCCTCATGTATTTTGAGGCACTCTGATTAGGTGCATAAATATTTATGATTGTTCTTTCTTGATAGATTACCACTTTTACTAATATGTACTGCCCATTTTTGTCTCTCACAATAGTTTTGTTTTTAAAGTCTGTTTTGTCTGATATTACTATAGCTATTTTTGCCTTTTTTGGTTATTAGTTACTTGTAAAATTATTTTTCAGCTATGCACTTTCAACCTTCTTGAATCACTGGGTCTATGGTGAATTTCATATAGACAGCATATAGATGGGTCACATTTCCTTATCCATTCTGCCAATCTGTGTCTCTTTACAGGTGAGTTTAATTCATTAACATTCAGTGTTATTACCCACAAGAAATTACTTTATTAGCCATATTTTCTTTGAATTTGTGTGTGTCATATGTTGCTTTTATTTCTTTTTTGTCTTTTTTGTTAGTCTTAAACTGTTCTCCAACTCCGACTTCTGTTTTTTTTTCTTTCAATCTACAGAATTCCCCTTAGTATTTCTTGAAGAACACATTTATTATTGGCATATGCTGTTTGTTCCTGTTTATCTGTGAATATTTTGAGCTCTCCATCAATTTTGAATGCCAGTTCTACTCAATAGAGTATTCTTGGCTGGAAACTTTTTTCTTTTAGTATCTTGACTATGTCATACCACTGTCTTCTTGCCTCTATGGTTTCAGATGAGAAATCAGCACTTAATCTAATTGAGCTTCCCTTGTGTTGAATGGTTCTCTTTTCTCTTGCTGTTTTCAATATTTTCTCTTTGTCTTGAGCATTGGATATTTCACAAGTATGTTTGGACTAGGCCTTTTGGGATTTATATTGTTTGGGTTGTGCTGTGATTCCTGGACATGTACCATCCATCTCCCTCAGTAAGTTTGGGAAATTTTCAGCCATTATTTCCTCCAAAAAACCTTCTGTCCCATTTCCCTTATCTTCTCCTTCTGGGATGTTTGTGCATTTTGTGTTGTCATTCAGATCCCTAAGTCTCTATTGGATTTCTTCTATCTTTTTATCTAATAATTCTACTCTTTTTTTTTTCAGATGTATTGTTTTCCACCTCAATAATTCTTTCCTCTGCCTATTCAATTCTGCTGTTATTTGCTTAGAGTATTTTGTGATTTTTTTTATTTCTTGGATTGTGCCATTCATTACCCACAAATCTGTTATCTTTTTCCATATATTTACAATTTCTTCAGTATGCTCTGCAAGTGTTTTCTTAATATCATTAATCTCTTCTTTCACTTCTTTATACTGATCCATGATATTAGTTTGGACATCTTTGTTTAGTGTTCAATGTTCTGCTTCTCTTCCTGGTTTTACGTTTGTTCATTGGTGTGGGCCATGTCTTCCTGATTATTGGTATGTTTTGTAATTTTTTGTGGCTCTCTGCTCATCATTTTATCTTGATGGGTTTCTTCAGTTGGTTATCTCCTCCATGTAGTCTCAGGTTTTATTTAGTTGCTGTTTTAGTGTGTGTATTAAGTTTTCTATTTTACACTTTGTTCTTCTTATTCTATTTCCTTGCTGTTGTCTAAGTTCCCTTGAATGAAAAAGTTTACATCTAGGGGAAGAAAAGAAGTAAAAAAATAAAAAAAAGATTTAATAGTAATATTGATAGTAAATGTTAGCAGAAGAATCATATAAGACCTAAGAGATTGAATATTAAACTCATGTAACAGTGTAGAAATACAGGAATAAAAAAGTGGTGCACCTACAAGGAAATGGGAAACTGAATATCAAAAAGCATATAATGTGAGTTAACAGGTCAGTGTGATGAAGAGAGAGGGAAAGAGAAAAGAAAGGATAAAAATAGAAAGTTAATAAAGGATAGAAAACAGAATGGTTAGAAATAAAAAGTCAGTAAAATTGGGGACTAAACAAAGGTAATTGGAATGTAAGAACAACAACTGAAGGGGGACGTTAGAAAGATGCAGGAGGGAAAAGAGACAGCATTGATTGCCAAAATAAGTACACAGAGAAATGAGAAAATCAAGGAAGTGGAAACACAACAATCAAGAAACAACCTGGCAGCATCGAATTTTAAAAGGGAGGGTAAAAAGGAAAGGTAAGAAAGAAAAAAAAAAACAGACAAACCCACAAGCAAACACTAAGAACAAACAGACTTCCCTCTTAAGCCTTTGTGGAACTTATCAGGCTACAGGTGTTTATCAATCAATTACTCTGCAGTTTTCTCCCTGCAGATTTTGAAGTGAGTTTTAGTGAGTGTACTAAATTAAATTATATAACAAAAGTAACCTTTTTTTAGGAAAAATAAGAGACCCAAGGGAAGCTAACACAAGGGTACTTTCTCTGCTTTACCTGTCCTAAATTATCAGCTAGATGTTTCATATCCCATTGAGTCGCTACTCTAAGAGGAGCCAGGAATTGAAATACAGACCTTGTATATTCAAGACTGAAACTCCTACATGGAGACAAACTTTCCTGCTGGGCTGATTAGCTCTTCAATATTGGGGAAGGATTGACTCTTTGGAATTGGATAAATTGCAAATTAGGAATCTGTCCTTGTCCACCTTTTTTTTTCTAACTACTTTATCTCCCAGGGCAGCATTAAGCAAAAGCCTGTGTGAGAGTTCCCTTCTGAAATTCAAATGGGACCCTGTTGACTTATCTCACCACAGGCAAAAGAAAATGACTCTCAGTCTCTTTGAAGGAGAGCACCCACACCTTGCTGGGAACCCTAAATATGCTCTTGGAAGCTTATTAAGCACTTCCTACTGTCCCCCTCCCTTAGATGAGTTGCACAGGACTAGTTAATTGCCTGGCTCCTCCTTCCCCCAGAACAATTTTCCCTATCCCAGGGAGGCTAGGTAAATCAGACTGCCTCAGCAGATTTACCTCTCCCTTCTTCCTGGTTTCTCCACAGGCCAGGTGGTATGCTTCTCAAAGCTAAAAAAGGGGGGTCCAGACCATGGAACACACACTCAGGGGATCCCTCTCCACCTTTCACCAGAACCCTCCCACTCTCAGAATTTGTCTCTTCTAGCTGACTGACTGGCAAGGGTCAGGGAATGCTCTGGCTCCTGCCCTGAGGGAGGGGCTTAGCTGTCCAAGAGCTCCTGCCTGAAGCATCAGAAACTCATGGTTTGACCTTGCACAATCACGCTTTTTGTTATGCTCTCCGCAGATGGATGCCCTTAAGCCTCCTGCTTTTTGGGTTCCCAAAACAGCTCAATCAGGAAGGATTTTGCTGCACTCAGTTGTTTTATTTAGGAGAGATGATGTAAGTGCACTTAATCTGTCACCATCTTGCCCCTCTCCATTTTTTGTTTTCTTGATTGAATTCTTTATACAAAGGCTTTGTTAAATTCAGAAGAAAATAAGTTAATATAGGAAGGAAGAGAAAGTGGGAAGAGTGCTGGTGAAGGAAGGGATGGGTCAGTGTGAAAGGACCTTTGTGCAGGAATGCCAAACCCAGCAACTAGACAGGGTGAAGGACATGTCACTGCCATTTGATAGGATTTGTCACCTTGTTGGTGAATGAATTGCAATTGCTTATAGAATTTTATCATATCACAGTTTACATAATGATTTCAAGTACTTTTCACAAGATCAATTTTCTCAGTTTATTCAACTATTTTAAAAGCAGAAAGCTGGGAATGATACTTACCCTTTTCCCCCACATACCATCTAACTCTGTAGGGTACAGCTTTCTACTGGGATTCCCTCATTTTTGCCTGGAGCCAGAACCCTCAGGCCAGATGAGAAGTGGCTCTTCTCATTCAAGACCCCCAGCCCTTGCCCTCTAAATTTGAGTCATTTTCTGGTTGCATAGCAAACAGGAAACCTGCTTCTCCTCACTTCGGTCTGAACATTGCCACCAGACATTGAGCAGTGGGGTCAGGGCTGATGAGACCACAGTAAGCAGTAGCCATGTTTAAGGGTAAAGAACACATGTTGAGTCTGGACCTCAGAAATTCAGGGTCACACCATTCCTCTCTGCACCCCACATTGGTCTGCAGGCAACATCTTCAGACTATCACACATAGCTTCAGAGAGAGGGAACCCACCCCATTCCCCACAGACAAAGCACAAAAGTTCAGCCAGAGTAGGGGTCCTGAATGTGAAAGAGAGCCCAGTGCTGACCCTGGCTCTTCCTTGCCTCTTCAGGTTTATGAGTCTTGGTCTGTCCCTTTCCTTCACATGGCCTCAGTGTCCCCATCCCTAAATGAGGACCTAGGGCACACATGTCAATTGTAGAATTGGAATAGAGCCTGAGGAACCTTTGTTGATTCACTGTCTTTTACCTAATCTATCCTTGAATAAGCCAGGATATGCAAACTATGTCTAGAATTAAATTCATGATCATCTTTGGGAATGGTTATTATGAAAAGGAAAATAACATTTTAATCACAGATATTTCTTTGTTTAAAAATTATTTCTAAACTGTTTTGACTCTTGACCCCTAACTGAAATCCTAAAATGACTGGGTATAAATAAGACATTAACAGAGTAATGGATTTATTGTTCTTTTATTATTCTCCCAATTACTATGAACAATTAAAAGAATCAGGGAGTTATTGTTAAGTAAATACAGTTCAGGAGAGTGGCTGTGGCTCATGTGTTGAGTGCCTGCCTCCCACATGGGAGATCCTGGGTTTGGTTCCTGGTGCCTTCTAAAAAAACACAACAAAAAAGAAACACCAAGGAAACAAATGCAAAAAAAAACTCAGTGGTTAAGTGATGGTTTCTCACTTAAAAGGTCCCAGGTTCAATCCCTGGCCCTGGAACCTCAAAAAACCCCACCACATCACAAAAATTCAAAGCCATTTACCTGGTAGATCAGTCACAGAAATTCCTCTATTGTTTTATTTTTCCGTGAATAATATAACACCAGTTTGTTATTTCATTTATATACCAAACTCTCCTAACTGGCTCTCCTGTTCATAGAATTCCTTTAAATAAAATACATACCAAGAACTAAAAGCATCTGTAAGTAGTTAAGATTTCTACTTTGAATTCATCATCAGGACTAACAGGGATGTCTAGGCCCACCATGACCCTGGACCACCACATGGCATTAATCTGCATCTTCTGCCCACAGGATCAGAGCTGTGAAAGGAGGGCTGTGTATCTGTGGGTCTCGGGCCCAGGAGGAACAGGACTCAGAGAAGATGACCTCCAGGGGATGGCTGGTGGGGAAAGACAGAGAAATGAGCAGGATTCTGCTGACCAAAAATAGCATTTGTCCTGAGCTTATGGAGGGATGGGAGGGTTAGGGAATATATAAAAAGGATAGGGAGTGGGAAAGGAGTTGTCTTAAATTGTCATGTTTCCATGCAAATAAAATCATGTACAATTGTGTCAAAGCACCCATAAACAGAATGATACAGAGGCTATATTGTGTACTTTTAAGTTAATATGCATAGACATATATAAATAGGTAGACATTAATACTGGTGTGAATGTGTCTGTAGGTAAATATAGCCACAGTTAGTTTGGCCTCACTGGCCCCAGGGCCTATAGTCAGCCTTATTTAGGCAACTGTCTGGACGTAGGAAACAGGGTTGTGGTCTGTAGACCAGGACAGAAAGTAGTCATAGGAGACCCAGGTGGGACTTTGCCTTGATTTAGGAGTCTCCACGAGAGTTTACTTTAAGAAAGTCAGTTGACTTTAAAAAAAGAATCAGGAAGCCATTATAAATGGCATTACTTGGCCTGGAATTGTCTCTTAATAAACAAACATCTATCTACTGTTATAGATTAGTGATATTGACCAGACTCAGACTTCGAATAAAGTTCCAGTTGAGAGCTTTAGCCGTGCTGTGACTGTCTCATCCTACATGGAGGAGAGAGCAGTCCTGAGTTAAGGGAAGAGCTGTTTTTATAGCCTTTCAGGAGGGGGGGTTACTAGCAAGCAAGCAGGCACAGAAGCGGAACACTGTGGTTAGCTGAAGATAGCATATCTATTTTTTTCTTTTTTCAAAGCCCTTTCTTGTGAGCAGCCCCATGTTATTTATTGGCCCTTTTCTTGGGGACAGCCCTAAGTTATTTATTGGCACTCTCCTTGGAGACAGCCTTAAGTTATTTATTGGCACTCTCCTTGGAGACAGCCTAAGTTATTTATTTATCTGAAGGCACTTGCAATTCCTATTTCCTAATGTAGTTCTATTCCTATTTTCCCAATGTGGCCTTACCCTTACACTACCAAGAAATGAAAGTCCTTCCAAATGGTGTGTTTAACTCTCATGATGATTGTCATCCTGTGCACCAGCCCTTGGGGATGCATCCCTAGGAGGAGGCTTCCCTAGGAATCCCTCCACATTGAAAGCCCTCAGCACAGGGTCAGGGACAAATCATTTGTGGGAGGGGCTTTGCAGTGTTGGGAATGCTGATGAGTCATTTCAGATATAGTAGCTTTAAAACTCTCATGACTGGCTTGCCTAGCTGTCACTTTTGCAGAAAATCCTCTTGAGAAATACCTGTGAATAAATAAATTTATTTTGAGATCTTTAGGGCACAGCTAAACTAAAATAATTACACTTGCAATTGTCTTAAAATTAGCCCAATGAACATGATTTAGCAATTTAGCATTAACTGTCTTTGCATACCCCAGGAAACTAGCCCAACATAGGCTCTCAATTTGTAGGTAGGCAGGGATGTTTATACGGTCCCAAGCTGCCTTGGCACTCTTTGCCCTGCTTCCCCTTCAGGGAACTCCTTCCCACCTGTGGCCTTTGGAAGCTTTTCTGTAGGGGTCGGCCCTACAAAACAGTCAATACCATGCCTGATGAATAGATTGTCACTGCCATTTGGTGGTTATGTCTTCTGGGTCAACAACAAAATCCTCCATTTAAATTCCCCACAGTTGCACATCCTGTTAAAGTGCTTCTTGTATTCCCTGAGCATGTGAATTGTGGAATTTCCTTTCTGACCCCCAAAGGGTCTTCACCTGGTGTTCCACTGCTTTTTCCTTAGCTGCCCCAAGGGTAGAGAGGGGAGCTGTGCAAGGGGAGCAGATACTTGGATCCTGGCCCCATATTTGGCCAGGAGGTATGTCCCAAGTGGGAAACATGTCGTGGGGAGTCAAGAAGGAGGAATAAGTGCCAGAGAGCATCCTCCCTTCACTCAGACCCTTCTGTCCATATTTTATCCCAGTTCCAGCTGTCATGCCCAGGCTCTGATTGTAGCACCCGGGACATCTTGATCAGACATATGTGATGTTACACTGGACCACCACTTCACATCACCCTCCTCCCCCCAGGTGCTTGGCTCGCTCCATGGAGTCCCCACCCTCTCAGAGCCCTCCCTCTCTTATGCCCATCAACTCTCTGCTGTGTCCTTTAGGAAACATCCACAGAGATCTAGAAAGTTCATCTGGGTAGAAGCTAAATGTCTGCCTCCCTGCCAATGATTCTCTAATAGGGCTAGGAATAGTGAGGAATGGGATTTGCCCCAGACTGCAGAGTTTCCCAGATGCCCTCTAATTTTTAAACTGCCCCCTGGGGGGGGTAGTTGAAAGAAGCCTGTGGCTATATCCCATACTCCATTTACTCTGATGCTCCTAGCTTTCAGAATGTCTGCATTTGAAAGAAGTGATTGAAATCTGCTATGGGTTTGGGAGCAAATGTAAGGGATTGTATCTTTTTTTTTCTATCTGGTGGCACCATCCTCTTTTTGGTGCTTCATTTTGCATGTGGGGGCAGGGGCTGCACCTCACTGCACAGGTCTGGGATGCCTTTATGTTTTAACAGGAGGTTCCAGGAATTGAACCTGAGTCCTACATATGGTAAATGGAAGCTCAATTGCTTGAGCCACAGCTGCTTCCTTAGGGTTGCATCTTAAACGATCAACCAAGCCTGAAGCCATCTATAGGAAATTATTCTCAGATAACTAAAAGAACTTCATTAATGCCACATTTGGGAACCTGCACTAAATTCCTGTGACAGGTGACATCGTTCCATCTAAGCTCAGAAGCTTCCTGTGGAATAACAGTGTGACGACTGATCTCTAAAGGCAAGTTAATTCTTCAGCTGAAATTCAGCAAGTGTTTTAGGCAAAGTCCCCATGGTGGTGACACATTTGGGGATGAGACCTTATCCTGGGACTGCCCTTCATATATCTCTGTTTTGGGATCTGGCTTTGGCTGAGAAAATCCTGGGGAGGCCTGTGGAAGGAGGTTGGTAGGGGAAGACCATAGGATGGCCAGCCAGTGGCCACTATATGGAGCTGATGCCACCCTTGACCTGAGAACACAGAGACCACTGATCCCTAGATCATGGGGAAGGGCAAATGGGAACCATCCGTGATCTTATGTATGTAATTGTCAGGGTTTCTGTTTATTCCAGGCAAGGTATTAAAACATCAATAACAATACTCAACAGACTTCACCTCCTACACTCTGATTTACTGGACTTACCCCACTCAGCTAACAAGGAGTTGAAGAATGTCAACCAGCACACCATGGAGCCTAGAGGGCCTACAACTGAAAGCAGGAGGAGTGCATCCAATATCCATGTGGAATCTAAGCCCCTTCTTGGCATAGATGTGGAATGGACACAACCAAGGTAAGGTCCATAGGAAGGAGGAATACAGTAAGGATTAGAGTAGACTTAATGATATTCTATTCATGAACTTTTGTGGTTAACAATCGAGAAAGTGTGGCATTGGTGTGGAAAAAGTGGCCATGGTGGCCGTTGGGTGCGGGGAATGGGAGGAAGAGATGAGATGTGGAGGCATTTTTGGGACTTGGAGTATTCCTGAGTGGTGCTTCATGGACAATTGCCGGACATTCTATGTCCTCCCATGACCCACTAGATGGAACGTGGGAGAGTGTGGGCTATGGTGTGGACCATAGGCCATAGGGTGCAGCGATGCCCAGAGATGTATTCACCAGATGCAATGGATGTGTCATGATGATGGGAGAGAGTGTTGCTGTGGGGGGAGTGGTGGGATGGGGGCAGTAGGGGTGAATGGGGACCTCATATTTTTTTAATGTAATATTTTAAAAAAAATGAATAAAAAAAAACAATACTATGGGAAGTAAGAGCAATAGAAGTGACTACTAGTCACTGCTGTTGGATAACAATTGTTCCAATAGTCACAATTCCTCAAGGGGGCAGGGGAATGGGCTTTTTATATAGGAGGAGGAGCCAGGGACCCCCCCCTAAAGGGGTGTGTGGGCCCATGTAGAGTGGGTGCCAGGGTTTGATCTGTGACTGATGTGTGACCCTCCCTCCTGCTGATAGCTCACCTGGCCCAAGGCTTGCTGGTAGCAGGAGCCTTGGTTGATCCAGGCTGCCTGGTAACATGGGCAGAGGCATTTCCTCACAAAAAATGTTCCATGACTGTGTCAAAGGGGCCTCCCCAAGGCTGGAGATATACTCAGTGTATCTTCTATCACAAGGCTCAAAGAAAATTTCTGTCCATACCATCATCTCCATCTTTTTATGTAAAAACCTGGCCTAAGGAATTGTTGATGGGAATCTGCCTTGTCTATCAGACAGCTCTGCAGAGAACTGTCTCTCTCCTTTTGTATGTAAATAGAGGAGGGCCTCAGAGTCTTTAGTGTTAGGAGTCAATTGCCTCCTCTTTTCTTTCTGGGATGAGAGGGGCCACTCACACCCCCAGTTACACTTACCAGCTGCCCTTTCTCCTCATTCCCCTCTTTTTCCCCCTGTTCATGATCATTTTTATTTTTTTTTGAGTTCTTGTGACCAAGAAAACAGCTGCTTAAATATTTGTGTACAAGATTGTATGTGGAAATATTTTCCATTCTCTTGAGTAAATATGTACAAGTGGGGCTAAAGGACTATTTGTTAAGTGTATGATTTACTTTAGAAGAAACTGATATTATATTCCAAAGTGGCTGTTTTGTTTTGTTTGGTATTCACATGAGTAAAACATATGAGTTCCTGTTGTTCTGCATTCATGCCACTATTTGATATTCTCATTTTTTTCAAACTAGTGGTAGTGTTGTCCTACGAGGTTCTAATTTGCATTTCCCTCATGGCTAATATGTAGAACTTTTTTTCATATATTTTTTCCTACCTATGTATTTTTTTAAAAGGTACTATTAGGATCACTTAGCTATTTCTAAAATTAGAATGTTTGTATTCTTATGGTTGAAGTTTTTTTTAATGGTCAAAGAAGAAGCTTCCTTCCTTCATTTTTCTCCCCATTGAAAGTAACTGTGACATTCAGAACATAGCCTGCTGCAAACACACAATGAGACATTTAATCATGAGCTGTACTAGGTTAGACATGCTTATGATTAACAAGGAAAATAAATTCATGTGTTATGATTCATTGTTAATTCTCCATCAAGGCTAGAAACAGGAGAATATATGTGGTTAAGTTTTGAGTATTCTTTGTATATATCTCTAAGGAAGAAACACAAATGGCCAAAAAGCACATGAAAAGATCCACAGTTCTGTGGTAACCGCTCTGGTCAAGGGCAGTCTGGGGCACCTCCCTGAAAAAAACCCTCTTCCGAGTCCCGAGCTTATACCGACCTGCTTAGGTTAAGAGGCGCCGTGTGTTCCCACAAGGGACACAGCTGGAGATGGATGAAACAAAAGGCTGAGTGAGTGTTGTGCAGTGTCAACACACAGAGGAAACATGGGAAGCACACAAAGTAGGACCCCATTAAGTTGTATGCGGAAAAATTTTCCCTGAGTTTTCCACGAAGATGTGGCATAAAGTTCTAGCCAGGAAATGTTAGAATGCTTTGTGAAGTAGAATGGCTGACTTTTGGCATGGGCTGGCCTCAGGAGGGCACCTTTGACCCCGGATCATCTGTAAAGTTCATGAGATGTTAACCAGAAAACCAGGGTGCCCTGGCCAGTTCCCCTACATTGATGCCTGTCAGGACACTGCGAATCAAAGTTCGCCCTAGTTAAGGAAATGTATGACTAAGGAAGCCAGGATTTGCCTGATACAAAAGCCCACAGGTGCTGTCTCAGGAACCAGGCCAAAAAGGTGCCTTGCAAAGGGTCCAGAGAAAGTAAGCCCCAAATCTAGTGCCAAACCACCCATTCTAGAGGGGCCAGATGAAGATGACCTCCCACCACCTTATGTGATTGTTCCTACAGTGCCAGTGCCGAGGACTAGGGATGAGCCAATTTTCCTAAGCAATGCAACCTCGCTGCCCCCACAGCCATCTCCATTGCCATCCTCCCTGGGCAGCATGACCTCGCTACCCTGACAGCTGTCTCCCTTGCCATCCTTCCTGAACAGCGTGACCTCACTGCCCCCGCACCCACCGTCCTCCCTGAGCAGCACTTCCTCGCAGCCATTCCTGCAGCCGCTCCCACAGCCATTCCCACAGCCGATTCTGCAGCTGCTATCTCCAAGCAACACAGCCCAGCTGCTCCTGCAGCCACTCCCACAGTCCTTTCCACAGCCGGTTCAGTTCCACGGCCGCTTTCTCCAAGAAACAGGAGCCAGCTGCTCCTGCAGCTGTTTCCACAGCCGGTTTCGCAGCTGCTTTCTCCAAGCAGCACAGCGCAGCTGCTGCAGCAGCCGCTCCCACAGGAGGTTCTGCAGGCAATTTCTCCAAGCAACATGGCCCAGCCGCTTTCTCCAAACAATGCAGCCTCTGCACCTCTGCAATGGCTGTCTCCACCAATCTTGACCCCTGGCAGCATAGTGCTGGCCATCACTCAGGAAGGAGTCCCTGAAAGATGACAACTCAGACCACGAGGAGCCCCAGGGACAGGTAGAGCAGGGAGAAGGGCCACCCTACAGCTCCCTCTCTCTGAAGCCTGGGCTCCAATTTATTATGATGCTGATGGCCATATACAAGGAGGACACTGAACATTTGGTTACCATCTCTTCACTACTACTGATCTCTTTATCTGGAAAAGTCATGCCCCTCATACTTGGAGAAGCCTCAGGTCATGATGGACCTCTTCCAGTCCATCATTCAAACCCACAAACCCACCTGGGCTGAATGTAAGCAGCTCCTTATGACCTTACTCAACTTCAAGGAGAGAATGTGAGTCACAAAAGGAGCTTCCACCTGGCTCAAGGAGCACCCATCTGGGGGAAGCCTGGACAGGGATCAATATGCCCACACACAGTTCCCAGGCAAGGACCCCCAATGGGATCCCAATGACATGACCAGGCCCAACTGATTAGAAACTTTCCATTGGGCCTTAGTTGAAGGGTTCAGAGCTGGGAGCCGAAAGGCAGTAAACATGGCAAAGACCACCCAAGTCCTACAGACTCTCGAGGGAAGTTGGCTCAATTCTGACAGGATTGACTCCTGACATTTATTTCAAACTTTGGGATGTGATACGATACTACTTTTGTTGTTGATTTTCAATTTGTTCTACTTTTTAGCCATGGTAGCTCTTTCCAGGGCACCCTATTGCTCTTTACTATAACCCCATCATTGAGGGGTTTATTTTACACATATTTACTTTTTAGTACTACAAAATATTCAAGGTCCTTCTTGCATATTTCTTCCTAGAAAGAGCAATTTCTCTAAGAAGGCATTTATTGGAGAATGGTTTTTAAACCTAAAGTCTGGGCATTATCTCTGCTCATTGTTACTGCAGCCTTGAGGGCCTCTCTGCAGAGAGTGTAAGGAAATATATGTGTATATACTAAGATGTGTACATGCACATCTTTAGAAATATGTGTGCATACAATCTTCTGTATATTTATTCACCTACACATGAGTCCATACTGATTTGTCTAACTCTAAACCATTATCACATAGAACTTCCTAGCCTCCTCCCCTTGCTTATCTGTAAGCTCTCACTTCATAGTGAGAAAAATATCCCTTTAACTGCCATCAATCTATGGATTGCTTGATTCTAGTGGACAATTTCAGGATTGTTAATCCATACATGGTGAAATGGTATTTTATCAACTAGAGTACAGTACTTATACCCAATTTCTTTTGACTTAATTTTACAGGCTCTATTCATATCCAGTACTACTCTCCAGCACCTTTGCCTTCAGCCCCTCCTGTCAGGGCAAATTATACATTTTTTATAAAGTTAGATTTGCAACAGATTTATTCTATCTGAGATTCCCTTGACCTTGTAATTGATTTTTAATTAGCATAATTAAGGTACATTCTTTGTGTTGACAAGTTAATTGTCTTTTAACAAATATACAATAACATGTATCTATAATTATACTAATACAGGATAAATTCAGTTTTCTAAAAAGCCCCCTGTGCTTCACCTATTCAACATTACTCTCTACTCAGGCAACTAGTGAATATTCTATTGTCTGATTGTTTTGCCATATCCAGAAAGTGATATAATTGATATCAACATATGCAGCATTTTAAAATTGGTTTCTTTAAGTTAGCAATAACCACTTAAGACACGATCAATACATTTTATGACTGGATGGAATATTTCATTTTTCTCGGTAATGTTCCTTTTTATAGATATAGCACAGTGAATTTAACTTTTATCCTATTGAACATCTTCATTGCTTTCAGATTTTGAAATTACAAATACAGGTGCTATAGACATTCATGTGTGTGTTTATGTATGAAATTAAATTTTCATATCTATGCCTAGAAATTTTCATATGTATGCTTAGAAGCACAATTGCTGGATTGTATGGTGTGTTAGTCAACCAAAGGGGTGCTCATGCAAAGTACCAGAACTCTGTTGGCTTTTATAAAGAGTATTTATTTGGGGTATAGGCTATCAGTTATAGGCTCTAAACAGTCCAATTCAATGTACAGTAAAAGGTACTTTCTCACCCAAAGTCTGTTGCCACATGTTGATACAACATGGCGGGCACTTTCTGCAAGGGCTCAGCCTTCCTCCCTCTTCTTAAGGCTCCAAGGCTCCAGCTTCTTCTGATCTAAGCTGTAAACTGGCAAAAGGTCTTTCTCTCTTCATGCGGCTCATTCCTTTCTGGTCTCAGCTGCTCTGGTCTCTTCACAAGGTCAGCTGCAGACTATCAGACTCATCTTTCTTCAGGGACTCACAAATCCTGTCTGAAGACCTGTTTCTCTTCTCTGTGTTCTTCTCTGTTTTCTCCTTCACCATATGTTTACTAGAGTGTGAGAGTCTGTTTTACCCCCACCAAAGGGTTGGTGACTGAATCATGTATGCTCTAATGACTGGTCAAATAAAACCCCTGATCTTGATTTAATAAATTAAAAGTGAAACCTCTGAATCTAATGTAATCTAATATGCCCAGAGGAATAGAGCTTACAAACACAATTCAATATGTATTTTGGAATTCATTAATAATACATAAAAATTCTACATACTGTAATACTATGTTTATTTGTATAAGAAACAGCTAAAGTATATTCTGGTTGCACAATTTTGTGTTCTCACTAGCACTGAATGCAAGTTTTATTGTTCCACATTCCTAATAAAAATTGGTAGTGTAAGATTTTAGGTTTTTGTCTATTTTAATAAGTGGATGAAGATATATTATTGTGGGATTTTTAAAATGTATTGAATATTTAAGTTATGATTTAAATATAAAAAATATCAAATTTAATTAATTTACAGCTATATTCTGGGAATTCTTCACATAGTATGAAAACAGTAGGGGGAAATGGAAAGGACAAATGAGTTTATATGGCTATGAGTTTCCAAAAAAGAGTTGGGAGGTCATCAGAGGGGTCACTCTTATGCATGCCTCAGCAGGGTCCCAGAGACAGCCAAAGTAGATACAAGTCCAGGTATTGGTTCTTCTGAGAGTTACAGAGACCCACAGGTTCTATGGTCATGCCAGATGGAGTTTGGTGCCATGTAAGGTGGCCCTGCTTTGGAGTTGTGTTTCTGAGTGTGATGGAGTTGAACTCAGATGTGATCTTTGTTCACCAGCCTCTCCTGTCACTTTTACCAAACCTGTGGTTGGTACTGTGGTTTGGTGTATGCTCAGGGGAGATGAATCTCTGGACTGTCCATGTGATAGCCAGGCCCTGAGCCTCAACAGACCTGGAACTCCTACCCTCTGGTTTAATGAACTTACTCCAGCCAGCTAACAGGGAGGTGAAGAAGGTCGACCACCACACCAGGGAGCCAGGAGTGCCTACAACTGTAAGCAGGAGAATTGCATCCATCATCCATGTGGAATCTAAGCCCCCACTTGATATAGATGTAGAGTAGACATCACCATCCCAGGGTCCACAGGATGGAGGAATAGAGTATGTATTAGAGCAGACTTACTGATATTCTATTCTGGAACTATTGTGATTAGTAATGGAAGAAAATGTAGCATTAATGTGGAGAAAGCGGCCATGGTAGCTGCTAAGGGTAGGGAGAGAGAAGAAGAGATGTGATTTGGGGGCATTTTCAGGACTTGGAGTTGTCCTGGGTGGTACTGCAGGGATAGTTGCTAGACATGGTAGGTCCTGCTATGGCCCACTGGGTGGACTGGGGAGAGTGTAAACTACAATGTAAACCACTATTCATGCGGTACAGCAGTGCTCCAAAATGTATTCACCAAATGCAATGAATGTGCAACAGTGATGAAAGAGGATATCGGTGTGGGAGGAGTGGGGTGAGGGGGTGGGGCTATATGGGGACCTCATATTTTTTTAATGTAACATTAAAAAAATAAATTAAAAAATATTAAAGACCACAGTGTCAGTGTGTATAATTTTCAGCACTCAAGTAGCTTTTCAAACAAGCAACAAAACTCTTTTCAGCATGTCTCCCATTTAAAGGTATCCCTTCTGTTTAAAATATAACAAACTTATGCATTTTCCTGGTATATTTGCACCAGAATCATTTATACTGGAATGGCAAGACTTAGAAAGGTTTGACAACACCAAGTACTAGTGAGGAATAGAAGGAATGGCACTCTCATAAATTGCTGATGAGGGAATAAATTTGTGCAACTACTATGGAAAGCTGTCTGGTAGAATCTACTAAAGCTTAATATAGTAATACTCTCTTATTCAGAATTTCCACTCTGGTTATATATCCAAGAAAAGGAATATATATACGTGTGTGTGTGTGTGTGTATGTGTGTGTGTATGCCAAGAGATATGTTTGGGAATATTGAAAGCAGAATTATTTGTAACACCCAACACTTAAAACAAACCAAATATCTATCTACAGTAGAACAGATGCATAAATTATGGTATGTTAATGCAATGGAATACCACATAGGCATGAAAAACTTAAACTACTAATATTTGGGACAAATGAATGAATGTCCTTATGGGCATAATGAGGAGCAAAGAAGCCAGGCACAAATGAATAGTTATTGTATAATGCCATGCAAATAATATTTAAAAAACAGGCAAAACTAACTTCTTGAAATAGCAGTTAAAAGTGACTGTCAGGAAGTGAATGTGGTTCAACAGATAGAGCATCCACCTACCATATGGGAGGACCAGGGTTCAACACCCAGGGCTTCCTGGCTCGTGTGGTGAGCTGGCCCATGAGCAGTGTTGATGCATGCAAGGAGTGCCAGCCCACACAGGGATGACCCTGTGTAAGGGTGCCCCCCAATGCAAGGAGTGGCCCCTGCACAAGGAGAGCTGTCCCATGCAAAACTGTAGCCCACCGAGGAGTGGTGACACACACACACAGAGCTGATGCAGCAAGATGACACAACAAAAAGAGACAGATCTCCAGTGCCACCTGATGAGAATACAAGTGGACATAGAAGAACACACAGTGACTGGATACAGAGAACAGACAATGGGGGAGGAAGGAGAAATAAATAAATAAATGTGTTTTAAAAAGATGACTGTCTATTATTATTTAAAATTTTTTAATATAATGGGCTTTATTTTAAAAGAGGTTTTATTTATAATTATTTTTAATTTTGTTGCTTTAGATTACAGAAAAGTTATATCAAAAGTATCAGGTGTAAAAACTGCTTTTTGACCTTGAATAAAAGGGAGAAATGGAATGGACAAATGAGTTTATATGGTATGAGTCTCCAGAAAAGAGTCAGGAGGTTATCAGAAGAGTATTGCTTATGCACACCTCGGCAGGGTCCCAGAAACAGCCAAAGTAGATACAACCCCAAGTACTGGTTCTCATGAGGGCTACAGAGACCCACAGGTTTTATGGTCATGGCAGATGGCTCTGGAGTTCAGAGCCATGTCAACTGGCGCTACTTTGGAGTTTGTGTTCCTGAGTGTGATGGAGTTGGACTCAGATGTGACCTTTCTACACAAGCTTCTTCTGTCACTTTTTCTGAACCTGTAGTTGGCACTCGGGTTGTTGTATACTCAGGAGACCTGAATCTCTGGACCATCCATGTGACAGCCATGCCCTGAGCCGCAGCAGACTTGCAACTCCTACCCTCTGGTTTATTGGACTTACCCTGGCCAGCTAACAGGGAGGTGAAGGTCAACCACCACACCAGGGAGCCAAGAGTGCCTACAACTGCAAGCAGGAGAATTGCATCTATCATCCATGTGGAATCTAAGTCCCCTCTTGATACAGATTTGGAGTGGACATAACCATCCCAGGGTCCACAGGATGGAGGAATAGGGTATGGTTTATAGTGGACTTAGTGATAATCTACTATGGAACTATTGTGATTAGTAATGGAAGAAATTGTAGCACTGATGTGGAGAAAGTGGCCATGGTAACTACTGACGGTAAGGAGAGGGAAGAGAAGATATGATGTGGGGGCATTTTCAGGACTTGGAGTTGTCCTGGGTGGTACTGCAGGTATAGTTGCTGGACATTGTGTGATCTGCCATGGCCCACTGGGTGGACTAGGGAAGAGTTTAAACTCTTCCCATGTAAACCATGTAAACCATTACCCATGTGGTGCAGCAGTACTCCAAAATGTATTCACCAAATGCAATGAATGTGCCATGATGAAAGAGGTTGTTGATACGGGAGGAGTGGGGTGTGGGTGTGGGGTATATATTGGGTCCTCTTATATATATTTTTTTAATGTAACATTTTAAAAAAATAAAGAGAGAAAAAATGTATGAGAGATTGCAATGTAAGCTCTCCATCCCCCATACGACCCTCCCTTTTTCAAGGTAGCTGTAACATTTATGATGTTGTATTTGTAAAAGCCATTCATTAAAAAATGCACATTTGAAAAAAATGACTCTCTTGTGGTAAAGACTAACCTACTTATAGCAATAATCTAAAAAATGAAAGCATCATTGTGACATTTATCACCACTTCACCCATCTAACAAATACTGAAAGAGGCAACTGCTATTGTTATAACCATTTTAAAACCAAAATCTTGAGCACAAATCAGAATTAAGAGAAACTACAGAATTTTCACATTTGCATGTATTTTTAGCTGAACTTTCAAAAATTCCACATATAATAAAACCACAACATTGAATCAAAACATTTAAGACTTTTGACAAAATTACTCTATAGAAGCAAGGAAAAGAGAGTGGAAATTTAACAGCAGTATATTTCTAGGATAAAATTCAATCAATTATTTCCTTTATCATAAAACAAAAGTCAGTGAGTCAACATTTTAAGAACAGTAATCAAGTTATTTACTATTCAAGAATTTGCATTTTAATTTGTACCTTTAATATGTATCCACCCATATACTTAGATTAAATTAAATTTGGCCATCAAAAACACTTCACTCAGAATTCTAATCTTAACCATAAACCATAACTTTTCAAAGCATAGTCAAAGACTATACAATAATGCTACCATTTAGATTTATATGCTTCATCTGAAAGTCTTATCTTACAAACAGCAGTTTTGCCCTGTTTCTCTAGAATAAATATCCCTATGTCTAAACCTTTAAATGATAATAAAAAAGACAGATTCAAATAATTCATGCTATGCATTTTCCTTCATCGGGGTTTAATAAAAACAGAATCATCTGGTGGTGGAGCATCACCTTCCTTCCCAGTTAGACTCTACCATCCCAGAAGCAGATGAGAGCTCTTTATTATATTTTTGGAAAAAAATAATACTTTAGAAAATATCACCCCATACATTTTTATAATGTGTGATTTCACATTAATTTAGCTCATTGTTAACATCTGCCTTTATTTATAAGAATAGTATTTCATTGTGTTTTACACTTGTGAATTTTATTTGCATGAGGCAGCATGGTTTATCAATTTTTGCTATTTCTTTGTCATAAACCTGCGATGCTCAGGACAGCTTTGGTCATCTTTTCTCAGGACTTCTTATTAATGTGTTGCTCTGTTGTCAGTCTTTCTGATAATCTGTTCTTCTGACTGCAAGATTTAGCACCGTACATAATAGTCTTTCAGATGAATAGCTGCATTTCCATTTGTTTTTGGAGTTCTTGTGATTTCTTGGAAATCTTGTAGAATTCAGGGCAGAGTGGTGAATGTGATTTCTCAGCCATAGAAATTCCCAATTTAAATGGACAAGTACTGGCTTAGCTCTGCTAAACTACCCAGTGACCAGTTTTTTCCATGAAAGAACCAGCATTGGTGCCAGATTGAATGTGTTTGGATGCCAGTGCCTCTCCTTTGAACCACCAGGCTGTTTCTTGTTTCTATTTCTGAAGCAGATCTTGCTACAACTAAAAATTACCAGTCCTGGGAAATAGTATTTTTATGTCTAAAATGTAGCTTTTGCCAATATATTCTGAGGTCTCATTGAGGTAAACAAAACAAGCTTAACTGAAGGGTGACTTTTACTTGTAAAAGCCGAACTTGGTATGAGTGAGAATAATATATTGCACTGTTAAAGCAATATCTGTTATATTTAAAATATAGCATTTGCCATAGACACTGACACCTAGGGAAATAGAATTGGTAAAATAAAGTGGGATTTTATTGTGAAAGTGCAAATTCACATGATTCAAAATATGCAGGAACCTTTAAACCAGAAGCGCCAATGCCTAAAATATCACATTCTAGCTGTATCTGGAGTTTGCTATATCCCAGCATTGCTCAGATAAATGAACAAAGTCTAGGCAAATCAGGATTTGTGCTTATTATCCCAAACTATTTAAGAAATACTGAGCTTGGCTAACCCAACGTTTTTTAGCGTTATTTTTTATTGTGTTATTTGAAGATACATGGATCACAAAAAATGTTATGTTAAAAATTATGAGGTTCCCACATAACCCACTCCCCACCCCTCCACTCCTCCCACAGAATGCTTACTTGGAAGGGTATATATTCTTAGCTTAGGATTCTGTTAAGATCTTCTGACCATTTTTTAAATCAGCATTTGCTTTCTTATTTTGGGGTGTTAAGCCTTCTTCGTAAATTTGGATGTAAATCATTTAACAGGTGTGTTTTGTTAATATTTTTTCCAAATCTGTAGATTTTCTCTTCAATCCTTTATCAATGTCCTGCATAGAGCAGAAATTTACATTGAATAGAAACAACTTATAAATTTTCATTTCTCATAGATCATGCTTAGGGTGCTTTATCTAAAAATGCATTTCTACACCCTGGGCCCCTATATTTCCTATATGTTTATTCTAGAAGTGTTATGCTGCATTTTACTTTTAAGTGATATGATTCATTTTTATTTAATTTTTATAAAATATTTACAATCTGTGCTTCAGTTCCTTTTTGTTTGGCCTGAATATAACTTATTGTTCCAATACCACTTCTCGAGAAGACCAAACTGTCTACATTAAATTGCCTCTGTGAAACACCTATTGAACACATTTGCAGGGTGTTTTATTCTATTTGTTTATTTGTCAACAGGATACTGTTTAATTATTGTGTTTTTATATTGTGTTGCAATTAGGTAATGTATTTCCTACAACTTTGTTCTTCTTCTTCTTCACTATTTTGTCTCAGGTACAAAAAGACTGGTCATTAGGTTTGTTGATTAAAATAAAGTCTGAGATAATTTGTAGTGGCATAGTGTTTTTCATTTTGGATAAGTATGGCTAGTCAGAAATTATAAAGGGGAAACAGGAGCATTTGATTTCCCTGACATTTTTAGATAAGGGAATTAAATCTATATAAAATCTATAAAAATATAAATATAATGTGCTTTTAAAACTAATCACACCATGTATTATATTTTTTATGATTACTGTGTGTGGCTAAATTTGCATTGCTCTGTTATCTCTTCTAGGAATTTCATCCTCTACATGGAAACAGAAAACCAAACATGTGTCTTAGATTTTGCCCTCCTGGGTCTCTCAGATGATACGGGAGTGCAGCCTCTCCTCTTTGGGCTGTTCCTGTTGATGTAACTGGTCACCTTCCTGGGAATCTGCTCATCATCCTGGCCATCATCTTGGACTCCCACCTCCACACATCTATATACTCCTTCCTCTCTAACTTGTCTTTTAAAGATATCTGTTTCACCTCCACCACAGTCCCAAAGATGCTGCTGAACATCTAGACAGAAAGGAAAATCATAACTTTTGAAAGTTGCTTCAGACAGATATATTTTTTCATACTTTCTGGACAATTAGATAACTCCCTCTTGACTGTGATGCCCTAAGACCACTTTGTGGCCATCTGTGACCCCCTGCACTACATGGTCATCATGAACCCCCAGCTCTGTGTCCTCCTGCTGCTGACATCCTGCTTATTGAGTGTTTATACTCCCTTTTATAATGCTTAATGGTTTAGCAATTACTTTTTTGTTCAGAGTTGGAATTGCCCTACTTTTTCTGTGAACTTAATCAGGTAGTCGACTTGCTTCTTCTTGATACCTTTCTCAATGACGTTGTGATGTATTTTGCACCTAGACTTCTGGGTTTTATTCCACTCAGTGGGATCCTTTTCTTTTTCTCCAAGTTTGTAGCCTCCATTTTCAGAATTTCATGAACTGAGGGCAAGTATAAATCATTTTTTACTTGTTGGTCTCACATCTCAGTTGTCACCCTGTTTTATGGTACAAGTCTCAGAGTGCATCTTAGCTCTACTGCTCCTGAAAACTCAAGGACAAGTGCATTAGTCTCAGTGATGTACATGGTGGTCATTCTTATGCTGACTCCCTTTATCTATAGTCTTAGAAACAAGGACACAAAGCAGGCCTTTAAAACACTGAGACACATTCTCTCTATAAAAGGATTCCTGTCTCAAGTTTAGAGAATTGCTCATGACTAATAGAGATCAAACACTGGGAAATCTAAATTTAAATTCTTTATAAGTATATAGAAAGATAAGCTGTTATTTGTCTAATATCAGAACTCTATTTCTTTAATTTTTTTTATATCAAGGACACCTGTTTCTTTTGTATTATTTTACATCTTGTGGTCTTTCTTATTGTATTCCCTGAAATCAGTATTGAAGGTAGAAACTGCTGCCAGGATTTTCAATAGTGAAATATTTCACACAGGTAATTCTGTATATATAAAATTAAAGCAGGTGCTGGAGTGATGAAGGTGTACTGCAGTCACTGCCAGCACTTGTGTTTAATGGCTTTGGTGAAAATAATCTCTCTTAGCAAAGGCTGTGTACCAGCTATCAGGGTTTTTATTCATTGACTCCAGAAAGATGTCACATCCTGATCTGGAGACATCATCTAATTGGTTTACAATAATTCAAATTCCATCTCTGATATAATCCCTTCTCCTGCACATTCTAAATCATAAGTTAAGTGAGGTTGTAATCAAGAGCACAATCTTTGATCCTTCAAACACTGATGGTCTCAATAATTTCTGTATTTCTCCCCAGTGATGTAAGGTTACCCCTTAAAACTTATTTTCATAGTTAAGGACATTTTTTCTGGAAATTTCACTAAGCCCTTCCTACAATAATAATTCATATTTACAGATCACAAAAATAAGGTGCATGTTTTCCCTATTTGCTATGATACTTTTTCTCAAATATTAAACCCAGATATTAGGACACAATTTTAGGTTTTTATGGAGACTTACTGTGGTTGCATAAAAATTTTTAAAAATTAGATTTTTTAAAGTACACCATTAGTGAAATATAAAGAGGATTTCAACTCTGTTATCTTTTCCTAGAATGTACCTACTTACCTAGACCTTTACTCACTCCCCTATTCCTGCATCTTCAATTTTTCTCTTAAAAAAATATATTCCTGGTTTTATCAGTAGATTTTTAGCCTTATCCAGGACACTAAAATATGTGGAAACAATGATTCACTCTAAACTAGGACATAAATTTTCTCTCATGGAAAACTAAATTTATTCCTTAAGAATCTGTACCAAAAAAATACAAACATCAAGATACAAGAAAAAAAATCATATTGTGTGTTATTGATGAAACTAAACTGCATTTTAGGGTTTTTAAAAAATGGGAAACCTTGAAGAACAGCCTTAAAATTTGGCATTCAACTAAAGACACTTCAATAAATTGAGTGAGAGATAAACACCAGGTTACAGAGGGAAACAATATTTTTTCCTGGAGAAGTGGGAGACTTGGTTGCTGCCTGTAAACCATGAAGTGTTTTTTAGACAGAAGTAGGTGAAGACTCATTGTGAGTGAGCTCTGTTCTCTTCAATTGTATTATGTTGTGTGTGTAAAATAATTATCTACTGGGACCGTACCATGAGAAATTTAGAGAAGATGAACACTGTCAATTGAAGATTAACTGTCCAGAGTGGGGGAAGTTGAATGAACACCCTCAGGTCCAGGGAACATCATTTAAACTAAGGCACAGTAGAAAACTATAATGGAGTCTTTGCCTCTTATAATTTACTGTAATAATGTAGCCAGTGTCTAAGTGACAATATTTCAAACATGGCAACAATGATTCCTTCCTCCACTGCCAGGAGCTGAGTTTCCCATAGAAGCAAATTCTAGGGTAACAGTACTGAATAAGAAGGTCCTGCATTTCACCTCCTGGTGTCTTTCACCAATGCCACTCTTTCCATTTCTCCTCAATATCAGATCACCCTTCTCAGAAGAACTGGAAGCACCCACATATTAAGAGCTCTGAGTTACATCATCCTAAGTGTGGTTCATATATTTCATCTCCTGGAGTTTCCAGAATAAAGACATTTTGTATTTATTCATTATCCAAGGATGAAATCACCAGTGGAACAAAAAAATCACTGGAATGAGGCACAGAATTTCTGTTTTGCTGTGGGAAGGTAATATCATGGGAGGGAATGCTTTACTGGCAGTAACTGCAGGGATACAGAAAAAGCCTCAGGTGTAAAAGTTCACAGATATAAATTTGTTTTTTTCTCCTGATTCCTCTCTGAGGTTGCAGGGGACTTTGGTTTTCATGGTAGCTAAATTTCTCACAGTTCAACTGCATAGAAATTTTAAATTTTCAGCATTGTATATTTCAGCTTTAGAGGTTCTATTTATTTCATTATTGAAATATGTTTATGCCATTTTATATATTTGCAATACTCTTTTTAATTTTATAAAACTCATTAAAAAGTGTTGCTTCATATACTGTGTCTGAACAATTTCAAACTCTGAAACAGTTAAAGGCTTTTTCCCACTGTTTGCTTTTCTTCTGGCTCTTAGTCATGGTAACTTGTTTTCTTAGTGTTTATCTGTATTTAAGATTGTGTTAAGTTCATTTGTTGGGCCCATATTTGTGTGAATTCTTGGAGGTCTTGATGGAAAAGAGAGGATTTACATTTGAAATTGTTTTACCCTTCGGAAGTCAGAATCACTTAATGCTAATTTTTCCACCTACAGCTTTTCAGGCCACAAAGGGGCTTTGATTTCAAAGTGCACACTGGCTTATCATCCAAAGGGCTTTCCCAACAGGTAGCACCAGTGTCAGTGCAAGTGTTTATCTTGATATCCATATTGCATTAGTGTGTATATACATTCTTAACCTTTAAAATTCTGCTATAATTCCAAAAATATTACTTTTATACCGTAACATATACTGTATAAAACTCTTACCTGAGTTTTGACTTATGAGAATTTTGGACTTCATTTTCACGTGAAACCTATTCACTAATACAGAATCTCAAATTCTTCAGTGGGGACTATCTTCTAAAATGACAGCTGTCATTTGAAATCTACTATCCATCATGGTCCATTTTGTTATTTATTTTGTGGCTAAATTAATTTCTTTTGTTAGGCTAGTTTAGGGAGGAATTTAAAAGATTCAGGAAAACTTACAGGTGTGAACCCTCATATTTTAAAACATCGCAAATCAATAGCCTAACTACAGATTTGCAGTAACTAAAAATGAAGGGCAAACTGAACCTAAATATAGTAGAAGGATTTAAATAATAAATATTTACATGGGAAGAAATGAAATAGAATAAAATAATTGAAAGAAGCAATGGAATTGATTCTTGGAATATTTCAATAAAATAGACAATGTTTATTTAGAATGGGAAAGAAAAAACAGAGAGGAATGAAATCACTAAAATTCAGAATGAAACCAGGGATCTTGCTAGATATTGGTGATATTAAAGGGATTATGAATGACTATTATGGACAATTGTCTGCCAATATCTAGAAAACCTGGAAGAAATGGACCAATTCTTAGAAACACACAATTTACCTTAATTGGCTGAAAAGAAATAGATCTCACCAAAAGTGTAACAAGAAGAGATTCAATAATTCATCAAAAACCTCCCCAAAATATGTGTAGAATCAGACAGTTTCCATAATGAAATCTATGAAATACTCAAGGATGAAATACTTATAATACTCAAAATCTTCCAACTTGAATTCAGGGTATCTCTCCAAACTCATTCTACGATCCTAAAATTATTTTGATACCAAAGCTACATAAAGACATAAGGAAAGAAAACCAAGGAATAAATTTCTCTAAAAAAATATGGATCCAAAATCACTCAGCAAAAATTGGCATACCAAATCCAACAGAATATTAGATGTATCCATGTCCTAGTGAGATTTATCTCAGTACTCAAGAGTGTTCAAAATAAGGAAATCAGTGTAATATACCACATTAACACAATGAAGAGAAAAATCACATGAAAATCTCAATTAGTGCAAAAATGTGAGTGATAAGTTCCAACACTGTTTCATGATAAAAACACTCAGGATAATAAAAATACCTTCCTCAACATGATTAACAGCATATATGTGAGAGCACAAGTAATCTTGTCCTCAATGCTGAAAGAATGAAAGCCATCCTCTTAAGCTCTGGAACAAGACAAGAATGGCTTCTTTCTCTATTGCTATTCAGTAATGTACTGGGAGTTAGGAAATTAGGCCATAAAAATAAATAAAATGAATCCAAATTAGAAAGGAAGAAGTAAAACTATCTATGTTCATGATGTCACATTCCTTTATAGGGAATATGACAAAGTATCCACAAGAAACCTCTAGATCTCATAAATGAATGCAGCCAAATACAAGGTATGAGATATTTTTTTAGTTTCTGGGGGTCAAGGATTGAACAATGAAGGTGTTCTAGCACCTGAGCCATACCCACTCCAAGCTGTGAAAGTAACATGCAAAAATTTGTCCTGTTTTATACACCTGCAAAGAACATTCTTAATTGTACATTTTAAAAATCCATATACCATAGCATCTAAAACAACAAATTACTTAGGAATAATTTTAACTGAATAGGTGAAGGACTTACACAACAAAAACTAGAAAATACTGTTGCAAGAAATTAGAGAGGGTGTAAGGAATTGGAAAAAATAATCTGTGTTCATGGATAGGAAGAATTCCTATTATTAAGTTACCAGTACTACCCAGCAATCCATTGCTTCATTTTTATCCCTGTCAAAGTCCCAGGAGACTTTTTAAGCAGAAACAGAAAGGAAAATCTTTATTCAGATGGAATTATATTTTATCAGGTCTGAGTATACTATGTTAAGAAGATCTATTCTATTTATTTTCATGTCTTTGGCCTTTTTAGACTTGGAGATGTTTGCGATCAAGCATAATACCTTATACCTTTCATCATCCCCAGGATATAGTTTAGTGCTTACCTTACAGTATTCTGAAAAAATATTTATTTAATGACTGAGAAAACAAACAGTTGAGTGAGTTGAACAGATATTGTTAACTATGCTGGAGAAAACAGAAGCAGTGAGACATGAGGAAATCTTGTTTAGAGAGGATGGCCTCATGAATGAGAGCCAATGCCAGAAGACACAGGTAAGATTCAGAAGAGATTTTAGTGTATCCAGAATCTCTCTCCGGACTGAGCAATAGGGAAATCATTCAGGGGAATCTTGCAGTCCAAGAGCCCACACCTAAAGAGAGGTGACCTACTCCTGGGAGGAAGGAGTGCACTGGGAAAATAAATGAACGTGGAGCTCCAAAGCTGTTTCACAAAGGTCAAAATTGGCACAAGATTTTATTGTGTTTTTCTTTCTTTCCTCTGGAAAATTAAATATCTCATGGAGGAGAAAAGCAAAAGAATACTTCATTAACGATGCTCACGGGAAAGACATCCTTCAAGGTACAGAAACCCTAAATGCTTCCCTAAACTACTGCAAGTCTACGTTTCTCTGATGATGAGGAAACACAATTGTATTTTCTAGAGACCTTGTGAGTGGGAGCATCTCCCTGACCTTCCTGGGAGCAGTGCTTCCACCTTCATCTTCATTCAAGAAAGAATTGGTGAGCTTAGACACTTCCTTGGTAACTTCAGAGATTCCTCACAGGTACTGCGGGAATGTGTTATGGCTAAAAGTAACCCTGTTATTAGTAGTAACTTGAGACCTAACAGGGTACATACATAAAGGAAGCAAAATATTTCAAAGTTCTGCCTATCTAAACAGCTTGAGTGCAAGTAGATACTGGATACCTAAAATATCTTCCTTCTACAGTCTGTCTTTTCTGGCCTTAGCTCTCACTTATGGGGCTTCCCTTTCTTAGCAAGATTTTTTCTTGTTTCACTGCTTCTTCTTTCTCCACATTTCTTAGATGTGTCTGTTTCTTCACTTTCCTCTTTGTAGATATTACCAGTAGAGAAGTTGTGAGCTTTGTCATGATGATGGGAGGGAGTGTTGCTGAGGGGGGGGAGAGGTGGGGTGGGGGAGGTAGGGTTCAATGGGACCTCATATATATATATTTTTAATGTAATATTATTACAAAGTAAATAAAAAAATCATCAAAATGAACACGATGCCCTCACAACACTGCTCTGAGACCACCTTACTTTGTTGTGGAATATTTGCTACAGATTGAGTTAATAAGAGGTGTATGCATTGGTGATGTGTCATTTTTTACTTTTCGGCTTAGGCTCACTGTATTGTATTAACTAACCCCCAAATCACTGACCTGCTCTTAAAAAAAAAACAACAAGAAAAGAGGAAGGAAGGAAAGAAGGAAGGTAGGAAGGAAGGATGGAAAAGGAAAAAAGCTTTATATTGTGTTAATACTTTTTGTTGATCAAATCACAGGGAAACATGTACTGTAACTGAATAAAACATGTATCAAATTGTTGGTGTAAGTATTACTAATGGGTAGAATTACACAGCAAATATCAGATCATTCCTTGTATAGGACAATATGCCACTTAAAATAAATTTGAGATGAAAAGAAAAACATAATTTCCAAGCAATAACAGTACTTTATTATTTTAGGAAATGTGGTAGTATCTTCTACCACATGAACACACAGTTTGACAATTAGAAGGTGCAAAAGCTTTTTGAATACTTTTAAGAATTTGGTGTGGAAAGTTGACAAATGAGATGGCTCTTTCACAAAATAGTAACTAGGCCCATCATACCTTTTATTTATTTGGGGTGGTCTTTTTATTATATCTGACAGTTGAAGGTATCTCTGTCATAGCTGTAAACAAACTTATCATAAATATGTTAAAACATACTCTGCATACTATGATTTGCATATCTTTTTGACCTGAAAATCTGAAGGCTAATTCAAACTGGCAGGTTTTAGACATTTCAAGAAAATCAAAACCTATTTTAATACCAAATCTTTAGATTTCCTGAAGAATTTAGTGAGAAATGATAGAACATACATTAAAATTGACAAAATTTTGGAAGTTCAATTCAATAAAATAAAATATAACCTTCAAAAACCTTTCAGATATTCTGTTTGAGGTTTTGTAATGTTTAAGTGATTTATGTTAAGCATAGTGCAATATCGTGAATTCATTTTTACCAGTAAACTATGAAATGCAAATTTTTGAGTTGCATTTATGTTACTATAATAAAAAATTAAAGTATACAAATAATTTTCTTTTTAGTCTTTACTAAAATAAATTACACTTGATCTATTAACTAAATAATTTGAGCATTTTTAAAGTATATGGAGGAAATTAACTGAGACATTCACTATAAGATACATGGTATCTAAAAATCTCTCAATATAGTTCTCATAATCAGCAATCATTTTATAGATGAGGGGCTACATTAAAGGTCTCAACATGTTACAAACATAATATTCCTAATAGATTTGGAATAACATGATCAATTAAAGGGTTTTAGCAGTTATGATTTTATGTCAGATGAACACAGATGTCTACTTTCTTGAAGAGAATGGCAATTTTCTGATAGTAACTCCTAGAGTACACTGTACCCAGAAACCATGCCAGTGATTTGTAAAATCAAGAGACCTAGGGCACATGGGCCCCTCAGTGTTAACTTTTGGAGTAAATTTTAAGTCAATGTTGGAGGTAAGTTACTACCAGGTTAGAGGTGTGGAAGAGAGGAAAGTTCTTGGAAGAGGAATAGTAAACTCTTGACTTACCTGACTCATAACCCGGTGTTTGGAGAAGAGAAAATCAAGAAAAACAGTCTCCCTCCCCAGATCAATGTCAAAGAAGGAAATGATCAACAAAAAGGCAGATGCTCCCTAATGAGCAAATATCTCCTCTGCTGCACTCAGTTATCTTATGTACACTCAGGCTGGATGGCTTATGGGTGTTTCTTTGGGGTCCCAAGTCTGGTTTAAGGACTGATGCCCGACTCTCTTCTGCTGTCTTTTGTGGGGGTACAGCCTCAGTCTCCTTCACCAACCAAGGACTTTGGACTTCTACAGAAATACCTTCTTACCAATTCCATCCAAGTGAGTCAGAGGGCTCAGCAGAACATGCAGGGAAGATTCCAGTTGGATGGAATTTGGGAGTTTTGACTTGAGCTCATCTGGGATCTACTCCAGCCTGACCCAGAGCTGAATGATCATTGTACTAGTTCTCAGGCCTGCTAAGATAATGGATTTTTTTTTATGTTAAAAATGATTGTCCATTTGAGTCAGTAATACAGGATACATTACAGATGACTAAGAAAGGAGAAAGGAAACCCATTTAGAAGGGGGAAAAGCAGGGATAAAGCAGTTCCAGGAAAAGGGAAATACCTGTTCAAGGAGTTTTGTAGTTAGGTGGGAATAGGGGAATGGGCTAGTAGCAGTGGCAGAATGTTCAGTGAATTGAGGCATTACTTTTTTTTGTTTTACATTTAGGATGAGGTATATTTAAGCAAATGGCTCTTTGATAGGAAATATCTAATATAGTGGAGGTAGATATTTCCTTTCAGGAGAATTTCATGAGGCATATACTCACACATTGGATAGTCACATAAAAAAAGTTGTTTTTATATAATGGGTGGAATTTATATACTACAACATTTACTCAGTGACCTTTTTTTTTTTTAGAAAGATCAGGTCTTTACTGCAAAATTATTCAAAAATATCACAGCAGCATGCCCTTTAAGGTATTACAAAGCACTCTTCAAGACCAGAGGCTCACAGTTTATTTCATAAAAGCACAATTTATTAATAGTGTGGGCTCCTGCACACTCAGGGACCTGGGGCAATTCTGGCTCTGTACAAGTCGAGTTTGTGGCTTGGCCTGAATGTTGCTGTTGGGGGCTGGAGAAAAGGACTTATTTTATTGTTTAGGAGACTCTGGTTTTCTGGTCACAGGCTTCCAGCTTGGGGATAGAGAAGCTGTGTGTCAGCCTCCTCCCCCTGCACCTCAGCAATTACGCCTATTGGGCAAGTTACATATGTTGTCCGTTGGTCATTTACATTCCCCATTGCAGCTTATTTTTGCAACTCTCTACCTTTATATATGAGGGTGTATGTCCTTCTTCTTTATAAGTAAACTTTCAATCAAAAAACTGCAAGTTTTTCCCTTCAACTTTGCTCTTTGCCATTTAGTTCTTCTATGTCTTTATAAACACTTTTGGAGGAATGTGTTAATGTCTATCATCATTATATATGATGTTCACCTCATTATTTTTCAAACTTAGAAAGTTCTGCTTCCATTAGATTAATAGATCAATTTTTAATTGCATTACCAACTGTTTTTCCTCATCGTGCCTTTTGGGGTTAGATCTACTTCTGAAATTGCATCACTTTCTGCCATCCTTTGGAAAGCATTTTACTTTGCAGTGGACCACAGGTGGCTTTTATTCTTTACATAATCTGGAACAATTTTCAGTCTGCTCTTGCTGGAAAAGCAACAATGGAACTGAAATAAGACTGTTGAATAGGCTCTGAGAGATGCAGAAAGAATGACAATTGAGAGTCTAAAATTCAAAATAAGACATATCTGATTCCAAAAATTTTGCCCTTAATAAAATTTAAAAAGACATCAAATGCACCATATAAAAATTCCCAACATTGTTGTACTGTACTAGTTACATATTTTCAGTTGTGAAACATTTGTTTATTCCCATAGGTCATTTTATGCTTGAAGTGACCATTCTATTAAGTGTCTTGTCATTGTAAAAAGATATCACTGCCTTTGTCTTTTTTGTTAATTTCTTTTTGTTCTTTTTTTAGTTTTTCTTGGCTTCAAGGGTGATAAAACTGGAATTGGATTACCATCAGAAGCAAGAAAGGATTTCTTCATCACAATTTCTAATGTGATGCTTGAGTTTTTATCTTTCAAGTCTTTAATTCCTTCCTGTCTTATTACTGAGCAGATATTTTATGTTCCTTTATTTTATTTATTTATTTATTTATTTATTTTATTGACTTTGTAATAATATTCCTTTAAAAATATATATGTGAGGTCCCATTCAACCCCACCCCCCCACCCCACCTCTCCCCCCCCAGCATATGTTCCTTTAAATAAAGGGAATAAAGTGATCATAACAAAAGGGAGCTCTGTGTTTACATGAGCATGGGAGGCTTGTCAGCTAGAATTTCAGAGCACCATTTCTAAATACTTGGAGAATGGAAAAACTGATGTTGTCAGCTTGCATTTTATTTACTCCTGGATTATCTGTGTGGCTGAGTATGAGAAGAGCATGATGTTAACTCCCTCCCAATGATGCTAAGGTGTGCATTATGTGTGTGTGTGTGTGAAGTGTGTATGGGATGTGATGTGTGAGGTGAGCAGTCCTCAGAGCAGTGGCATCTAAGCTCATATATTACAATAGGTGTCTTCTATAGTACAGAGCCTGGAGGCTATTCTAAAAAGGCCAATAGGACCTGTTCCATTCCATTTGGTGGGATAGCTTTGCATCTAAATTAATGAATAGTGAGAGGTTCAGAATATGGATGAAGACCTCCCTGAATTTGAAGATTCAGCAGCAACAAGGCTGCCTTGTTCTTAAACTTCCTCTGAAATCATCTCTATTCACTATCCTCTTAATCATTTCCCTGCCACACTGACCTCCTTGTTCACTCTGAACACTGGAAAAAAGTCATTTTTAGGGTCTTTTTCCTAGAAGTTATCCCACTGGGCACAAATTTCCCCTTACATCCTCATGGCTACTGCCTTCTTTTCCTTTAGGTGCCTCTTTGAATTTCACATCATATATGGGACTTTTCTGAACACCAAGTGAAAAACAGCTCCATCATTTCACTTTTTTTACCTGCTTTCTTTTCCTTAAAGCATGTGAAATCATCCCCTTTGTAATATGATTGGGTTTTAATTGCATGTATTCTATGTGTGCTGATGGTTGGGACTTTTGAGTTACAGCATTGTAAACTCATTGCCACAACTCTACTTGCCTCTTAGTCACAACTCAATACATATTCCACAAATGAATGAATATCTCATGAAATCCATAGTGTTCATGAATTCTTGGTAAAGGGCTGAGTTTGGGGGATGGAATTCCTAGTCAGAGGTGGCACTACAAATACCCTAAAGGGATAAGATCTATATAAATAATATAATATTAAATTTATCACTGAAATAGGCAATGTAACATTTCTGTTTGGATAGTGCTACTTGCTTTGTGAAACTATCCATGGTCCTTTTTGTTTCTTCTTAGTCTCATCAGGCATATGGGACCTGGAAATGAAACGCAAATTTCAGAATTTCTTCTCCTGGGATTTACAGAAGTTCCAGAAGTGCAACCCCTCCTCTTTGGGTTGTTCCTGTCCATGTACCCGGTCACCATTTTTGGGAAACTGCTCATCATCCTGGCCATCATCATTGACTGTCACCTCCACACACCCATGTACTTCTTCCTCTCAATCTTGTCCCTTTGTGATATTGGTTTATCCTCCACTACTGTCCCAAAGATGCTGGTGAACATCCAGGCACAGAGTAGAGTCATAACCTATGCAGGCTGCCTCACCCAGATGTATTTTTTCTTGCTCTTTGGAGGGTTGGATGACTGCCTCCTGGCCGTGATGGCCTATGACCGCTTTGTGGCCATCTGCCACCCCCTTCACTATACAGTCTCTATGAAACCCCAGATCTGTGTCCTGATGGCTCTGGGGTCCTGGTCCGTGAGTGTTATGGAATCCTGTTTACAGAGTTTATTGGTGTCACAACTGTCCTTTTGTTCAAGTGTAGAAATCCCAAACTTTTTCTGTGAACTTCGTCAGATGGTCCAACTTGCCTGTTCTGACACTTTTCTCAATTACATAGTAATGTATTTAATAGCTGGAGTGCTGGCCGGGGGTCCCCTTCCTGGAATCCTTTTCTCCTACTATAGGATTGTTTCCTCTGTATTTGCAATCTTGTCAGCTCAGGGGAAATATAAAGCATTTTCAACCTGTGCATCTCACCTCTCAGTAGTCTCCTTATTTTATTTCACGACCATAGGGGTGTACCTCAGTCCTGCTGCTTCACACAACACACATTCAGGTGCACCAGCCGCAGCCATGTACACTATGTTCACACCCATGCTGAACCCCTTCATCTATAGTCTGAGGAATAAAGATATAAAGAAGGCTCTGAAAAAATGCTTTGGGAGGAAAGACTGCAAAGTGTCATTTGTCTTGCAGCAGCTGAAAGGCCAGTTTTAGCAGCTCCTAAACCTTCAGAGCTACATATTTCCTTTCTTTGTTCAGTAGGTGCATATAGACCTGCCTAGAGTCAAGATGACCTCAAAAATGAAGAAGTAAAATTTTAAAGCACACATTGTGTTATAGAGCAAGATTTTATTTTTGATAAGGAAAGAGTTCTCCTTGAAGTATGCATGATTCATGTACATGTTTAAGGAGTTTTTCAGTGTTGTTCAGGAATGGATTGCATTTTCTGAATAATTTCATTGGATCACCTCTTGTTCCTGTTTGAATTCTACCAATGCTGCCTATGAATATCACTTCTTGATTTCCTCTGAATAGAATATCTGCTTTTGTTCAAAACTGTCATAAAATTTAAAGAGGTGACAAATTACAACCTAGGTATTTCCTCTATCAGTCAGTAATTTATCTCTTGTATGTTCAAATCTCTAATCTATATTCTTTTCTTAAAAAAATCAAATTTATTGATACAGCTTAATAAAGCATACAATCCACCCAGAGTGTTCAATTAATGGTATTTGGTTAATCACATAGACCTGTATTCATTAATTTCTAATAAATATTCTTGATCAGATATGACTAAACACAGGAGGTTGACATTTTGGCTATCATACCTCTGCTAATGGAGTGTTCTGATTGGCAGCCATAAATTGCTACTGCACAAACCTCCATGCCATTGCAAGTACTTATGGCTACCTAGATGGTGACATTCATTGTATGATATTTTAAAAAACAATTTTATTAAATAATAATCACACACTGTACAATACCTACAAAGTGTACATTCAGTTGCCTTTGGTATAATTAAAGGCTTCTTCATCACTGAAATCAACTTTATTTACTTTTACAATTTATTTTATTTATTTATTTTTATTTATTTATTTATTTTTAATTTTCTTAAATTTTTTATTTTTTTATTCATTTTTAAAAAATATTACATTTAAAAAATATGAGGTCCCCATTCACTCTCACCACCCCCACCCCACCATTCCCTCCACAGCCACACTCTCCCCCATCATCACGACACATCCATTGCATTTGGTGAGTACATCTCTGGGCATTGCTGCACATCATGGTCAATGGTCCACATCATAGCCCATACTCTCCCATGTTCCATCCAGTGGACTGTGGGAGGATCTACAATGTCCGGTAATTGTCCCTGCAACACCACCCAGGACAACTTCAAGTCCCAAAAATGCCTCCACATTTCATCTCTTCCTCCCATTCCCTTCACCCAGCAACCACCATGGCCACTTTTTCCACACGAATGCCACATTTTCTCAATTACTAACCACAATAGTTCATGAATAGAATATCAGTAAGTCCACTCTGATCCTTACTGTATTCCTCTTTCCTGTGGACCTTGGCTTGTTTGTGTCCATTCCACATCTATGTCAAGAGGGGGCTTAGAGTCCATATGGATACTGGATGTAATCCTCCTACTTTCAGTTGTAGGTACTCTTGGCTCTGTGGTGTGGTGGTTGACATTCTTCAACTCCATGTTAGCTGAGTGGGATAAGTCCAATAAACCAGAGTGTAGGAGCTTGAAGTCTGTTGAGGCTCAGGGCCTGGCTATCATATTGTCAGTCCAGGGATTCAGATCCCCTAGATCGATCTTAAACCCCAGCATCAACTACAATTCCAGTAAAGTAACAGGGAAGGCTTGTGAAAAGAGATCACATCTGAGTCCAGCTCCATCACGCAGAGAAACCAACTCCAAAGAAGGGCCAAGTGACATGGCAGTGAACTCCATCTGCCATGACCATAAAACCTGTGGGTCTCTTTAGCCCTCAAAAGAACCAATACCTGGGGTTGTATCTACTTTATCTGTCACTGAGACTTTGCTCAGGTGTGCATAAGGGCAATCCTTCTGACAAACTCCAGACTCTTTTTTAGAGACTCATAGCCATATAAACTCGTTTGTCCTTTCCATTTCCCCCTTAATTTAGGTCAAACAGCATTTTTAACTCCTGTTATTATATGTAGACAGGGATATTCTGCTGGTCCACGTTGAACCTTTAATTAAAGGTCATTTTCTAGTTACATGATCAGCTGGTACTTGGTAGTGATCCCTCTGTGCCAGGCAGGCTCATCCCCGGGTGTCATGTCCCATGCTGGGGGAAAGGCAGTGCATTTATATGCTGAGTTTGGCTTTGAGACAGGCCACATTTGAGTAACACGGAGGCTGTCAGGAGGGAACCCTTAGGCACAGTGCTGCTCTAGGCCATGTTCTTATTTGAGGTGTGCAGGCTCACAAGCATAGTCATTAGTATCAGGGACTCACTGTTGGACCCTCATTCCTTCCTGGTCTTTGTTGTTGCACCCAGGGGACTGCTGCTGCTCCCCTAGGGACCAAGGAAGAGCCCCCCCACCGGCCAGGAACCCAGCACTCCCCCAGTTGTTGTTTTTAATTGTTTCCACTATGAGTATATCCAAACATTTCCATGCACCCCAGACACATGCCCTGTATAACTCCCTGTCAACCCTATGTTCCCTGTCAATAACATCCCATACCAGTATTCCTCTGCTGCCATTGTTGAACCACTCTGTGATCCAAAACTTCCTGAAAAGTGAAACCCAATATAATGCCAGGTTCCCCTAATAGTAAAATGGAATATAGCGATGAGTTTAAAGGTTAGATACAGGATACATATTGATTTGGAAAATTCTACAGCCTATCTTTTTCTTTTTCTTTTTCCTAATTATTGTGCTTCTCTTCACAAGAGCCCTAGATTACAGTAATTCATATATACAATATACAGTACTCCCACATATCCAATATAAAATCTTTTCCCTTCCACAGCAATAATCTTTTAACATATTCATACCATATTTACTGAAACTGATATACAGATATTGAGACAATAGCTTTCAAACAAGGTAACATTTTTGTTTACATTGTGGTTTATACTTTAGGCTATACAATTTTTAAAATGTTTAATATCCTATGTTTTACATTATGATTTACATTATTAGTCTGTCAGCCCCTATATGTTTTTTGGTATCATATTACATGTTTTATATCCATCCTCGTGTACGCTTGTGAAACACTTCTATTGCCCTCACTGTTACGTTGGTTCCATCTATTCAATATCTATTGCCCCCCCTCCTTGGGGCCCACAATGACAGTCAATCTTCATTTCTTGAGGGCCATGTTCAGAGATACTTGCACCAGTGTTGAGGGCTTGACATGCTCAACTGCCCTAATGCCCTGGGAGCCACCATTTCTCTTGAGAGATACAGTTCCCTCTATTTGATGGCATTAGTCCTCCCCAGGATGTGGGTATACCTTCACTCTCATTATATGGGTCTCTACCTGATGGTATAACCCACTCTGGCAAAATGAGCATTCACATATTCCCTAGAAGTCTGCTTTACATCAGATTATCCCCTTTAAGTATCTTAAACAGGTAACTTTCCTTATTATATTTTAAAAGGTTTCCTCAGCATTATACTCTCAACCAACACCTGATATTCTCCTATGTTCATATTCCCCCAATTTCTTGGGCAATATTACCCATTTGTCCATCCCTAGCCTCCCTCAAGGCCACAAAGGCCCACTCAAAGGTAACACTATGCCCCCATTTTATCCCTTCCTTGTACACATACTTACTGCCAGCTTATCATAGATTTCCCCTATGTAGATGTCAGCTTATATCCTTCCTCTACCCCCCAATTTCCTGTAAGCCTATCTTCCAGTCTCTAGCTCTCTGAGGCAGCTTGGTTTACTTATTTCATATCATTGAGGTCATGTAGTATTTGTCCTTAAATGCCTGGGTTGCTTCAATCAACATAAGGTTCTCAAGATTTATCCATGTTATCATGTATGTTTGTAGTGTATTTGTTCTGAAAGCCGAGTAGTATTCCATTGTATATATATATCACATTTTATTGATCCACTCATCTGTTCAAGGGCATTTCGGTTGATTCCAACTTTTGGCGATACTGAACAATGCTGCTATGAACATTGGTGTGAATATATTGGTTTGTGTCCTTTTTTTCAGCTCTGCTGGGTATATACCCAGCAGTGGAATTGCTGGGTCATATGGCAAATCTATGGTTAGTTTTTTGAGAAACCGCCATACTGTCCTCCAGAATGGTTGGATCCTTCTGCATTCACACCAGCAGTGGATGACTGTTCCCATTTCTTCACATTCTCTCCAGCATTTGGATTCTTCTGTTTTTTTCAAAGCTGCCAATCTTATGGGAGTAAGATGGTATCTCATTGTAGTTTTGATTTGCATTTCCCTGATAGCTAAAGATTTGGAGCATTTTTCATGTGCTTTTTAGCCATTTGTATTTCTTCTTTGGAGAAGTGTCTGTTTAGATCTTTTTCCCATTTTTTAAATGGGTTGTTTATCTTTTAATTTCAAGATATAGGAGTTCTTTATATTTGCAAGTTATAAGTCTCTTATCGGATATATGCTTGCCAAATATTTTCTCCCATTGTGTAGGCACCTTTTTTACTTTCTTGACAAACTCCTTTGAGGAGCAGAAGGCTTTAATTTTGAGGAAGTCCCATTTATCTATTTGTTCTTTTGCTGCTCGTTCTTTTGGTGTGATGTTCATGAAGACGTTTCCAATTACAAGGTCTTGTAGATGTTTCCTTACACTGCTTCCCAAAGTCTTTATGGTCTTGGCTCTTATATTTAGGTCTTTGATCCATCTTGAGTTGATCTTTGTATAAGGTGTGAAATGTTAATCCTCTTTCATTCTTTTACATATGGATATCCAGTTCTCCAGGCACCATTTGTTGAATAGGCCATTCTCTCCCAGTTAGAGGGAATGGTGGCTTCATCAAATATTATATGGCTATATATATGAGGATCTATGTCAAACTTTCAGTTTGGTTCCATTGGTCTGTGTGTCTCTCCTTATGCCAATACCATGATGTTTTCACTACTGTAGCTTGGTAGTATGTTTTGAAGTCAGGTAGTGTGATTCCTCCAATTTCATTTTTCTTTTTCAAAATGTCTTTGGCTATTCAGGGCCTCTTTCCTTTCCCAATAAATTTCATAGTTAGTTTTTCTAGTTCCTTAAAAAATGCTGTGTTGATTTTTATTGGGATTGTATTGAATGTGTAGATCAGTTTTGGTAGGATAGACATCTTAATAATATTCAGTCTCCTATCCATGAACAGGGAATATTCTTCCATTTACTTAGGTTTTCTTTGATTTCCTTGAACAATCTTGTGTAGTTCTCTGTGTATAAGTTCTTTACCTCTTTAGTTAAATTTATTCCTAGGTATTTGATTTTTTAATTGTCTATTGTAAATGGTATTTGTTTCTTGATTTCCTCCTGAGTTTGCTCTTTATTGGTGTACAGAAATGCTACTGATTTTTGCTCATTGATCTTATAACCTGCGACTATACTAAACTCATTTATGAGTTCTAGAAGCTTTGTTGTAGACCTCTCAGAGTTTTCTATGTATAGGATCATGTCATCTGCAAATATTGAAATTTTGACTTCTTCCTTTCAAATTTGAATGCCTTTTTTTCTTGGTTCTTGCCTCAGTCCTTGAGCAAGTCCTTCTAAGACAATGTTCAATAGAAGAGGTGATAGTGGGCATCCTTGTCTTTTTCCTGATCTTAGAGGGAAGGATTTTAGGACTTCACCATTGCAAACGATGTTGACTATGGGGTTTCATATATACCTTTTATCATGCTCAAAAATTTTCCTTGTATTCCAATATTTTGGAGTGTTTTTATCATGAGAGGGTGCTGTATTTTGTCAAATGCTTTTTCTGCATCTATAGATATGATCTTGTCATTTTTTTTCATTCAGTCTGTTTATATGGTGTATTACATTGATTGATTTTCTTATGTTGAACCATCCTTGCATACCTGGAATGAATCCCACTTGGTCACGGTGTATAATTCGTTTAATGTGTTGTTGAATAGGGTTAGCAAGTATTTTGTTGAGTATTTTTGTGTGTAGGTTCATTAGAGAATTTGATCTGTAATTTTCCTTCTTGTTGTGTCTTTGTTTGGCTTTGGTACTAGGGTATTGTTGGCATCATAGAATGAGTTCTAAAATGTTCCTTCTGTTTTGGTTTTTTGGAAGAGTTTTAGCAAGATTGGTGTTAGTTCTTTCTGGAATCTTTTGTAGAATTCTCCTGTGAAGCCCTCTGGCCCTGGGCTCTTCTTAGTTGGGAGATTTTTAATGACTGATTCTATCTCTTTACTTGTGATTGGTTTGTTGAGATCACCAATTTCTTCTTTCATCAGTATAGGCTGCTTATGTGTTTCTATGAATTTCTCCATTTCCTCTGAATTGTCATTTTTGCTGGAATATAGTTTTTCAAAGTATCCTCTTATGATAGTCTTTATTTCTGTGAGGCCATTGGTGATATCTCCTTTGTCATTTCTTATTTTGTGTATTTGCTTCTTCTCTCTTTTTTTCTTTCTTAGTCTAGCTAAGGGTTTGTCATTTTTATTGATCTTCTCAAAGAACCAGCTCTTGGTCTTTTTTATCTATTCAAGTGCTTTCTTATTTTCTATTTCATTTAGTTCTACACTTATCTTTGTTCTTTCTTTCTTCTTCCTGTGGGGTTACTTTGTTGTTGTTATCTAATTCCTCCAAATGTGCAGTTAGTTCTTCAATTTTTGCTCTTTCTTCTTTTTTGGTGTATTAATTTATGGGTTTAAATTTCCATCAGTACTGCTTTTGCTGCATCCCATAAATTTTGGTATGTTGTGTTATCATTATCATTAGTTTCAAGGTAGTTATTAAGTTCTTTTGAGATTTCCTCTTTTACCCACTGTTTTCCAAGAGTGTGCTGTTTAATTTCCATATCTTGGTGTGAAATCTGGGCCTCTGGCCCTTTCAGATTTCCAGCTTCACTCCACTGTGGTCAGAGAAATGATTTTGTATGATTTCAATCTTTCTGAATTCATTAAGCCTTTCTTTGTGGCCTAGCATATGGTCTGTCTTGGAGAATGATTCATGTGCACTTGAGAAAAATATGTATCCTGCTGTATTCTCGTGTAATGATCTGTATATGTCTATTAGATCCAGCTCCTCTAATATACTGTTCAAATATTTTGTTTCTTCAGTGATTCTGTTTTGAGATGTTCTGTCCAAAGTTGATAGTGGTGTATTAAAATCTCCCATTATAATCTTAGAGGCATCTATTCTTTCTCTTAGTTTTTCCAGTGTTTTCCTCATGTATTTGGAGGCACCTTTGTTAGGAGCATAAATATTTATGATTGTTCATTCTCCTTGAGAGATATACCTTCCACTAATATGTAGTATCCTTCTTTGTCTCTCACAATTGTAGCAATGCTTCAAAATGTGTTCATCAATTGTAACAAATGTATCACACTGATGAAAGCTGTTGTTAATATGGGAAGATGTGGGAGGGGAAGGAGATGTGGTGTTTCAGAATCCCCTATATTTTTATGTAAAATTTAGGCAATCAAAAGCTTGTTTAAAAATAAAAAAGTATTAAAAATGAATTAAAAATAAAATCCATGCCTATGTAGGTAGTTACCTTTTTCTTTAGAAATTTTGCAACTTTGTCTAAAATCAATTGTCTATAGAAACATGGGTTAATTTCTGAAATTTCAATCCTATTGCATTGGTTTAAATATCTATCCCTCTAACAGTCCAAAATTTTTACATGATTGTATATTAGTAAAGTATGGAAATTAGTAACTCTCAGTCTTCCAAATTCTTATTTTTCAAGAGATTTTGTCAAATTTGGGACATTTTGTAATTCTATATAAATTTGACTTTCACCTTTTCTATTTCTGAAAAATAAAAAATATTGATGGGATTACATTAAATTAGCAGATTTCTTTAGACTTTAGTGATGTCTTAACTATATTTGCTTCAAAATCTTAAGGTTGGGAGGTTAAATATTAATTTCCTGAAAAGAAAATAACAGTAGTTAACTATTCTTTTAATGGAATCAGATAAAGACTCTGGAAAATTTAAGCTGAGTTGGAAAGGATGAACATTAATTACCTAGATGAAAAAGGTAAAAAATACTTGAGGCTGATGGAAAGCTTATGCAAAAGATCCTTCTAAGAAATATCTTGGAGTGGATGGAAAGCTGAAATAAGACCCATCCATTTGAAGTGCTGGAATGAAGTGGGAGAAGGATGGGACAAGATTGCAGGAAGGACAGGGTGTTATTGGTTAGGTTAACTATTAAATTTATACCCAAAGAAATGGAGAGGTACTGAATTGTTTTAGCAGGGTGATATTGTGAGGCAATTTACATTTCTGAAAGATTATCATAGCTGCTGTGTGAAGAAAGAATGAGGAAGGAGCAAGAGTAGTTGAAGAGAAACACAGAAAGAACACAAATGGTGAATTAGACTTTGGAAAGTACTGTATGAATGCAGGATGAATCGATAATAGATTAGATGACTGAGATTTTATGACTGAATTAAGGATGACTCTCCAAGGATTTGTATAACATGGGTTGTGAAGACATTTTTATTAACTCTTGAGACCCATGCAAAGGAAAAGAGGGGCTTGGTTGGGTCAGAACTTGAAGGAGTTTTAATGTTGGCCTAGGACTAAAGTATTTCTACTGAAAGTCATTGTCATGTCTTTCATCAGGGTCCAATGGGTGGTTTAAAGCAGGATGAACTCAGGCACAAATGGTCAAGGCAAAGGAAAGAGAAGGCGATCTGGGTGATCAGAAGCCTGGTGTAGAGCAAATGTTTGTCTGAAATTGGGCAGCTACTTCAGGATATCAACTTCACTTGAATTCCAAAATGCATGATAGCAGAACAGGGGCAGGTGGGAAACAGGGCAGTATCAAGAGCAGCAGGGGAATAGAGGAAAGTCGAATTAAGCAACAGCAAAAGTGGATATGAAATTTATGCAAACCTCATTGAGAGGAAGGGCTAGTGACAGACAAGTGACAATTCCCACACTGTATTACTTCTGGCATTTAAGATACACCCATTGTCATCATTGTCTCCTTCTATGTTACTTAGAAATTAAGTGTTTCTTTCCATTGCCTGAATCCTGAATCCAAAGCCAGCTTTTTAAATTTTTAAAAAAATCTTTTGGTACTTTGTAGGTATTCCGATCTCTGTGTTTGATGTAAAAAAAAAAAAAAAGATAAGATAAATCTTCATAGACTGCAAATACATTCCAATGTATCTACAGGTGGACTGATTTTTATTTATGTTACAAAGTAGCACATATTGGTCATTTTAAGTGAAAAATAACAAGCTTACATTTTAGAAATTTCTCCCCCATTATTTCTTCTAATTTGGACTTTTTTGTTATTCACTGTATTCTTTCTTTCTGAAACTTTTTTAGTGATTGGAGCACTCAAGATCTCAATAAAACGCATTTTCTTTTGTATTTTTCACTTTTTCAATATATTCTGAATTCTTGGTAAATTCCACAGTTCTATAACAAATTCTAATCTCTTGATTACTATGTTCAGATCTGGTCTGTGTTGTTAGGAGAGGGAAAGAGAAAAGAAAGGACAATAACATAAAGAGTGATAGAAAACAGAATAAAGGTGCTAGAAATAAAAACTCAGAAAAATCTGGAGCTAAACAAAGAGAGATGGAATTTAAGAGAAACAACAGAAATGGAAGATAGAAAGATGTAAAGGAAGGGGAATAGTGTTGGTAGCCAAAATCAGTACCCACAGAAAAGAGGAAATCAAGGACGAGGAAGCACAGCAAACAGGAAGCACTGCCTGCAACACCTAATACAAAAAAGAAAAAAAAAGGAAAAAAGGAAGAAAAAAGGAAAAATAAAAATAAAAGGTGGTGGGGGGATAAAGAGGAAGGAAAGTCAATGAAACAAATGAACAAAAAGGACCAGACAAGGCTTCAAGCAAGGAGTCATCTTTGCAATTGAATAAACTGCTTAGTAGTCTATCCTTCCCCCCTTCTCCCTTCCTCACTTCCCTCCCTCCCAGAGCAGCAAAAGGGCCATGTGAGAGCTCCCTTCTGAGATTCAAATGGGACCCTGGTGAACCAAATCACCATAGAAAATAATGACTCCTAGTCTCTTTGACAGACAGCACCCACACCTTGCTGGGAACCCTAAATATGTTATTGGAAGCCTACCAAGCATTTCCTACTTTTCCCCTACCTTAGGTTTGTGCAGAGTTCTAGTTAATTGCCTTAATCTGCCTTCTCCCAGAGGAATTTCCCTTATCCCAGGGTGTTTAGATAAATCAGCCTCTCTCAGCAGATTCAACTCTCCTCTCTTCCTAGCATCTCCCCAAGACAGTTGGCATGCTCCACTAAAAAAAGGGGCAGGGGGTGTTAGACAATTGAATCTGCATTCCTCAGGCCCCTCTGCACCACAGCAGAACCCTCCCACTCTCAGAGTTTGTCTGATACTGGTGGGAAAGTGGAATGCTGGAGTTTTGGGGGGTGCTGGGTTCCAGGAATGTGGGCTTGGGTGAATGTGGGCTTGAGGAACACAGGGTCAGGAAATACAGGTTATGGAAACACAGAGTTTGGGGAATGCGAGCTTCTGGGAATGCAAGTTTGGGGATCATGGGTATGTGGAACAAGAAGCTTGGGAACACTGTCATGCAACCAGGGGTGTTCAGGGAATGCTGTGGCTATCAGCCTTAGGGGAAGGGTTTAGATTTCCCACAGCTTCGGGCTCAACAGTCAGAAACCCACACTTAAACCTTGAGCAAGCACTCCTTTTGTTGCACTCTCTCCAGATTGATGTCCAGAAACATCCTGCCTTGTGGATTTCCAAAACAGCTCTCTTGGCAGAATTCTGTCTCCACTTGGCTGTTTTATTGCAGGAGAGTTGACAAGGGTGTGCTCACTTGGATGCCATCTTGCCCCACCTCAATATACTTCATTTAAATTCATTCTGAGATTCACCTTTTGGTTCTATTTTCTGTTCAGTGAATGCATCTCCCATTTTTTGCAGGCTGAGCAGTATCAATTACTAACAGTTTTCCTCATATCTTTCTCTCTCCTTCCATGCTCACTCCTCTCTACTTCAATCAGCACACAGGAACCTCTAACAAGTGATAGGATATTCATAAATATTTAAGAATAGTTTTTAAAATTCTGATCTTTCACAGGTAGGAGCCACAGAATTCCTTTGGAAAGACAGTTGCTGGAGGCAAGAAAGTAAGAGTGCTGAACTGCCCATCTTTGTGAGTAGTGGGCCACCTCATGGCCATCTTGCATGAGATGACAGGATCAAGAGGGGTGATGAGCTGCTGACTATCCATGCTCTAGACTTGACCAATTTAAATCCCAGTGAGGTGGTGGCTATTCTGAAAGCCAGAGCTGCTTCCCCAGCTGTCACCCTTAAAGCACTGGAGATGCAGATTTTGGAGGAGCCAACCCACGCCATGGAAGAACACCAAGTGTTTTCAGTGAGAATGAATTCCATGCCAGGTGGTCCCCATCATGTTGCTTGGCCTTCCAAGAAACCTGCATGATTGCCATGATACAGTTTTAAGAGAAAGCTATTTGGGATGTAGGGGCCTTAGTATTGTTGGTAAATATGAAGAATGCCACACCGATCAGCCTTTCTTCTTTTTAACTATCATCCTGGGAATTCCTGCTTATTATGATGGAATTTTAAATTGTTATTTAATTGAGATCTCATTGTAGCAATGAATGGCCTATCCACCATGGGAATAAGCCATTCCACATTAGTCCCCATGCTAAAGGAGCAGAGCAATAAAATCACATTGACTGTTTTTCGTTGACCTGGAAGCCTCATGTAGATTTTTGAAGTTAGTTTTGAATTAAGCATCTTCTCTAGTGAAAAGAGGAATTTTTAAGGTAATTACAGTTGGTTGCTGAAGATCGTAAAATCTTCATTTACTTGAACAGTTCTGTAGCAGACATCACCTTCCCAGGGTCACATGATGGAGGAATAAAATATGGATTAGAGTGCACTTGCTGATATTCTACTGTGGAACTCTTGTGGCTAGAAATGGAAGAAATTGTGGCATTGATGTGGTGAGAGTGGCCATGGTAGTTGCTGAGGGTAGGGAGAGGGAGGAAGAGATGTGTTGTGGGGGCATTTGGGACTTGGAGTTGTCCTAAATGATATTGCAGGGACAGATGCAGGACATTATATATCCTGCCATAACCCACTGAATGGACGGGGGGGAGTGTAAACTGCAATGTAAACCATTATCCATGTGGTGCAGCAGTGCTCCAAAATATCGTCACCAAATGCAATGAATGTGCCATAATGATGAAAGAGATTGTTGATGTGGGAGGAGTGGGGTGAGGGGGGGCAAGGGGTATATGGGAATCTCATGTTTTTTTAGTGTGACATTTAAAAAAAAGAAAGAAAGAAAAAGAAAGATTCATTTCCCAAGTAATTTTTTGTCACATTGGAAAATACTGAAGCAGGTTTTGCTAAAAATCATTTCTGGAGTTTGTGTTATACTTATCAGCCATCTTGGCTGGAAGTCTTTTTGTGATTTATGCAACTAAAATGGATAATGATAAAACCATACCTCTATTAGATATAAACTCACACCTATATATCACAGCTGAGTAAGAGAAGGAGATCATTTATTTTATTCTCATAAGTGTCTTGCATGTTTTAGAATCCCTTGTTTTCCCCATTATTTCTTTACTTATGAACTTAATTCAAGTAAGAGATTGAAAATTTCTTTTTTTAAAAATCTGAAACAGTAGGTTTTTTAAAGAAAGGTTTATTTATTTATTTCTCTCCCCTCCCCCTGCCCCAGTTGTCTGTTCTCTGTGTCTATTTGCTGTGTCTTCTTTGTCTGCTTCTGTTCTTGTCAGTGGCACGGGAATCTCTGTTTCTTTTTGTTGTGTCATCTTGTTGTGTCAGCTCTCTGTGTGTGTGGTGCCATTCCTGGGCAGGCTGCACTTTCTTTCATGCTGGGTGGCTCTCCTTAATGGGGGCACACTCCTTGTGAGTGGGGCTCCCCTATGCAGGGACACCCCTGTATGACAGGGCACTCTTTGTGCATATCAGTACTGCATGTGGACCCACTCCACACGGGTCAAGGAGGCCCGGGGTTTGAACCATGGACCTCTCATGTAGTAGATGGATGCCCTATCCACTGGGCCAAGTCCACTTCCCAACAGTAGGTTTTTGATGTTATCTTTCAATCAACTCCTGGTCATTAGACTATTTCATATTTTTGTAGTACTTTTGAAAGCAATGAGTACCCATTTTGCTGGCCCTTTATTCAATATGATTGTCCTCTGGAAGAACATAAAGAAGTGAATAAGAACAATTATCTTTATCTTACCAATATTATGCATAATTGAAAAAAGTTTCATTTAGAAACCAAGTTCAAAATCTGTCCTCATTTACAAATGACCTCTGAAGTAAATTGTCTGACCAGAAAATGTATTTCAAACACTGTATCTGTTTGAAGCATGACCTCTTTATTTCCCAACATAGTAGGTTCCTTGCTGGGATTTAGTGTATCTGCATGTCATTGATGATTTCAATTAGTTTAATAATGATTAAAAAAACAGCTCTTTTGAATAAATGAGAAATGGGCATCATAATGCTTACTGATGTGTTCAACCCCTTTGATACACTGTACGGTCAATATGTAACTGGGACACAGTGAAGTGACCCCTACATTATATTACTGTTAGTGAGGATTGGCTTTTGAAGTAAGTTGACATTGGAAGGCTTTGATATTCAGATTGATGTGGAACAAGTTTTATTCCCACTCTGTGGGTAGAATTTTATAACCTACTTTGCTATTTTTACAAACATTTTATAAGAGTACATCTTTTTCTTTGGAAGTAACCATCCATCTACAAATATCACAACTACTGGTTTGTTATATATGAAATACTTACATTGAATCCCATGGTATAAAGAGCATTTTTGGAGGAAAATTTTTTCAATGTTATTTTTATCATGGAAGACTTGGAATCAGCTTATACCATAGGTTTTTTCACAAAAGACTGTTGTTACTGGTCAGAATGATGTTTGGTGTTGGAAACTTATTCATAACTTATTGAAACTATGTAAATATTTGGATTTTTCTCATTTTAAGCTTCTCTGGCTAAATATTTTCATTTGCTCTGTGCCTTCTTTGAATTATTTCAGGATTTTTCACAGGTGTTTAGTTAATGATGTGTCTATTAGTCAGGGTTCTCTAGGGAATCAGAATCAACAAGAGATATTTGCTGAATGTAGAGGTTCTATAAGGGTCTTTCACATGACTATAGGTATGCACAAGTCCAGATTCCACAGGCAGGCTGCAGCCAGGGGCTCCAATGAAAGTCCAGAGACTGAAGTCCATGGAGCAGTTTGACAAAGTTATGAATTCCAAAAATAGATATTGGATTATGTTTACAATCTGGTCTGTACCTAGACATGATTAAGTTATGATTAAGACTTTGGGCTATGACATTCAGGTATTGAGTCCCCACCCCTTGGTGGATGGGGACTCACAGATAAAAGGCATGACAAAGGACTGAGTTGGGGGTTTTCAATGTTGGAGTTTTGATGTTGGAGTTTAATACTGAAGCCTTACACTGGAGCCCTGGATATAAGCTCACAGAGGAAACAGAAGCAAACCCCAGGAAGAGAGGAACTCTGAGCCTAGAGAGAAGCTAGTCCTAGGAAGTGAGGAACCCAGGAAGCCTGAACCCTCACAGACATTGGCAGTCATCTTCCTCCAACACATGAAAATAGCCTTGTTGAGGGAAGTAACTTTTGCTTATGACCTGGTATCTGTAAGCCAATACCCCCAAATAAATACCCTTTATAAAAGCCAACCAATTTCTACTATTTTGCTTCAGCACACCTTTGGCTGACTAATACAATCCATAAATGCCCTTGTATTACAATGTGTCCAGTGCTTGCTTGACCAAACAACCTGGCACATTTATCTGGCTGAGTTGACACATTAGCCTAACCATCACAATTTGATAACCATTCTGGATGGAAACAGAAGTCATCCTTTCCATTAAAAAAATCCTGTCCTTAATCATAACAAATTCAGGAGACCTCAAGAGTTACATTTGCATCACAAGTTCTGAGACTTATCCCCTCTCAGACCAAATGAGTTACTCCACAAGCATACAATATTTTACAGACACATGCCAATGCATGGAGTTTCAATCCCTCATCCCACAAGGTTCCACGTACTCCTACCTTAGGTGGAAAATAGAATAATCAAAATTTCAGTCATCAATCCAAAAATTAAAAGGAAAGAAATTCAGTTTCATAGATGGCCATCTTTGTTTCATCATGAATTATATAAAGAGACATTGATCCTTGAAATATAACAAAGGGCGGGCCAGTTGGGCATGACTAGTTACATTTAAAATTTTTTTTTATTTTTTCAAAATATTTTAGATTACATACGTGTTCCATGAAAAATATAGGGGATTCCTATATGTCTCACTCCCTCCCCCTCCCACACTTTCCCACATTAACAACATTCTTTGTTAGTATGGTAGATTTGTTACAATTGATGAACACATATTGAAGCATTACCATTAAGCGTGGATTATACTTTAAATTGTAGCTTACACTCTGTCCCACACAATTTAGTAAGTTATGACAAAATATATAATGGCTTGTATCCATCACTGCAATGTCATTCAGGACAATTCCAATGTCCACAAAATGCTCCATCTTATACCTGTTTTTCCCTTTCCCTACCCTCAGAGCCTCTGATGACTATTGTCTCCACCTCAATGATAAAAGATCTTACATTGCTATAATAACAATAAATATATAGCGGAATAACCATAAATCTTCTATAGTCCATCTTCATTCCCCAATCCTGAGGATACTCTGATGGTGATGCTAACCTCACCTCTCATTGAAAGGGTCTTAGATCCCATGGAGCTGATGGATAGGACTAGCAGTTTCAAATACTCTCTGTTCCCTGAGATGGATGTGGTCCATCATCATCTCCTTGATACTCGTCCTGGGTGAGTCCAATGAACTGGAGAGTAGGTGTTGGAACTCAGTTGAGATTTAAGGACAACTGACACATGGACAGCCCAAAGATTTAAGTCTCTTGGACATACACCTATCAAGTTTAGTACTAACTATAGGTTCAAATAGAAAAGGCAGAAGAGCTATGTGTAGGGAAACCACAAATGAGTCTAACTCTGTCTCACTGGGGAGCATAAATTCCAAAGTATGGCCCATTGGCAGGGTGCAAAATACAGTTACATTGTGAGAGCTCTTTCTGCCAATTCAAATCACTTGGATCACATACATCCCAATAAACTTCAGCATAATATTCATCTCCCCACACAATTGTCTCAATATCCTCAAATATTGTAATGAACTTACCAGTACCTATGAGTGCAATAAAACCACAATGGAACATGCGTTATGTATGAACCTCACTACTACCAGGGACGGAGAGATAAAGCCCCTTGTCTGTCCATGTTTTCTGATTTCTGTAGTGTTATAGGACCCCTCCATCAACAGCCTCAAGGATCATTAAGTGGCCACAGTCAGAGGAGGTACATTTGATGTGGTATTTCCAAAGCATAGAACTTCCTGCCTTGACAATTGAATAACTTGTAGGTGTATGTGCCTGTGAGATGGGCACAACTTTAAATTCCCTTCCAAGTTAGTGGCCATAAGCACTTCATTTTTCACTCCAGGGTAATAAAAAGTTATAGGTGTTGCCTGTGTCTTTGATGTTTGATATGGTAAAGAGTTTATGGGGTATTACTGTTCCCTGCTTTGGGGTGACAAAATTAAGTTTTTCTGACATAACCCTATGTTCCCATACAAGTGCAAATATTAGGGAAAACTATCTGTATGTGTAGAAATGAATCAGCATTACTTGCTGATCTGTGGTTTTAACATAGTTTACAGGGGCTAAGGAGTAGATAAGGGTGTCAAATTTTAGGAATTAAAAATGTAATTTCATTTTTGCATTTACCTTAAGCTACCAATTTTAATTTTTGAATTTCACAAGACTGCTGCTTCCCAGGCAGAGAGATATTGGATCGTCGGTGTTTCCGATCACAGGAATGGTATGCAGATCTCTATTTACCTTATGAGGCATGTTGTTTGCCTAACCTGAACCATAGTTGTGTGAGGCTGTCCATCCCTCTGTTGGGCCATGGAGTGCATGATTCCAGGATGTCCTTAGCTAAAACCTGACTGACATAAGCCCTTTTTGACAGAACACCCTTCTGATGCAATGAGCACCAGTTTATTGATTGGGCCTGGTTGATTGACAAGGGATAGCACTAAATCTTTCTGGAGAGAAGGTGGTCCCTGGGGCCTCACTATCCATGGCCTTGGGTGAAATCATAGCACATAAGTATAAGGAGGATAATCCAAAACGTATTTTCCAACTCTTGTTTTTCACCTTGGCACAGAACCTCAGAAGCAGAACCCCAGGGCAAAAAGTTTTAGAGATCCCCCTGACATGTACCCATTGATTTTCATTTCCTGCTCCTGCAACTTCCCTTTCTGCATGGAGATTAACAGATCCTACCTGTTTCCAGAGAAAGAAACCCAGTGTATTTAGGGATAAAGATCTGACTATTGTGGGTTTTCTTTTCCCCCTTTATACATTTCTAACATACATTAGATTGGCTGAGCCTATCAAGGAAGTCTATTTGCAACAGTAAGTGCCTTTTTCATTACTTTCTGCATCATTGTTATGATGAGCGATGCCTAGTCAATTTACAGATGGCTGGATCAACTGCTCCACATTATTGTCCATGCCTTCCTACCTGCTCACCCACATCCCAGCTAGTCCTTAAACTTATGACTGATTTTTCCTTTCAAAGGAAAGTGAGACTATTCTATTTTTCTTCATTTTAGCCCTCATGACTTCCTCTTTTCCAATTCTGGAACATAAGGGATATATCCTTCTCCACCAAACTCCCCTCTCCTTGCCTCTCCTCTGGCCTTACCTGCCACCAGCAGTGGATGAATTTATATTTCTTAGAAACACAATCCACTGACATTAGGGCTTTGCTAGGAGGGTATAGAAAAATGCACCTCTTCCCCAAAGTAAGGGTCTGCTAATGATTCTTTCCCCTAGATATAATTGCTAATATTCCTACAAAGATGCCACAGATATCTGGGGTTCACTTGCATGGACAGATTTCTTACTGTTGACAGCTGGTTATACTTTGAAATATCTTTATATCATAACCTGCTTGTTATCCTCTCTGCCTCCTTGAGCTGCCAGACAGGCCAAGTTTAAAAGATGAAGGATCTGTGTGACATTTTCCACTCCAGCATGATTCTGATTCATTTAGGTATTTAAGCTAACTAGGTTTTTAGATTTATGTGAATGCCATTTCTTTAGCCAATGGTCTAATTAATGAACTGATAAATTAAAACCTCAGGGGAACAGGTTTCAAAATTTAAAAAGGTTTTTGATGCGATTCCAAAGGGTACAATCAATGATATTTGTATAATCACATGGTTGTGTGTTTATCACTTCAATAATTATTAGAGCATTTTCATTATTCCAGAAATTGTAATAATAATAATAAAAGGAAATAATGGGAAAACTCATCACCTCTCAGTCTTTCTATGCTTCCCATGCCATACCTAGGTGCTCTTCTATTTCTGTCTATCCAGTTTATTTATATTTACATTTTGTAAAAAATGGTCTTATACGTGCAATATTACCCATATTCATATTTCACATGAGGTTTTACTATGTTTTATAACCAAATGTTAAATTTTTTTAGCTATCCTCTAGTATTATACATTTTCCTATATTTTACTTTTTGTCCTTTATCTTATCCATATAACTCTGCTAGTTACTAACACTATGATGTGCATTCTCCATTTCTATTCATTTCCAAAAATTTACAAGCACCATTTTTACAATTCTGCCAAGATTAACCATCAACTATTCATTCTGTACTGTCACTCCATTTTCTAATTATTAACTCCATGAATTTGCACAACATAATAGCACAATCATACATTATTTCTCCTGTGTTAACTTCTATAGAAATTTTATAGATTTGTTCTATCTTTGCAATACTGTTTTTAAGACTTTTGCATTCATTGATAGAGATTTATAAACTTATTCACAGGAGACACAACAAATTTTAAATCTATTGCTATCATACATATTTTCCCAAAAAGCTTTTATAAGCTATTTCTGTAATATTGAAAAGCCATTGACTGTTGTATTTATTTGTTTGATAACTGCCTTATCAATTAAATTTCCTATTCACATTTTCTCTTGGATTTCCCATTTGAACCATCTTATCCTCAGCAAAATACTGTGCTCATTGCTCTTTCCATTTTTTATTACCTGTTATTTTATTGCTTTATCTAATAATGAGCAGTTTCCTTCCATTCTTTCAAAGATGTTGCAAGATGCTCCACAGGTCTCCAGGGATCCCCAAACAGAAGCCTTAGATAGTTCTGCGTTATTACTAACTGTTCTGTAGGACAAGCTGACACTTGGAGCTCCTTATTTTGCCACCATATTGCCCTATCTATCCTCCATTCACTTTTATTTCTTTATTTTATTGGATGCTAATAATAAAATCGTGTTATGAAGCAGGGTTCACATAGGTTCATGGATGCTCCCTAATTTGGATATTCTGTCTTTAATCTTTGGACAAACTTCCTCACAAAATGATGTCTCTTTCAGCTGCACCCATTTCTAAAGAACATGCAATTTAAAAATCCTGCTGGTGAGCAAATGAATTTGGATGAGGCAAGGAAATTGGATGCCTGGTTTGACATTATTAACTTTTGGAAATTTCCAGAAGGTTTTGGTCTTAAAGCTAAGGTAGGACAATTTGCCTTAGATGTGTCACAAAATCAACAATATTTTGTATCTGAGGAGATGATAGAGTGGAACGCAGGATTTTCAGAGGTGAGTATGACCAAATCATCATAGTTTATGCATAAAGAAAATCTCTTTATGGGGGGTTACTTCCTCCTTACTGCTCAGTAAATGGCCACATCTGGGTATTCAACAACTTACCTTTCAATTTCAAAATTTTTCTTACCCATTGTCAAATGGATGGAAAAAAACACATTTATTCAAAAATATATTTATGAAATATTATTTATTTCACATGTACAATGAAAATGGTATCCTATCAAATAAACTGATTTATGTATTTAAAATTTTAATTTGTGAATAATTCTATACCCCTAACACTGTAGTTATTGGAGAGTTAAAGTCACAGTTACTAAGACGTATTTGATTTTCTCCCTGGACTCCCCACTCAGAATGCAGTGAGAAGTGTGTTTCTGGATTCATGAAAACCTCTCAGGAGGTAAAGCCTGCCTCCTGCTCTTCGTACTGTGTGCCCAGAGAATGAGATTTCCAATGAGACAGATAAGTTCATGCCCAGAAGAAAGTCCCCACTTCTCCTTTATATCTCCCACTCATACAAGATATTTAAAATTATTTAGGAAACTGCAGAGTCAAAATTCATCCTTCCTTTATTTAGCAATTTAATTTTATAATCAATAGTATTTTCCATTGATATGATACCCCTTCTCTGCACTTATCTAGCTTATTTGATAAGCTTTATACCCATTGCTGGCAAAGTCATCTCTAAGAAACACTTTTCTTGACTCCATAATAGTAAACTATGTTTCATCCTTATATTGTAACTAATACATTGTTACCTGCTTTTCATCCTGTTTGAAAGGATATTTAAATTTTATCAAAAGCTTGGATCTTAACAATTTTCATGACTTACACTGAGATGAAGAACAGATGCTCAGAAAGTTTGTGATGATTTTTAGAAATGTGTATTTCTAAAGTGTGCCACATGAGGACAATATAATGTACCCACAATGAATGGGTTTCAGTTTCTGTTCTCTCATATTTTGCAACTGATTGAGGAGACAAAACATAGGGACACTTTGTATCCATCCTTAAAACTGTAATTTGTGCATGTACAGAAACTTATGGGGCAGCAAATTCATAGGTTTGAGTGGTTCCACAGAGCTTTTCATAGAGACAGTAGCATTAGTATTATGTAAGATGAATGAAAGGCAATAAATTCTTGGCAGAATTATTAATGACAAAAAGTAAATCACCACTGAATGTAGTATTCAGAGATTCAGAGAACTGGAAAACAAAGGTTCACTGTGACTAGCTCACAGAGAATATTGGGAATGGAGACTGAGACATGATATAGAAATGGAAGAGAAAATCTTATGCCATGTTTCTTTCATAATATAATTTCTGAAATTCAACATATTCCTGATACTACATGCATATTCATGATATTACATACTGGAATAACATCTATTGTGGGAAATTTCTTATTTTCATTTCTTGATTAATATGTGGTTTAATTTTCTAAAATACTATTATTTCATTTTTTAAAGATGTGTTGAGATTAATGATATAACCTTGCAGTGAATCAATTTGGGAAAATGATCCATGTACACATTAGTACAAGATAAGTTCAAGTATATGTTCTACATGTGCATATAAAGAATACTGTAACCATGAACTACAGCTCCCACATGCTTGGAGATTAAGAAATATAATTTTCAACAACTTATTGTTTAATTTAGATAATATAAAAGTTTTTATAAAAATCTTTTGAAATTGAAAATGCTACATTTAAAGTCTTATTATGGGATAGAGTTAAGGCTGTCTTTGGAGAAAATATGTATAATCCTAGAATATATAATTTTAAATTATTTAGTACATATATTTAAATGAAAAAGCTGAACTAACTATTCATTGAAAAATTAATAAGAGCAAATAAAACCTAAAGAAAAGAGAAGATAGAAAGTAATAAATATAAGAAAGAAATTTAATAAAGTGCGACAGCTTGCTCGGTCGGTAGAGGTGGGGTCTGGCTGCGGACGAGGGGTCGGTCCAGCTCTGGACGAGGGGTCGGTCCCAATTCGGATGAAGGGTCGGTCCCACTTGGGACGAGGGGTCGGTCCGGCAGCAGACGAGGGATCGGTCTCACAAGGGGTTGCGCGGTTCGGCTGACGGGGTCGCCTGGCAAAGCCGGCGACGAAGGGGTCGCCCGGGGAAGCAGACGACGAACTGGGGACGAGGGAGGCCAGGCCCTTGTCGGGGGCTCTCAGGACTGGAGGGCGCACGGCAGAAGAACTACCGCGGAGACAAGGTAAACACGCAAGTCCACTTTACTGAGGGAGAGGCAACAGTTTTATAGGGACTGGGGAAGGCTGATTGGTCGAAGCCACGCCCTGTTCTGATTGGTTGCCGGCGAAAGGTCAGTGGGCAGTACTGGATGGGGGAGGGGTGGTGGTTAGGGATTGGCTGTTGCTGTTGCTGGGGGAAGGGGCAGGGTTTAGGGATTGGTGGCTGCTGTTGCTGGGGTAGAGGGCAGACTTGAGTTTCCCACCCACACCTGGCTGTTGCTGCTGTCGGGGGAGGGGAAAGGGCAGACTGGATTTTTCCGCCCTGCGCCTGCGCAGGGAGAAAGAAGGCATCGTGCGGCGCTACCCGGGAGGAGGGGCGGCCTCAGAAGCATGGCTGCCGAGAAGGGGAGACCCGAGGACACTCTGCGCCCATGCCGAGCTCCCTTCGGGGGTGGCGGTGAGTCCGACCTGCCACCCTATTATGGGGGCAGCAGCTTGGCCTGCCGCGGCTGCTCCCCGGCCAGACCAGCAAAGCACACTTCAGCCCGAGGGGTGACCGCAATAAAGGACAATACAGGTAGGATAAAAATGTCAAAGTGAACAGCAGATTTAGAAAAAAATATTAATAATCCCTAGAATGGTACATTAAGAATAAACAAAAAATTGCAAAATAAATAATACCAGGACTTAAGAATGTGCCCTCTGTGCAGAATTTTGCACCATAAAACTTAGCATAAATAATTACAGGCCCAAACATTTGAAATTATGAATCATATTCACCTATTCCTAGAAAAATAAAAGTTGCCAAAAAATATGCCCCCAAAATTACAAATCTGAAAAGTTTCGTATCTTATTTAGTTATTAAATCCATAGCTTAAAACATTCTCATAAATTTTCAAATTGACCAATGGCCTTACTGGGGAATTCCACCAAACTTTCAAGGAAAAAAGAATACTTATTTACTCAAACTCTTCCAAGGAATAGGACAAAAATGGGAAAACATCTCTATTCATTTATGATTACGGCTTAACATTTGTATCAAAATCTTATAAGGCCATAAAAAAATAAGAAATTTCAGGTTTCTAGCTTTTTTAAACATAAGCTCATATATAATAAAAAAATAATCTGCACTCTAATTCCAGCAATATTTTATAAAGAGGATTTATCATGACAAAGCAAAGTAATTCAGTATATGTGCCCCCTGAACAGTAGAAACCGTCATCTCAGTGAATGAAGGAAAATATTTAATAAAATTCAATGCCCACCAGTGATTTTAGAACAAACAACAAAAGCATACCTTATCAAGTAGAAATAGAAGAGAACCATCTTCATCTCTTAAAAGATACTTCCTGAAAACTAACATAAATTTCACACCATATTGAAGTATTTCATGACTGGGAGATCAATAATGAAACAAAAATCTTCAATATTAACACATCTAACAATGCACTGGAGATCCTTCCCAATGCAATATTGGCAGGAAAAAGATTGGAAGGAATAATTATTTGGAAGGATAAAGTAAAATTGACATAATTTGGAAAGGATTTTATTGCATAAGTTGAAGATCTGGAAGATTTTATAAACTCAGTTTAATGGTCTGAATACAGGGGTAATATAAAAGCTTCTTAAATATGCAAGTCATAGGGCTTTCTAAAATGAATCTTACAAAGATGATATTTGCAATATCTTGAAAGTATTAAATGCCTGAAAATAATATTTAGGAAAGTTTGGAAAGACTTCTGTATAATAAAGTTATTGAGAAAAATTTAAAGAAAACTAAATAAATGGAGGGATGAACCATGTTCATAGTTGAAAGGACTCAAAATTGTAATGATATCATTATTCTCCAAATTGATTGACTGAGTCAATGCAATTGTTATCACAATCACAACTTTATGGGGCTATGACAACTTATTAAATCATTCCTATGAAATCAAATGCAAAATCTTTGCTAAGACAAACTTCAAGACAGAGAGTGAAATGGGAGTGCATATTCTACTTGTTTTTTTAAGTCACAATAATGTTGTTTCATCATAAGGATAGAAAAGGAAATAAAATGAACCAAATGACATATCTAGAAACAAATTGGTCACATACAAATTCATCAATATCAGGAAAATTGTAATTCTAAATGTAAAAATAAAAACCTTGAAGAAACAAAAAGGAGAAGAATGTTTTCATTTTCAAAGGAGAAAATTTCTTAAATAAGACATATATCATCTTATATCATCAACCTTAAAGGAAAAGTTTAATGAATGTTAATTACACTAATACAGCTATTTTCTGTTAGGCAATGAATGGTCAAGCCACATCTGGAAGAAATTATTTAACAAAGATCTAGTCAATAATGAATTACATCAAGAGTATACAGGGACTGTCTACAGAAACAAGATAAGCAGAAAATCCACCAGAAAAAATACGATGTGTGGACAAGAAAAGATTGGAAGCTCAACAGTAAATAAATTACACTGTTATCAAATTGATGGACTGAATGTTTAAAAGAAAGCCAGAGGTCTAAGAGAAAGTTTAGGGAAAGAAAAGCAAGCACATTAAAGCACATGGTTATTTAAAATCATCACAAGCTGGACAAATTTGGCTGAAATTGTCCAATGTTATTCTTTTGGGTCCAGTGAATAAGTGAGAATTACTGAACATGGCCTGATGACACTTTGCATTTCTCACCAGATGTAGAACACTGTGTGAAGTGTCCAGATCATCAGAATGCAAACAATGAGAGACCTCATTCCCTCCAAAAGACCCTTTGGGGTAGACTCTGGTCTGCACAGCTCTTTGCTTCTCTTTCCTTGCTACTGTTATTCTTGGGGTCTTTGTGAAGCACCAAGACACTCCCATTGTCAAGGCCAATAACAGGATCCTCAGCTACATCCTGCTCATCTCCCTTACCCTGTGTTTCCTATGCTCCTTGCTCTTCATCATTTATCCCAACACAGCCATCTGCATCTTCTGACAAATCACATTTGGAATTGTTTTTGCAGTGGCTGTGCCCACTGTTTTGGCCAAAACAATCACTGTGGTTCTGGAATTCAAGGTCCTTGCTCTAGGGAGAAGGATGTGGCAGAGTTTGGTATCAGGGGCACCTAACTTTGCTATTTCCATTTGCTCCCTAATCCAGATGATACTCTGTGGAATCTGGTACAGAACCTCTCCCCCATTCATTGATAAAGATGCACACAATGAGCATGGTTATATTACCATTGAGTGTCTTAAGGGCTCAGCTACTGCCTTCTACTGTGTCCTGGGATTCCTGGGCTGCTTGGCCCTCTGCAGCTTCAATGTAGCTTTCATGGCCAGGAACCTGCCTGACACCTTTGTTGGTGTTCTGCAGGGTTTGGGTCAGTTTCCTCTCTGTCTACCACAGCACCAAGGGGAAGGTCATGACAGCCATTGAAATCTTCTACAGCTTGGCTTCCAGTGCTGCATTACTAGGCTACATCTTTGCTCCAAGGTGCTATATTATTTTATTAAGACCAGATAGGAACACTCACCGTGGATTATGGTATAGAACATATTCTGTGGACATTAAGACTTCTTAAGTTGTAACTGAATATTGTCCTGCAGTAAATAGAAGGCCTGAAGAAAATCAACACCACGCTTGCATTTTCCTTCACCAATTAAGAAGTGGGTTGGGGGGGGTGGGGTTGAATGGGACCTCATATATATATTTTTAATGTAATATTATTACAAAGTCAATAAAAAAAAAGAAGTGAATCACATTTTTTCTCTAATAATGGCAGGAGAATGACAGTCACATTATCCAACTTTTCAACATTAAATTACATTTTTTGTCCTTTTTCATTACATTATATATAACATTGAATATTCATATTGTAGTTAATTTTATATGTTTGAAATACATTTGAATAGACTTCCACTTTGGTTTTCAGTTTTTTGTTTATAAATTTCCTTTTCCTAATTATCCTGGAAGGCATGATAAAAGTTTCCCTCCTTTCTTCTGTCTGTGGTTATTGCAAAGATCCAACAACATTTTGGCAATATTCCTTATTTTTCCACATATTTGAATTGCTATATTTTGAGGATAATAAATACCTACATATAAGCTCTGTTTCAGGACACATTGTAGCAGTTTGATATTGATTATGAATTCCAAAAATAGATGTTAGATTTTGTCTGTGAACTGGTCAGCTCCTCTGGGCATATTAGATTAAATTAATTCAGAGGTTTCACTTTTACTTGATTGAATAATGAGCAAAGCTTTGATCAGGCCACATCTGTAGGACACTGGGTGTCCATACCTTTGTTTTCTGAGATTCCAGCTTTTGGACTCAGAAACCAATAATTCCACAACATCAGAATAGTTTGCAGTGCAAAAAATGCACAGATGAATACCCTGTTGCCCCTAGCCCTAGAGGTGCTCGCAGTCAAGACATGGAGACCAAGCTGATACGTAAACTTTAACTGACTTCTGTACCAAGAAACACAGCATTTTTCCATCACTAGAGGCTGCAGAAACAATGGCAGGCAGAAACAAGTAGTTCATTGAGGAAATAGCACAGACCAGGTGTGAAAACCACGTGGTGTATGAATGGTGGATTGGACCATTGTATAGCTCTTGTCCAGTCATTTTAGGTATCATATTAATCCATTTTTTGTACCCCTCTCTCACCTGAATGCATTAAAAATGAATATACTTGCTTACTAGAAGTAATAAAGTGGAAGATGAGATCAGATTTTTAATCACTCTACTTCTGAATCACATTTAACCTGTACAATTTATAGTCACTAGTACTGGATTACTGGACATGAATTTACCCCTACATGAAATGGCATTATGAGTTTTACTCTTTAAGTCTTCAAAGGAAATGTTTCCTGTGCACAACACCTTGTGCACACTAGACATCAATATGTTAATTGAATACATTTGCGAATGTATAAAATTGTGATACTATGTGTGTATTTCATTTGTGTGTGTATGTTCATTCATTTAACATGTCTGCATTAATACATCTTAAGTATTTATTCCATGAAGATACAAAATTGAATACCATAGAGCCAGAAACTGTCCTCATTAGTCTAATCGAATAGTTCAATTGTTGGCATTGGACTTTGAAGGGCGATTCAGGATGCAAGGAGAAAATAGAATGGGATGCCCTAATCTGGATATGGCAATAAGAAAAACCCTTCCATGGTAAGGAAATTAGAGAAGATACCTCGAGGAGGAGCAGGAATTGAGATTAGGAAGGGAAAGGGGACATAGATGTAGAAAATGATTTTACAAGAATGGGGACAAGCTGAGCATAGACCCCAAATTTGACAGGTGCATTGAAGAAGACAGAGGCTCTGGATTCCAATAAGGAGGGAGAAGTGAGAATAGATAGGCATGAGTCAGACTGTTTAGAATTTGTAGTTCATTTTAGGGGGAGTATGAACAATTTTATGCTAATTTTATGCTAAAAAACTAGACAATGTAGATAAAATAGAAAAATTCCTAAGAATGTACAACCTACTGATGCTCAAAGAAATAGAAGATTCATTAAACCAATCACAAGTAAAGAGATTGAAACAGTCATTAAAAAGTTCCCCACAATGAAATGCCCTTGACCAGACAGTTTCACAGGTGAGTTCTACCAAGCATTCAAAGAAGATTTAATACCAATGTGACTCAAGCTCTTCCAAAAAATTGAACAAGAAGGAATGCTACAAAACTCATTCTATGAAACCAATATCACGCTCATGCTAAAGCCAAATAAAGCTATTACAGAAAAATAAAGTTATAGACCCATTTCTCTAATGAATACAGATGCAAAAATCCTCAATAAGATACTTGCTAATCAAATCCAACAACACATGAAAAGAATTATCCTTCTTGATCAAGTGGATTGTATACAAGTCATGTAAGGCTGGTTCAACACAAGAAAATCAGCATAATATACCACATTAATAAATCACAGAAGAAAAATCATATGATCTTATCAATGACACAGAAAAGGCATCTGACAAAATACAGTATCCTTTCTTGAGAACAATACTACAAAAAAATAGGAATTGAAGGAAACTTCTCAACATGATAAAAGCCATATAAGAAAAACCCACAGCTAACATTGTATTCAATGGTGAAAGACTGAAAACTTTCTGATTGAGATCAGGGAAAGGACAAGGATGCTTACTAACCCCATTGTTCTTCAATGTAGTGGTAGAGTTTCTAGCTAAAGCAATCAGGCAAGAAAAAGAAATAAAAGGCATCCAAATTGGAAAAGAAGAATTAAAATTTTCACTATTCGCAGATGATGATTATATATCTAGAAAGTCCTGAAAAATCTACAACAAAGCTGCTAGAGCTAATAAATTATTTCAGTAGAGAGTCAGGATATAAGATCAATAAGCAAAAATCAGTAGTGTTTCTTTACATGAATAATGGACAATCTGAGGAGGAAGTCAAGAAAAACACTCTATTTACCATAGCAACAAAAAGAATCAAATATTTAGGAATAAACTTAACCAAGGATGCAAAACACATGTATTCAGAAAACTATAATGCATTGCAAAAAGGAATTTTGAAAGACCTAAATAATTGGAATAACATTTCTTGCTCATGGATTGGAAGACTAAATATCATTAAGATGTCAATTCTACCCAAATTGAGATACAGATTCAATGCAATACAAATACAAATTTCACCAGCATTTTTTTTTAGCAAATGGAAAACACAATTATCAAGTCTATCTGGAAGTGTAAGAGTCTCCAAATGGCCAGAAACATTTTCAAAAGGAAAAGTGAAGTTGGAGGACTCTCACTTTCAGACTTTAAATCATATTACCTAGCTACAGTGGTAAAAACAACATGATATGGTCATAAAGATAGACACATAGACCAATGGAACCAAATTGATGGTTTATAAACAGACACATCTATGGCCAAGTGATTTTTGACAATCCTGTCAAGCCCTCCCAGTTGGGGAAGAAAAGTTTATTCAAAAATTTTTGTTGGGAGAACAGGATATCCATAGCCAAAAGAAAGAAGACCCCTATCTCACATATTATACAAAAATAAACTCAAAGTGGATCAAAGACCTGAATATAAAAGGAAGTACAATAAAGCTTCTAGAAGAATATGTAGGGAAACATCTTCAAGATCTGGTGGTAGGTGATGGATTCATAAACCTTACACCAAAATCACGAGCAACAAAAAACCATGGGTAAATGGGACCTTCTTAAACTTAAACATTTCTATGATTCAAAGAACTTCATCAAGAAGGTGAAAAGGCACCAAGTCAGTGGGAGAAAATATTTGGAAACCAGTTATCTGATAAGGGTTTGATTTCCATGCTACATAAAGAGATCATACAACACAACAATAAAAACCAAGCAATAAATTTAAAAATGGACCAAGGATTTAAATAGACATTTCTCCAAAGAGGAAATACAAATGGCCAAAAAGCACATGAATAAATGTTTCATATCACTAGCTATTAGGGAAATGCAAATTAAAACAACAATATATCATCTACCACCACATAGAATGGCCATTATTAAAATAAAAAAACAACAGACAACAATATGTGCTGGAGAGGATGTGGAGAAACAGGAACATTCCTGCACTGTTGGTGGGAGTGTAAAATGGTGCAGCCTTCATGGAATACAGTTTGGAGGTTCCTGAGGAAGATAAATATAGAACTGTCACATGATCCAGCAATTCCTCTACAGGGAATATATCCAGAAGAACTAAAAACTAGGCCATGAACAGACATCTGCACACCAATGTTCATAGCGAAGTTGTTCACAATTGCCAAAAGATGGAAACAACTCAAGTGTCCCTTCATGATTGAATGGATAAACAAATGTGGTCTATACAAACAATGGAATATTATGCTGCAGTAAGAAGAAATGAAATTGGGACATATGTGATAACATGGATGAGTCTTGAAGAAATTATACTAAGTGAAGTAAGCCAGACACAAAAGGACAAATATTGCATGGACTCATTAATATAAACTAAATACAAATAATAAACACATGGAATTGTATATGTTATTAGGAGATAAAAGGAGTTTTGAGAAGAAATATAGATGCTTAATAAATGTAGAAGTTTTTTTTCTTTATTTTCTTTTAAATGTTACATTAAAAAAATAACAGGTCCCTATATACCTCCCACCACCCTCACCCCACTCCTCCCACAACAACAACCTCTTGCATCATCGTGGCACATTCACTGCACCTGGTGAATACATTTTGGAGCACTGCAGCACCACATGAATAGTGGTCTACATAGTAGTCTACACTCCTCCAGTCCACCCAGTGGGCCATGGCAGGACACACAATGTCCAGCGTCTGTCCCTGCAGCATCACCCAGGACAACTCCAAATCCTGAAAATGCACCCACATCATATCATTTCTTCCTTTTCCCTAACATCAGCAGCTACCGTGACCACTTTCTTCACATCACTACTACAATTTCTTCCCTTACTTATCACAATAGTTCCCCGGTAGAACACCAGTAAGTCAACTCTAATCTATATCCTATTCCTCCATCCTGTAGACCCTGGGAAGGTTCTGTCCAGTCCACATCTACATCAAGAAGGGGCTTACATTCCACAAGGATGATGGATGCAATTCTCCTGCTTGCAATTGTAGGCACTCGTGGCTCCCGGGTGTGGTGGTTAACCTTCTTCACCTCCTTGTTAGCGGCCAGGATAAGAGCAATAAACCAGAGGGTAGGAGTTGCAAGCCTGCTGAGGCTCAGGGCCTGACTGCCACATAGACAGTCCAGAGATTCAGGTCAACTGAGTATACCCGAAACCCAAAGCCAACTACAGGTCTGGTAAAAGTAACAGAAGAGGCATGTGTAGAAAGATCACATCTGAGTCCATCTCCATCTCACTCAGCAACAGAAACTCAAAGTAGGGCCAACTGACATGGCACTGAATTCCAGAGCCATCTGCTATGAACATAGCGTCTCTGCAGCCCTCGGGAGAACCAGTACCTGGGTTTCTATCTACTTTGGCTGTCTCTGGGACCCTGCTGAGATGTGCATAAACGTTACTGCTCTGATGACGTCCCAACTGTTTTTGGAGACTCATAGCCATACAAACTCATTTGTCCTTTCCATTTCCCCCTTTTATCCAAAGACAAAAAGCAGTTGTTAACACTTGATATTACATGTAGGCTGAGATATTCTGCTGGTATGAGCTGACCCTTTTATTCAAGGTCTTTTTCTAGTTACGTCATCAACTGGTGCTTGGTAGAAATCCCTTGGCACCAGGGAGGTTCATCCTCAGAAGTCATGTTCCATGCTGGGGGGAAGGTAATGCACTAAATGCTGAATCTGGCTTAATGACCACATTTGAGCAAAATGGAGGCCCTCAGGAGGTAACTCTTTGGCACCCTGAAGCTCTACACCTAGTTCATATCTCAGGCACACAAGCTCATAATTGTAGCCATCAGTATCAAGGGCTCATTTCTGGGCCGTCCATCTTTATTGGTCTTTGACATTGCACTTGGAGTATTGTTGCTGTTTCATTGGGGATGTGATAGAGCTCCCCTGGATAGGAACTAACATTCCCTCAGTTGTCATTTTTAACTGAAACCACTATGAAAATATCCAAACATTTTCATGTACCCTGTGTACACACCCTGGAGTACTCTCTCCCAACCATGTGCTCCCTTTCAATAACACACCACACCAGTGTTCCTCCCCTGACATAGTTGAACCCTTCTGTAGTCCAAAACTTCTTTAAAAAGGAAGACTAATATTTTGCCAGATTACATAAATAGCAAAATGGAATATAATGATGGGTTTAAAGGTCAGATATAGAATATATACTAATTTAGAAAAATTAAATAAAGGAAGAATAAATTGGAGTATCAAAAAATGAAAAACTGAAAAAGTTTTGTTTTGACATTTTGCTTTTCATCACTGCTGTATGTGATGCCCTGTATGTACCGTGGCCAGGCAATTTCTTCAATTTCTTCCTCAATGTCTACATACTTTCTTTTTCTTTTTCTTCCAATTATTAAGTTTCTTTTCACATAAGTTTTACATTACAGTAATTCACATACACAATATATGATACTCCCACATATCCAACATCAAACCCTTTCTCCCTTCACAATGATCTTTTTACATGTTCATATTCTATTTGCTGCAGCTCATGTACAGATATTGAAACAATAGCTTACAAACATGATTCCATTTGAGTTTCCATTATGGCTTATATTTTAGACTATACAGTTTTCTAAATTTTTAGTTATATTATGTTTTACATTATCATTTATATTTTAGCCTTTAGACTTTAATACATTTTTGGTGTAATTTAACATATCCTATATCCATCATTGCATGATCTTGAGGAATACTTCCATTGACCCACAGTTACACAGATTCCATCTATTCAACACCTTTTTCCCCATCCCCTCAGGGCCCACTGTGACAATCAATCTTCATTAAATGAAGGACCATATTCAGAGATACTTGCAACAGTGTTGAGAGCTTGATATACTCGAGTGCCCTAACCCACTGGGAGCCACCAATTCTCTCAAGAGATAAAATTTCCTCTATTTGGGAACATCAGTTCTCCCCAGGATGTGGGTATACGTTCACCCTCATTGTATGGGTGTCCACCCAATAGTATAAACCATTATTACAAAATGAACCCTCACACTCTCCCTAGAAGATTTCCATGTGTCAGAATCACCCCCCCTTTAAGCATCCTGAACAGATAACCTTTTATAGTATATTTTCTAAAGAGTTTTCTCTAATTTGTAATTTCAACCACATACCTGACAGTCTCCTATGTTCAAATGTTCTGCCTACCGTCCCCCCCAAAAATTGGGCCATCTAATCGATCCTTTCATCTCCAGGCCCCTCATGCCCACAAAGCCCTGCCCCAAGGTATACTTATGCCCCCATTTTATCCCTCCTCTGTAGAGATACTTATCTCCAGCTTATCATAGATTTCACCCATGTAGGTGTCAGCTTGCAGCCTTTCTCTACTCCCCAACTACCTTTAAGCATATCATCCAGTCTTTAGCTCTCTGAAACATCTTGGTTTACTTATTTCTTATCAGAGAGGTCATGTTGTATTTATCCTTCAATGCCTGGGTTGCTTCACTCAACATAAGGTTCTCAAGATTCATCCATGTTATCACATGTGTTTGTAGTGTATTTGTTCTTAGAGCTGAGTAGTATTCCATTGTATGTATACACCACATTTTATTTATCCATTCATCACTTGATGGCATTTGGATTGATTCCAACTTTTGCCAACTGTGGATAGTGCTGCTATGAACATCGGTGTGCATATATCAGTTTGTGTCCTTGTTTTCAGATCTTCCGGGTATATACCCAGCAGTGGAATTGCTGGTTCATATGGTAAATCTGTATCTAGTTTTTTGAGAAACTACCAAACTGTCCTCCAGAATGGCTGGGTCCTTCTGCATTCCCACCAGCAGTGGATGAGAGTTCCCATTCCTCCACATTCTATCCAGCATCTGTAGCCTTCTGATTTTTTGATAGCTGCCAGTCTTATGGGAGTAGGATGGTATCTCATTGTGTTTTGACTTGCATTTCCCTAGTAGCTAGTGATTTTGAGCATTTTTTCATGTGCCTTTTAGCTATTTGTATAACTTCTTTTGAGAAGTGTCTGTTCAAATCTTTTTCCCATTTTTTAAATGATTTGCTTGTCTTTTTATTTTCAAGATATAGGAATTCTTTATAAATGCAGGATATTTCTCCTATAAGATATATGGTTACCAAATAATTTCTCCCTATATGTAGACTCTTTTTTCATTTTCTTGACAAAATTCTTTGAGGTGCAGAAGGCTTTAATTTTGAGGAAGTCCCATTTATCTATTTGTTCTTTGGCTGCTCATGCTTTGGGTGTGAAGTTCATGAAGCCGTTTCCTATTACAAGGTCCTGTAGATGCTTCCCTACATTACTTTCCAAAGTTTTTATGGTCTTGGCTCTTATATTTAGGTCTTTGTTCCATCTTGAGCTGATTTTTGTATAAGGTGTGAGTTGGTAATCCTCTTTCATTCTTTTAAATATGGATATCCAGTTCTCCAGGCACCATTTGCTGAAGAGGCCATTCTCTCCCAGTTGAGATGTTTTGGTGGTCTTGTTGAATACCATATGGCTGTTTATTTGAGAATCTATATCAGAACCCTCATTTCAAATCCATTGGTCAGTGTGTCTATCCTTGGGCCAAAACCATGCCATTTTCACTACTGTAAGTTTGTAGTACGTTTTGGAGTCAGGTAGTGTGATTCCTCCAATTTCGTTTTTCTTTTTCAATATGTCTTTGGCTATATGGGACCTCTTTCCTTTCCAAATAAATATCATAGTTAGTTTATCTAGTTCATTAAAGAATGCTGTGTGGATTTTTATTGGGATTGCATTGAATCCATAGATCAGTTTTGGTAGGATAGACATTTTAATGATATTTAGTCTTCCTATCCATGAGCAGGGAATATTCTTCCATTTATTTAGGTCTTCTTTGATTTCCTTGAGCAGTGTTTGTAGTTTTCTGTGTATAAGTCCTTTACATCCTTAGTTAAATTTATTCCTAGGTATTTTATTTTTTTATTTACTATTGTAAATGTTATTTGGTTCCTGATTTCATCCTCAGATTGATCATTATTGGTGTACAGAAATAGTGTTGATTATTGTGTATTGATTTTGTAACCTGTGACTTTACAGAACTCATTTATGAATTCTAGAACCTTTTCTTGTAGACTTCCCAGGGTTTTCTATGTATATGATCATATCGTCTGCAAATAGTGAAATTTTCACTTCTTCCTTTCCAATTTGGGTGGCTCTTATGTCTGTTTCTTCCCTCAGTGCTTGAGCATGTACTTCTAAGACAATGTTAAATAGAAGGGCTGATAGTGGGCATCCTTGGTTTTTTTTTTTTTGATCTTAGAGGGAAAGATTTCAGATTTTCACCATTGTAAATGATGTTAGCTGTGGGTTTTTCATATATGCTCTTTATCATTTTGAGAAAGTTTCCTTCTATTCTGATCTTTTGCATTGTTTTTATTAGGAAAGTGTGCTGTATTTTGTCAAATGCTTTTTCTGCATCTATAGATATGATAATGTGATTCTTTTAACTTCAGTCTGTTTATATGGTGTATTACATTAATTGATTTTCCTATGTTGAACCATCCTTGCATACCTGGAATGATTCTCACTTGGTCATGGTGTATAATTTATTTAATGTATTGTTGAATATGATTAAGAAGTATTTTTTTGAGGATTTTCATGTCTAAGTTCATTAGAGGGATTGGTCTGTAATTTTCCCTTCTTGTGGCATTGCTATTAGAGTAATGTTGGCATCAAAGAATGAGTTAGGCAATGTTCTTTGTGTTTCGATTTTTTGGAAGAGTTTAAGCATGTTTGGTGTTAGTTTTTTCCAGAATGCTTGGTAGAATTCACCTGTGAAGCTGTCTTGCCCAGGGCTCTTCTTAGGTGAGAGGTTTTTAATGACTGATTCTCTCTTTACTTGTGATTGGATTGTTGAGATGACAGTTTCTTCTTTCATTAATGTAGGCTGCTCATGTGTTTCTAGGAATTTGTCCATTTCCTCTAAATTGTCCTTTTTCTTGGAATATAGTTTTTCAAAGTATCCTTTTATACTAGTCTTTATTTCTGTGGGGACAATGATGATATCTCCTTTCTCATTTCTTATTTTCCTTATTTGCATCTTCTTTTTTTCTTTGTTAGTCTAGGTAATGGTTTGTCAATTTTATTGATCTTCTCAAAAAACCAGCACTTGATTTTGTTCATTTTTTCAAGTGCTTTCTTTTTTTCTATTTCTTTTACTTCTTCACTGATCTTTGTTATTTCTTTCTTCCTTCTTCCTTTGTATTTAGTTAGCTTTTTTAATAATTCCTCCAATTGTGCAATTAGTTATTCAATTTTAGCTCTTTCTTCTTTTTTGATGTATGAATTTATGTCTATAACCTTCCCTCTCAGTACTGCTTTTGCTGCATCCCATAAGTTTGGATATGTTTTGTTATAATTTTCATTAGTTTTAAGGTAGTTACTAATTTCTTTTGTTATTTCCTCCTTGACCCACTGTTTTTCTAAGAGTGCTGTTTAACTTCCAAATCTTGGTGCCAAATCTCAGTCTCTGTCCCTTGCAAATTTCCAGCTTCATTCTACTGTGGTCAGAGAAATTATTTTGTATGATTTCAGTCTTTCTGAATTCATTGAGATTTTTTCTGTGGCCTAGCATGTAATTGGACAAGTATATGTCTTGGGGTAGGCCTGTTGGAATTTATGCTGTTTGGAGTGCATTGTGCTTCCTGGACATGTACATCCATCTCCCTCAGTAGATTTGGGAAGTTTTCAGCCATTATTTCCTCCAACACTCCTTCTGTCCCCTTCTCTTCTCCTTCTGGGATGCCTGTAATGCATATGTTTGTGTGTTTTGCATTGTCATTCCGGTCCCTAAGTCCCTGTTGGAAGTTTTCTTTCTTTTTATTGATCAGTTCTACTATCTGTTTGATTTCAGATATACTGTCTTCCACACCACTATTTCTTTTCTGTGCCTCTTCGAGTCTGCTGTTATTTGTCGAGAGTGTATTTTTGATTTCTAGAATTGTGCTGTTCATCACCATCACATCTGTTATCTTTTTGTGTATGATTGCAATTTCTTCTGTATTCTCTCTAAGTGTTTTCTTCATATTCTTAATCTCTTCCTCCACCTCATCAAATTTGTCCCTAATATATGTTTTGAGAGCTTTAATTACTTGTTTGATGTTCTGTTACTCTTCCTGGTTTTAGTTTGTTCACTGGATTGGAGCATGTTTTCCGGATTATTATTTTTGTTTGTAATTTTTTGTTGCATCATTTTATCTTTTTTTTTTATTGACTTTGTAATAATATTACATTAAAAATATATATGTGAGGTCCCATTCAACCCCACCCCCCACCCCCCCTCTCCCCCCCCAACAACACTCGTTCCCATCATCATGACACATCCATTGGATTTGGTAAGTACATCTTTGGGCACCTCTGCACCTCATAGACAATGGTCCACATCATGGCCCATACTCTCCTCCATTCCATCCAGTGGGCCCTGTGAGGATTGCATCATTTTATCTTGATGGTTTTAATCAGTTGCTTATCTTCTTTGTCTAGTTTGGGGTTTAATTAGTTTTTTTGCATGTGTTTTAATTCTTCTCTTTGTCACTTTGTTCTTCTTATTCTATTTCCTTGTTGTTGGTTAAGTTCAGTTGAAGGAAAATATAAGGGCAGGGAAAGCCAAAGAAGTAAGAGAAGAAAAATGAACAATAGTAGCATTGATAATAAATATTAAGAGGAACCATGTGTGATCTAGGAGAATGGATATTTGGCTCATGTAAGGTATGTATACTTACAACAGTGCGAAAAGTAGTGTATGTATAATGAGACAGTAACTAAATATGGGGAGGAATATAGTGTTAATTAAAAGGCCAGTGTGTTCAGGAGAGAGGGAAAGAGAAAATAAAGGACAATAATATAAATAGTGAATATAAGACAGAAAACAGAGCAAAGGTATTAGAAATAAATTCAGAAAAATAGGGGGGCAAACAAAGAGATGTGTAATGTAAGAGAAACAATAAATGATGGAGGATAGAAAGATGTAGAGGAAATGGGATAGTGTTGGTGGCCCAAATCAATATACACACAAAAGTGGAATGGAGGATGAGGAAATACAGCAAATGTGAATAACTCCCTGCAGCACCTAATATAAAGAAAATAAAAAAAGAAGGCAATGAAAGAAAGAAAAGGGAAAAAAGGAACAAAAAGGAGGGCATAAGTAAGCAAGAAAAAGAAAAAGAGAAAAAAAGAAAAAAGAAAGAAAAAAGATCCTTGGGGGATAAAGAGAAAGCAAAAACAAAAACAAGAAGACAACCCAATAAAATGCCAGACAAAGTTTTAAGCAAGGTATCTCTTTGCAGTCAAATAAAATGCTTAGGGATTTGACATATCCCCTTTTTCCCCTCTTTACTTCCCTGTCTCCCAGGGCAGCAAGAAAGCTGCCTGAGAGGTCCAGTAGGAGATTCAAGTGGGTCCTTGTTGAACCAGCTCTACAAAGAAAACAGTGACTTTTATTTCCAGAGAGAGCACCCACAGCTCACCAGGAACCCCAAGTATGCTACTGGAAGCTTGGAAAGGACCTCCTACAGTCCCTCTCCTTTAGGTGTGCTATGAGAGGGCTAGTTGATTTTCTGACTCCACCTTCTCCCAGACCAAGTTTCATATCACAGGGTATTTAGGTGAATTGGGTTTTGTCAGCAGATTCACCACTCCTTTCTTCCCAGGCTCTCCCCAAGCCAGCTGGTATGCTCCTCGAAGTACAAATATACAGAAAATGGAGGGAGGGAGAACCAGAAAATTGAACCTGCACTCACTTGGTCCCTTTGCTGTACCTCCTACCGAATCCCTCCCACTCACAGAGTCAGTCCAAAACCGGAGGGCTCAGGCAATCCCAGACCTCCAGAAGTGCTGGACTTGGGAAAGGGAAGCCCGGGACACTGCAGACTCAGAGTATGTAGGCGTGTGGAATGCGGAATATGGGGGCTGAGTGGACACAGACCTGGAGACCACGTATCTGGGGATCATGGTGCCCAGGAACACCACCACACAACTGACAGTTCTCAGGGAACACTGTGGCCGCCAGCCGTAAGTGGAAGGGTCCCGCCTCCCCACAGCTTCCAACTTCTGTGCTTGTAACCCACAATTTAACCTTTAGCAAGCACTACTTCTGTCACTGTCTCTAAAAAATAGACGTCCATACACCTCCTGCCTTGCAAGCCCCTGAAACAATCCGCTCCGGGAAGTCTCCAACACCACGTGGCTGCTTCTTTGCAGGAGAGACTGTGAGCTGCACTCACTCAGACACCATCTTGCCCTGCCTCCTCCTGTAGAAGTTTTAATTAACTCAACTTAAAAGTGTGGAGACGGATAGAGTTGATAATAACACATTATAGGGAGTAGTAACTGGATTATAAATGGGATTGTGGCTGAAAGAAAACTAAAGAATAACCAAGGGGGAAGGAGACTTGGCCCAGTGGATAGGGCATCAATCCACCACATAGAACATCTGCAGTTCAAACACCAGGCCTCCTTGACCTGTGTGGGGCTGGCCTTTGTGCAGTGCTAATGCATGCAAGGAGTGCCCTGCCACACAGGGGTGTCCCCACATCGGGGAGCTCCATGCACAAGGAGCCCCATAAGGAGAGCTATCCAGTGCAAAAGAAATTTCAGCCTGCCCAGGAATGGCATGGCAACACACAGCAAGATGACGGAACAAAAAGAAACACAGATTCCCATGCCACTGACAACAACAGAAGTGGACAAAGAAGAACACACGGGAGATAGACACAGAGAACAGACAACTGGGGCAGAGTGGGGGAGAGAAATAAATAAATAAATCTTTAAAGAAAAAAAAGAATACCCGAGGGACTGAAATACACAGTTGAGAGGCAGTTGAGAATTGTGGTTAAGGGTACAAATGCAAGCAAGTTCTTCTGTGAGCTAGAGCAGATGTATATCACTATTGTATATACATGGAAAACTACAGTTGGCGTGACCTATAGACTGTGGTTAACAGCAATACTATAATATTCTTGCATAAATGTCAAGCTGTACTGTGTTGATAATAGAGGTGTATGGAAAAAATGTGTCAAATGTATGCTATGGGCGATGGACTTGGCCCAGTGGTTAGGGTGCCTGTCTACTACATGGGAGGTCTGCAGTTCAAACCCCGGGCCTCCTTGACCCGTGTGCAGCTGGCCCATGTGCAGTACTGATGGATGCAAGGAGTGCCCTGCCATGCAGGGGTGTTCCCCGTGTAGGGGAGCCCCATGCACAAGGAGTGTACCCCGTAAGGAGAGCCACCCAGTGTGAAAGAAAGTGCAGCCTGCCCAGGAATGGTGCCACACACACGGAGAGGTGACACAACAAGATGACACAATAAAAAGAAACACAGATTCCTGTGCCGCTGACAACAAGAGAAGCGGACAAAGAAGAAGATACAGCAAATAGACACAGAGAACAGACAACTGGGGTCGGGGGCGGGGGGAAGGGTAGTGAAATAAATAAATAAATCTTTTTTTAAACAAAGAAAGATAAAGGTTTGCATGACCCTAAAAAAAAAGTATGCTATGGACCATGATTGGTGGTAATAGTCTGGTCATATTGTCTCATAATCTGTAATAAATGTTCCACCAGAGTGTGGAGTTGTATGGGAAATTTACACATTTATATGATTGTTTTGCAAGTTCACAATATTTGTAATAAAAATATTATAAAAAAATAGTATGAGTTGGGGAAAAAATACACCAAGTGTAATATAGGATCTATAGTTGATAGTAATATTGTGATGACGTTCATGTACAGTTTGTAGCAAATGTTTCACAATGCAAAGAGTTGGTGGAAGGGTGTTGTATGAGACCCCTGTGTGATGTTATGTATGTATATTTTGTAAGATCACAATCTTTAGTGTGCATGTTTATGTATGAATGATATACTTTCATAAAATATAAAAAGATTTTTAAGAATAGAGTGTTCAGAGATGATGAAGAAAGAGTTGGCCTTGCTGATTCTGAAACTTCAAGATTCAGAGAGCCACTTACGCACACATTGTTGTGACTGGCAATGGAAGAAATTGAGCATTGATGTGGAGTAAGTGGCCACAGTAGTTGCTGAGGGCAGGGAGAGGGAAGAAAAGAGGTGATGTGGGGACAATTTGGGGACTTGGAGTTGTCCTAAATGATATTGCAAGGACAGATGCTGGACATTATATATCCTGCCATAACCTACTGAATGGACTGGGGGAGAGTGTAAACTAAAATGTAAACTATAATCCACGTGGTGCAGCAGCACTCCAAAATGTATCCACCAAATGCAACAAATGAACCACAATGATGAATGAGGTTGTTCATGTGGGAAGAGTGGGGTAGGGGGTTTATGGGAACCTCTTATTTTTTTAATGTAATTTGTTTGTGATATATGTATCATCAAAAAATACGATTAAAAATGATACAGTTGGGAGTGGGGAGTGGGGTGTAAAGGAACTTCTTATACTTTTCAGTGTAACATTTTGGAAAAAATCTACTCATTCCCTATAAATGTGTATTATTTTCATAATTAATTATCTTTAAAGACATTTTCAATGATATGTTTTAAACTTTAAAAAAAGAAGTAATATTGGATATGAATGGACTCTGTAAAATAAAGCCAAAAGAAACTATGAAGTACAGTATTCTAATTAACAATGTACCAACCCACAATGTATGGATTAACAATTCTAATGCTTCTATGCATTTGCACTGGAATCAAGTTTCATAGATAGTTGACAGATGAGGGAATATTTTTCACACTGTGAAATAGGTGATTACAGATAAGCAAGGGAGGAGGCTAGAATGTTCTATATGTTAATAGTTTAGAATTATTAACTCATGTATAGGTAAATATAGATAGTGTTGTATGTAGACATATTTATAAATGTGTATATACACACATATGTCTCCTCACACTCTCTTCAGAGAAGCCTTAGCAGGCACAGTACCATTATCCAATAAGTGTCTTCTTGGAGAAATTATTGACTCTAGGAGAGAAACATGCAAGAAATGACTGGCACAATTTATAGTATCATAGAGTAAATATGTGCTAAAATAAAACTCTCAATGATGGGGTTATACTACAGATAAAGAGTACAGTTGACATTTCACCCCCATGGCCAAAAGTGGAACAAATTAAACAACAAGAAAAGTAGTATTGTATCACAACTAAAAGTATCATATAAATTTCATGAGTTCATCCTGATAGTAATAAATAATTGATTAAATAAAAAAGAAAAGACAAATCTCTCTTGCAGGAAAAAAATCAATAATTTATGTAGATCTTTCTCTTTCAAGGCCATGGAGAAAAATCCCACTCTTGAAATACGGGTTTCACTTAGTGACTTCTTCCCAAAGGAGATATAAGGAAGGTTAGAGAAATGAGGAACTTTATGCTGGGGAACCACAAAACATTGCTGAAAGAAGTCAATATCAACAATGATAAGTCAAGTTGATAAGATGCACCCTGGTTATGATGTGATGAAAATGATACTTTATCTCTGGTGTATTCTTCCAAAAACCCATAAACTCAATCTAATCATGAGAAGAACATCAGAAAATTCAAACTGAGGGAAACTTTACAATATACCTTACCTACACTCCTCGAAAGTATCCAGGTTATCAAAACCAAGAAGAGTTTGAGAAGCTGCCACAATCACAAAGTGACTAAGAAGTTATGACAAATAAATATAAGGTGTTATTTTGGATGGCAGATGGTACGAACAGGGGAAAGGGGGTAAGAGCTTCTTGGAAACTATCTATTACATCCTTACAGGATTTCTGCAACTCTAAAACTGTTCTAAATATTAAGTTTATTAAGAAGTAAAATTTTTAGTGAAATGCAAATTCCTAGGATCATAAAACTCCAAGATTCAATCCGACACAATTACATGCATTGGAAAATTACTCTGATTTCATAGAGTAATTGGAATAACTAAATAAAATGATGAACATGAAATGACTGACATTATGCCAAGCATTAATAGTGAATACTTTATGATTCAACCCCACATATACTAACTCACCACACCTCCTTCCCTGCATCCACCATTCTATTTTCATCCCTCATCATCTGTCCAAAGTTTTTACAACAGATAGATTCATATTAACCCAGAGAAATCTTTCTACTTGGCAAGGGTTTTCATGAACATCACTGTCTCTAAACTCTACACAGACTCCAACAACCTGAAACATAAATATCCAATTTGTGGACAGAATGCAAGGCTCTCTGTTACAAGGCTCATTTTCCACTTTTCATGAATGCCCATCATTGTTCATCAGATATTTAGAACTATTTTTAAAACTGTACCACATCCTATGATTATACTGAACTCACATTTGTGTCCCTCCTACCACTTTTTGTTGTGCTTCTACCTCCACATCCTCATGGAATTATTGCAATTCCTCCTTTAAGGCTCAGTTCAATCATGAGGTCCCACATGATGCCTTCACTAACTCACACAGCACGGGATGAGTCCAAAGTTCTAGACCCTCTTCACCAGGAATTCAGAGCCAGCTCAGGATATGGCATGTACTCATTTCTATGTCTCTTAACCTGTTTAGATATAATCTTATTGTAAAAGAAACAATGTGTCATTCACTTCTTCATTCCCAAATTCATATTTAGTTCTTCATATTGTTTGATGACTAAATGTCAGTTGAATTACTAAAAGAAAAAATGGATGAATGTGTTGAACTGGATTCTTCCCAAAATTTTAGAAAAAGAAAAAGCAGTGAAACAAAAATCTCTATCTATGAAATTGTGTTCCACTGTGTGTCTTCTCCTGCGTGTCTTCATGAGTGAGTGTTCATTTATATAGGACTCCAAGGGAGCAGGGACTCAACCCTGAGTACCACTAATGATATTCTCAAATCAAAGCTCTAACCTTGATTTAATCAAGTAAATGTAAAAAAAATGAATTTAAATCAATCAAAGGGTACCATATACAGAGGAACAGACCAGTTTACAAACATAATCTAAATCTCTTCTTGGAATTCATAAATAGTATCAACCTGCCACAGAGATCTTTAGGGATTTCATTTGCATGAAACTCATTAATGAGTTATTCTTTTATCTCTCTTCTTGATAAGATATATACTTCTCTGGAGGTAAGAAAGAAAACCACAAAGCAAACTCGTGCCAGTTTTGACACTCAGAAGACAGATATGGAGAACCATGTCCATCTCTTATCCCACTGAACACCTTCCTTCCCTGTAGAAAGTCACCTTTCTTTAGATGTGAACTCTAATATTACAAGGTTTCCCAAAATAGTTTCTCTATCACTGATAGTAAAAAAGATTCTGGGTACACTAAAATATCTTGTTTCAAATCTGTCTCCTTTGGAGTCATGAGACTTCCCTCTGTTAACAAGATTTCCTTTTCTCTCACTTCTTCTCCATTCTCCCCAAAACTTAGCAATATATGTGCAACTCACTCAATCATTTATTTCTTAATCATTTAACAAATATTTATTCAACATTACTGTATGGTAAATAGTAAGTTATGTTCTGGGAATGAATAGAAGAGTGAGATATTTTGCTTCTGCTCAAACAGCTCACAGACTTTAGAAGGCATGAGATAAGCAAATAAGTAAATGCAACATAATAAGATGGTACTGGAGTCCTCCTGGAGTGTATTTCCATATAAATCAGGATCAGCTTTTCCATTTCTGCTAAAAAGGCTCTTAGGACTTAGATGGGAATTACATAGAAGCTGTAGATAACTTTGGGTAGTACTGACATCTTAACAATATTAATTACCCCTATTCATTAACACAGAATACCTTGCCATTTACTTAGTTCTTTTATTATTTCATTCAACTTTTTTTTGAAGTTTTCATTGTGCATCCTGTTTAGTTAAAATTATTCCTATGCATTTTCTTCTTTTAGATGCTATGGTGAATGGATTTTTTTTATTGTCCATTTAAGAATATTCTTTCTGTTGTATAAAATAAACTTTTTTTTTCATGTAAACCTGATAGGTTTCATTTGGTTGAATTCATTTATGAGCTCTACGGTTTTTTTGGGGGCAGCTTGTCATGATGTAGATAAGGATAATCACATCTCTTTAAACATGATTTTACTTTTTCTTTCTAAATTGGGTAGCCTTTATTTACTTTTATGGCCTAATTTCTTAACTTCCACTATAATACTGAATAGCAATATTGAAAGCAGTCATCCTTGTTTTGTTCCAGATCTCAAAGAGATAACTTCCACTCTTTCAGGATTGAGGATAAGATTACCTGTGTTTTCTTATATATTTTGTTTATTCTGTTTAGGGAGTTATTTATATTCTTATTTTTCTAAGTATTTTTATCATGAAAAGGTGTTGGAATTTATCATTCACATTTTCTGCATCAATTGAGATTTTCATGTGATTTCCTTTTCATTGGGTTAATGGGTATATTACATTGATTTTCTTAAGTTGAACATTCATTTTGAATCCCATTTTGTCTTGGTGGGTAATTCTTGTAATATTCTCTTGGATTTGACATGCTAGTATTTGTTAAGTGTTTTGCATCTATATTTATGAGAGAAATTGCTCCTTGCTTTACTTTCTTTGATATGCTTTATGTAGTTTTGGCATCAAAATAACTTTAGTCTCATAGAATGAGTTTGGAGGCTATATGTATCAACTTCAAGATGAAAGATTATGAAAAATATTGTCATTAATTCTTCTTTGAATATTTCGTAGATTTCATTTTGGAAGATGTCTGATCCTAGACTTCTAGTTTTGAGAAGTTGTTGATAACTAATTGAATTTCTTTACTCATTATGTTTTTGTTGAGATCTATTTCTTTCCAGTCAATTTAGATAACTTGCATGTTTTTAGGAATTGGTCCATTTCTTCTATTTTCTAGATTTCTGATAGACAATTGTTCATAGATTTAATTCATAATCCCTTTAATGTCAGCAATATCTAGCAACATCCCTGATTACATTTTTTATTTTGGCAATTTGCATCCTCTTTCTTGTTTCTTTTTCAATCTAAAAGAACCTTTTCTATTTTATTGATCTTTTCCAAGAACCAATTTCATTGGTTCACACAATTGTATTTTCTATAGTCTAGTTCATTTCTCTTCACTTAAATCTATATTATTTTTCTCCTTCTTCTAGATTTAGGTACAGTTTGCCCTTCTTTTTCTATTTCCCACAAATCTGTAGTTAGGCTTTTTAAAAAAATTTTTCTTTCCCCTTCTCCCTCCCCCCCAGTTGTCTGTTCTCTGTGTCTATTTGATGCATGTTCTTCTTTGTCTGCTTCTGTTGTTGTCAGCAGCACAGGAATCTGTGTTTCTTTTCTGTTGTGTCATCTTGCTGCGTCAGCTCTCCATGTGTGCGGTGCCATTCCTGGGCAGGCTGAACTGTCTTTTGCAATGGGTGGCTCTCTTTATGGGGTGCACTCCTTGCACATGGGGCTCCCCTATGCAGGGACACCCCTGCGTGGCATGGTACTCCTTGCACGCAATAGCACTGTGCATGGCCAGCTGGACACGGGTCAAGGAGGCCCTGAGTTTGAACCGCAGACCTCCCATGTGGACCTCCCATGTGGTAGACAGATGCCCTATCCACTGGACCAAGTCTGCTTCCCTGTAGATAGGCTTTTGATGTGTTATTTTTTAAAATGAGGATTCACACCTATAAATTTCCCTGAATATTTTAAATTCATCCCAAATCTGGCCTAACAGAATGAATTAGTTTAGCCACAAAATAATAAAACGACTGTGATGTGTAGTGGATTTCAAATGCCAGCTGCAGTTTTGAGAAACTATCCACATTCAGGAATTTGAGATTCCATATTACTAAATATGTTCCATATGAAAATCAATTTAAAAATTCTCCTAAGTGGAAACTCTGGTAAGAGATTCCGGTAAAAGATGGATCCTTAGAATTATAGTTGCATTGTAAAGGTTAACAAAGTATAAATACAGTAATCAATTATGTGTATGAAGAGACACACTTCTCCTGACCATGGTGCTACAAGTGCCAAAGCTCTCTGAATGAGATGTGATCTCTTTTCACAAGCATTTCATGCTGCTTTACTGGAATTGTCGTTGATGCTGAGGTTTAAGGTATATCTAGGGGATTTGAATCTCTGAACTGACAATATGATAGCCAGGACCTGAGCCTCAACTGACTTCTGCTCCTACGCTCTGATTTATTGGACTTACCCCACTCAGCTAACATGGAGTTGAAGAAGGTCAACCACCATACCATGGAGCCTAGAGTGCCTACAACTGAAAGCAGGAGCATTGCATCCAGTATCCATTTGGAATCTAAGCCCGCTCTTGACATAGTTGTGGAATGGACACAACCAAGCCAAGGTCCACAGGAAGGAGGAATACAGTGAAGATTAGAGTGGACTTAATGATATTCTATTCATGAACTATTGTGGTTAATAATCGAGAAAATGTAACATTGATGTGGAAAAGGTTTCCATGGTGGCTGCTGGGTGGGGAATGGGAGGAAGAGATGAGATGTGGAGGCATTTTTGGGACTTGGAGTTGTCCTGGGTGGTGTGGCAGGGACAATTACCAGACATTGTATGTCCTCTCATGGCCCACTGGATGGAATGTGGGAGAGTGTGGGGTATGGTGTGGACTACAGGCCATGGGGTGAAGTAATGCCCAGAGATGTATTCACCAGATGCAATGGATGTGTCATGATGATGGGGGAGAGTGTTACTGTGGGGGGAATGGTGGGGTGGGGGAGGTGGGGTGAATGGGGACCTCATATTTTTTGAATGCAATATATTTTTAAAAAATGAATAAATAAAATAAAAAAAATTAAAGATTTTAACTCTAAAAAAAAAAAGCTCTCTGAATGAGGATCCAGTATGCAATCCGAAATCAAGGAACCTATGTGACCTTAAAGGTGCACAACCTAACATTAAATTGTTTTAGCTTGCTAATTTCCAAATAATGTAAAATGTGAATCCTCTCTTTTCCACTGAGACCTCCAAGAATTCACACAAATATGTGCTCAAATTAAACAGAGCACAATTTTAAAACAATATGTCAATGGGTAAATTCTTCCATTGCTAGAATCACAATAAGTTCATAGTAAGATACCAGTAAGCCTACTTTAGTCCAAATTTCATTCCCCAAACAAGAGGATTCTGGGATGATGATGTCTACTCCACATCTAATAGAGAAGGGCTGTGATCCATTAGAGCTGATGGATGGGACTCTTTTGTTTGCAGTTGTAGGTTTTCTCAGTTACTTGGTATGGTAATTGTCCATCATCACCCCCTTGTCTGTTGTCTTGGGGGAAACCAATGAACTGGAGAGAAGTGTTGCAAATCTATTGAGATTCAGGGCCCAGCTGGCACATGGACAGCCCCAAATTTAAGTCTCTTGTACATAAACCTACCAACTCTAGTACTAGTTACAGTTTCAAATGAAAGGACAGAAAAGCCACATGTAAGGAATGTGAAGATCGTGGTCACTGGAGGTTCTGAGGGCAGAAAACAGGAAAAACAGGTGTAATACAGGGGCGTTTTTTTGGAATTGGGAATTGTCCTAAAAGACATTGCAATGACAGATGCAAACCATTATATATCTTGCCATAACTTATGGAATTGTGTTGAAGAGAGTATAAACTGCAATGTAAACATTTGTCTATGCTTAGGGGCAATGCTTCAGAATGTGTTCATCAATTGCAATGAATGTACTTCACTAATGAAAGATGTTGTTAATGTGGGAAAATGTGGGAGGTGTGGGGAGTGGGGCATATTGGAATCCCCTATCTTTTTTATGTGTCATTTGTGTAATCTACGCATCTTTTTAATAATTCAAAAATTTAAACAGACCCTAAGAAAGCAAGTTATCATAACAAAAAGACAGAAAAAAGACAGGCAATAGGAATAAAAGCCTTTAAGTGTTTCAGATTTTGAAAATATTCAGAGAATATGAAACAACACTTTTAAATGAGTTTTAGAAGATTAAAAAGAATATTGCAATTATATAAAATGGTATATTTCAATAATGAAATAAATAGAACCTATGAAACTAAAATATACAATGATGAAAATTTAGAATTTCCAAGTAATGGAAATGGGAGAAAATTATCTACAGTGGGAATCAAAGATCCACAAAGATCCAAAGATCCATGAAGCAGAAATGGAAAATAAATCAAATTTATATCTGTGGACCTCCTACACTTGACATTTTCTCTGTGTCCCTCCATTTACTGCCAGTAAAACATTACCTCTCATATTTTCTTCACAGTGAAACAGATCTACAGGTTGATTTCAGTGATTTATTGTTCCACTGATGGTTTCCTTCTTGGATAATAAATAAATACAAAATATTTTCATTCAGGAAACTTCAGGAAATGAAACATATATATAACCACACTTAGGATGATGTATCTCAGAGCTATTAATATGCAGGTGCTTCCGGTTCTTCTGAGAGGGGTGATCTGGAAATGAGGAGAAATGGGAAGTGTGGCATTGGAGAAAGACATTAGGATGTGACATCCAGGACCTTCTCATTCAATACTGTTACTCTAGAATTTGCTTCTCTTGTAAACTCAGTTCTTGGCTGTGGAGGAAGGAGTAATTGTTCCCATGTTTGAAATATACTCAAACACAGGCTACCTTATTGCAATACATTTTAACAGGTAAGGGCTCTGCTACAGTTTTCTACTTTCTTTTGGTTTAAATGATGTTCCTTGGACCTGGGTGTGTTTATTCTCACTTCCCCACTCTGGACAGGAAATCTTCAGTTGACAGTATTCATCTTTTCTAAATTTCTCATGATAGGGTCCCAAAGTATTTATTCTACTCACACAACATTTAATTAAACAGAACAGAGCTCACTCAAAATGTATCTTGCCCTCCTTCTATGTAACATACATTTCATGGTTTTCAGACAGAAAATAAATCCCCCACTTCTCCAGGAAAAATACTAGTTTTCCCCTCTGTAACTTGTTGTTTATTCCTCACCAAATTTATGGAACTGTCTTTAGATGAAATTTATATTTTAGGGACTCTCTTCAAGGTTTCCCTTTAAAAAAAACACCCTAACTGTACTTAAGTTTCACTGATAACAGACAATATGATGCTTCCCCCCTCCCCCACCCTTAGAGCCATTAATAGACTCTTAAGGAATAAACTTAGTTTTACATGAGAACAAATTTATACCTTCAGTTTAGAGTGAATCATTGTTTCCACATATTTTAGGATCCTGGAGAAGAATAAAATTCTACTGACAAAACCAGGAATACATTTTTTTGAAAGAAAAAGAGAAGATGCAGGAATGGGGAAATAAGAAATGATCTCAGTAATAACATAAGTTCTAGGAGAATATAATAGAGTTGAAAATGTCTCCATTACTCACATATGATATTTGCTTAACAAAAATATTACCTTATGAATCAGTGCACCAGCTAAATATTTAGGAAAGCAATAGGAAGTTTCTTAGGGGATTTTGAAAGATACACAATCACCCTCTCTTCATAAATACACTCAAAGTGTAAGTAAGTTTGGCATCCACAACTGAGTCTTCTTAGGGTGTGAGATCAGTAAGGTACGTGATTCTTAGCAGTCTTTTCTCCCTCTTTCTGGCTTGTATTCCTGTCCTCCAGATGGGGAAACGGCAGGAGGTGGTGATTATTTAATCAATACTAAAGACATGAGCCTCTTTCTCCCTGACTGCAGAAAGGGGGCATATTTGTGTGGTCAATAATTCCAGTGGAGTCTTCTTGATTATACAATGTTCCTAATTATAACATAAATATTGCCTTTCTTAGCTGGACTGTTTTTCACTGTTTTCTATACTTAATTATTGAAAGACATAACTCTAGTTTCTTCAATAAGATGAGTGTTCATGCTTACCATGTTTTTTCTCAAGATTCTTTTTCAAAATTTTCTTGACTTTTTTTATTTTTAAAGAAGCTTTAGATTATATAAATGTTACATTAAAAATTTAGGAGATTCCCATATGCTCTAGCCCTTCACCATCCCACACTTTACATTAACAACTTGTTTCATTAGAGTTGTACATTTGTTAACATTGAAAGACACATATTGAAGAATTGCTACTAACCATGGACTATATTTTAGATTATAGTTTACTCTCAATCTCACACAATTTTATAGGCTGTGACAAAATGTATATTGCCCCTGTTTCCATCATTGCAAGGTCATGTAGGAGAATTCCCATTTCTCCAATATGTCTCCATAGTACACCTATTCTTCTCTTCTTTCCCCTCAAAACCTCTGGTGGCCAATGCCTTTATAGCAATGATAAAATTCTTCAATTACAATAATATGTCTACAATAGAATAATAATAATTCTACTTATTATAATGTACAATGGACTAAAGTCAAAATTCTTAAAAACTTTTATGTGGGAAGAGATTTCTGCTTGAAAATAAGCCTTTCATGTAAACTATTTTGTACAAGAACTGATAACAAAATAACAGTCTTGCAGGGTAGCAATTGGGAACTGATACATCACATTGTTGGGAGTGATAAGACCACTGATACTATTTCCATGTGATAAATGTACATAATTGCTCTTGTATAGCTTGGAAAAATGATTCACAATATATTGTTTACAGTAATATTTAAAGAATGCACCTAGGAAAGGTATTGACAAACTCGTTTATGTGATAAATGATTTTACTGAGAATCCTAATTCAAGTAATGTGGAATAAGGTGGAGCTCTTACTTGCATTGGAGAGAATTCCAGAAAAAAATGACAAAGTGAGGATTTTTAATTTTCAGATTATGGTGCAATAAAAAAACACAGACATTTTATAAAAGTGCATGAATGATATATCTTTCCGTGAAAATTGCAGCCCTGATGAGTGTATGACTCACATCAGAGACTGAACCTGTGTGTTAATAAATTATAACTGAAAATGAATTCACAGCTTTACCAAAGAATATGAAGTGAATACAAATATGTAAGCAATTATTAACATTTTCAAAAATGACCATTAGCTCAGAGAAATCACTAATTCCAAAATGCCACTCTGGCATGCCATTTGTAGTGATGGCAAGGAAATCAGTTGATAAATGAAGCATTCATCTTAGTCTACCTCAGAAGAAAACAGCAAGCCTACATAAAAGTCTGAAATTATGTCCTAATATCTGGGTTTAATAGTAAAATAAGATATAGTATGAAATGCAGAAAAACACATATTTGCTTTTTATCACCCATAAATGGGGACTATTATTGTAGGTAGTGCTGAAAGAAATTTCCAGATAATATCCTTCAATATGGAAATATTTTTTGAAGGGCAAACTTATGTCACTGGAAGAATGATAAAATTATTGAAATCATCATTGTTTGAAGAAGCATAGATTGTGTTGTTGATTACAAACTCCCTTGAATTATGATTTTGAAGGCACAGGAGAAAGGCACATATTGGAGACGGAATGTGGATTACTATAAAGCAGTCAGATAACATCTCCAGTGTAGGATGTGACCTCTTTCAGGAATTAATGAACAAACCTTGGTAGCTGGTAGGGAGCATTTGCTAGGAGAGCTTATTTTTCACTAACACCATAAAACACAATCAGTTTCTTTCTCTGGGAGTGACTGCAATACACTTTCATCCCTCCAGCACCTGCTGTAATTTTATATATACAGAATAAACTGAATAAAATATTTTACTGCTGAAAATCGAGGCAACAGTTTCTATCTTCAATCCTGATTCCAGGAATACAATGAGATAGCACATGATGTAAAACAATACAAAAGAAGTAGGAATCCATGATATACAAAAATGAAACAAATATAAGTTTTTATTGGGTGAATGACAGATTATCTCTCTATACACTTATAAAGTACCTAGATTAAGATCTCCTCTAATCCATATTTTATTCCTCCACCTTGTGTACCCTGGGATGGTGATGTCCACTCCACCTCTAAATTGAGAGTTGGCTTAAATCCCACATGGCTGATGGATGGAATTCTCCTACTTGCTCTTGAAGACTCTCTCGGTTCCCTGGTATGGTGGTTGACAGTCCTCCCTCCCTGTTAGCTGACAGGGAAAGCCAATGAATTGGAGAGCAGGTGTTGCAACTTTGCTGAGGCTCATTCAAGTCTCCTGGCCATACAAAAACCCCAGCACAAACAACAGGTTGAGTAAAAGTGACAGAAGAGGAATGTGTAGAAAGAGCACATCTGAGTCCAACTCCATCACACTTCAGAGCACAAATTCCAAAGTAAGGCCTACTGGCAAAGCACAGAACTCCAGAGCCATCTGCCGTGACTGTAGGAATGAGGTATCTCTGTAGTCCTCAGGAGAACCACTGCTTGGGGTAGTATCTACTTAGGCTGTCTCTGAGATCCTGCTGAAAGGTGCATATGCCTAACCCATCTGATGACCTCCTGACTCATTTTGAAGTCTCTTAGATGTATGAACTCCTTTGTCTTTCCCATTTCCCCTTTTTATTCAAGGTATTTTTCTAATTGTGTCACCAGCTGGTGCTTGGTAGTAATTCCTCAGCACCAGAGATTCTCAACCCAGGGGACATGTCTCATGCTTGAGGGAAGTTAATGTTGAGTTGACTTAGGGAGTGGTCACATTTGAGCAACATGGAGGCTCTCAGGAGGTTATTCTTAGGCACCCTGCAGCTCTAGACCTAGTTGAAATTTCAAGCTCAAAGCTCCTAAGCATAGTCATCAGTATCATGTGCAATCATTGAACCATCCTTCTTCACTGGTCTTTGTTCTTGCACTTGGGGGATAGTGGCTCCTCAATTGAGGAATGCAACATAGTTTCCCAGAACAGGAATTCAGCACTCCCTCAGTTGTCATGTGAATCACTACCTACTATGAAAATAACCAATTAATATCCAAATATATTTATATACCCTGTATGAATGTCCTGGAGAACTGCCTCCCACCCATACATCCCCCATTAATGACATCCCACACCAGTGCTCCAGCTCTGCAATTGTGTAACCACTCCGTGATCCAAAACTTCTTCAAAATTATATGTTAATACATTTCCAAACTCAATTAATAGGAAAATGAAATAGTAGCAATAGGTTTAAAGATTAAAAATAGAATATTTTTATTCTATATTTAAGAAAAACTAAAATAAAGTTAAAAAATAAATTGGGGTATTAAAAATGCAAAATATCATAAAATATAGTTGACATTTTGCCTTCCTTTCGTCACTGTAATAGGTGTTGCCCTGTATGTACAGTAGTAAAGCTATCTCCTCCATTCATTTCTTAGGGTCTTCATCCTTTGTTTTAAAAAAAATTTATTATGTCTTCAAAAAAGTTTTAGATCACAATGAAGTCACATATAAAATATAGGGGAATCTGATATGCCAACATCAAACACTTTTCTACCTTCCCCAGCAATTATCTTTTTAAGGTGCATATATTTGCTATAGTTGTTGTACAGATATTGAAACAAAGATAAAAACCATGTTTCCACTATGGTTTACATTATGGTTTATATTTTAGATTGTACAATTTTATAAAAATTTGGTTGTGTTATGGTTTACATTTAATTTTTTGGTGAAATTTAACAAGGCCTATATCCATCACTGCATGATCTTGTGGAACACTTCCATTGCCCCCAGTTGCCCTCTCTTCCTTCTATTCTATTCTTCTTTCCCCCACTCCTTGGGGTCCACAGTGACAACTAAGCTTCACTGCTTGAAGGACAAGACTCACAGATACTTGCAACAATGCTGAGGATTTGCCACACTAGTCTGTCTGGAGACAGTGGCCATGGGAGTTGCTGAGTGATGGAAGAAGGAAGATGTGTGATATGGAGGCATTTTCAGGACTTGAAGTTGTCCTGAATGATATAGCAGGGACACATGAAGGACATTACATATCCTGCCATAAGCCACTGACTGGACTGTGGGAGAGTGTAAACTACAATGCAAATGATAATCCACACAATCAGAGGTTGTTGATGTGAGAGGAGGAGGGTGGGGTGGGGAGTGGTATATATGGGAACCTTGTATTTTTAATGTTACATTTTGTGTGATCTATGTATCTTTTAAAAAAGACAACAAAATATTTCATTTTCAAAAAGAATCTTCTAGTGTTTGATCTCTGTTAATCATGAGCACTTTTGTAAACTTGAGACAAAGTATCCTTTAATAGACAGAATGTTTCCCAGCTTTTTAAAGGCCTGCTTTATGTCCTTGTTTCTAAGACTGTAAATAAAGGGGTTCAAAATGGGTGTGACCACTGTATACATCACTGAGGCTATTGCATTTGCCCTTGAGTTTTGGGTAGCAGTAGAGCTAAGATACACTCCAAGACCTGTACCATAAAACAAGGTCACTACTGAGAGGTGAGACCCACAAGTAGAAAATGCTTTATATTTACCATGAGCTGTTGAGATTCTCAAAATTGAGGATACAATTTTATAGTAAGAGAAAAAGATCCCAGTGAATGGTATAATCCCCAGAAGTCCACCTGCAAAATACATCACAAGGTCATTGAGGAAGGTGTCAGAACAAGCATGTCTGACTACCTGATTAAGTTCACAGAAAAAGTGGGGCATTTCCGTCTCTGTACAAAAAGACAATTGCAAAACCATTAAGTCATGCAAAAGAGAGTCCAAAACACTCAATAACCAGGATGCTAACAGCAGGAGGCCACAGAGCCAGGGGTTCATGATGACTGTGTAGTGCAGGGGGTGACAGATGGCCAGAAAGTGGTCATAGGCCATTGCAGTCAAGAAGGAGTTATCTAGTTGTATAAAAAGCATGAAAAAATACATCTGGGTGAAACAGTTTTCAAAAGTAATGATTTTGTTGCCTGTCTGGATGTTCAGCAGCATCTTTGGTACCATTGTGGAGGTGAAATAGATATCAGTAAGAGACAGGTTGGCGAGGAAGAAGTACATGGGTGTGTGGAGAAGGGAGTCCAAGATGATGGCCAGGATGATGAGCAGGTTGCCAATGAAGGTGACCAGGTACATGGACAGGAACATCCCAAAGAGGAGGGGCTGCACCTCTGTATTTTCTGAGAGCCCCAGGAGGATGAATTCTAAACCACATGTTTGGTTTTCTGTTTCCATGTGGATGATGAATTTCCTGAGGAGATATTCAAAGCAGTGCAATTTAGCCTCAAGGAGTAATCAGAAAAATATCATAAATGGTACTGTTTGTATTGTAATTACATTAAGTTAATATTTTTATGGATTTTATAGAGATCTAGTACCCTTTTCTGAAAATGTCAGGGAAAACATATGTTCCTGCTTCTTCTTAATAGTTGTGATGGCTAGAAACCCTGGGCCATAATAGAATACACTTTGCCAAGGCAATAATTTCCATGATAAATTCTCTCAGACTTTATTTTAAGCAACAAACATTATGACGAGTTTTTTTGTACCCTGTAACAAAATAGAAAAGAAGAACAATATTGTAGGAATCATATTATTTGGTTGTAAGAGTTACTATAAAAACACAATAATTTAAAAAATTCTGTTGGTGAAATGGACAAATGACCCCACATAAATGGATTCCACTGATGTTTCACAGAGGACAAGGGTAATTCAATGTAGAAAGTATGATCTTTTCAAGAAGTGGTGGTGGAACAAAAGTGAAGCAGGCTAGTAAGATAGGGAATAGATGGATCTGGAACCTGACAGAGAGTCCACATGGACATCAAAAACCCCCAAGATGGCTGCTGGAGGAATCTCTCCCCTGGGATTCTGCTACCCAGGACAAAGACTCCTTCCTGAAAATATGAAAAAGCCCGGATGTTCCCGGGGAACTTTATCATTGGGTCATCACTAAGGAATTTATGGGCAGGGTAATCAATCCAAACAGCAAACAACTGGAACCTCCTTCCCTGTCATTAGCAAAGGAGTGGAATAATTAGTTTAAGAGCAAACCATGAGGCTTGAGCTTGCTCTTGCCTAGCTTTTTGCCTGTGGACCCATCTTGCCCTCTGCGTGTTGATTTCATCATTTTTCCTCTGCCATGTGACCATGCAAGTTACTCTGGGGACTTATAATCTATAATGGAGAATTGTAGTTTCTAAATCAGCCCTCTTCATCACTTTTTATCCCCTTCCTCACCACCTCGGACCATGTTCTGTTATTTTCTCCCATTTCTCTTCCCTTCCTACCTGAATAAATTACTGGCCTAACTCACCTGGCATTCTCTTGAAATTCACGTCTGCAGCATAGCCAAGAACTTAGTTAGAATCTGGTAACAATAGGATGCACTCATGCCAAACAAAAAAGGAACTTAGGTACTGATTGAATTCATTTCACAAAAATTAAATCAAAATGAATCATACCACTTTAAAGTAAAATACATTGTAAAAGTGCTAGACTAAAATGTGAAGAAAATCTAAGGGCCCATAGGTTGGAAATGAGTTTTTAGATATAGTAATGGAAGCATGATCCATGAGAGATTAAAATTTATAAGTCGGTTTTTATTCAAATGTAAAATATCTACTCTGTGAAAGACATTGATAACGAGTTGTAAGAAAACATACAGATTTGGAAAAATACTTACCAAACACATCTGATAAATGATTTGTATACAAATGTAGAAATTAATATTAACACCACAAAATAAGAAAGCATATGCTGAATTTAAAAATCTGCAAAAGATATAAACAGAATCCTAACATAGGAAGAAATTCAAAATACAAATACAAAATACAAAATATTAAAAAAAAATTCAACTTCACTGGCACCTAAGTATTATTACCAAATGCCAGCTAGCAATGTATCTGAAAAAGACCTTGACCAAAAAGGGGAAATATTCAGTGCAGATGAGATTTTATGGTTAAGAGATTTGAAAGTGAGTTTGGAGGTCATTACAGAGGTTATGCTTATGCTCATCTCAGCAGAATCTCACTATCTGTTACAGTATACAGAGCCTCAAACAGTAGGGATCCTGATGGTTCTAGAGATAAGTAGTGCAGGAATCTCAGGAATTTGGCACCCTGTCAGTAGACCTTACTTTGGAATTTATGCTCCCCAGTGTAAAAGAGTTAGTCTCATTTGTAGATTCCCAACATATGGCTCTTCTCTACATATTATTTACATAAAGCCATGTGTTGGCACTATCCTTGTTAAATACATGAGCCAGAGCATTATGTTCTTGGTCTGTTCATGTGCCATTTGAACTCTTAATCTAAGCAGAGTTTCAACACTTACTCTCCAGTTCATTGGACCTATGTAGAACAACTAATAAGGAGATGGTAATGGACAACACCTATCCCAAGGAGCAAAGAATGTCCGCACCTCTAGGCAAGATAGTTCCACCCATATATCCCATGTAATCTAATCCCTCTCTCAATTAGAAAGAGTGGGCATCGCCATCACAAAATCCTGAAGATTGGAGAATGAACAATGGACTAAAGTAGACATTATTTTTATATTATAGACTTATTATTCTAGCAATGGAAGAATGTTTATCATTGATATAAAGGCCAGGGCCACCAGAGATTCTGAGAGGAGGGAGCAGGCAGAATAGGTATAATATCAGGGCATTTTCAGGACATTGGGATAGTTCTGCGTGACATTGCAATGATGGCTACAGGCCATTATATGTTTTATCAATACCTAAAATTGTGCAGGACAGGCTATTAACTATAATATAAGCTATAATTCATTGTTAACAGCATTGTTTCTATATGCGTTCATCAATTGTAGCAAATGTACTATACTAATGAAAGGTGTTGTTACTATGGGAAAGAGTGGGAGGATGAAGGGGTAGGACATATGGGTCCCCTCTATATTTTATGTAACATTTATGTAATCTAAACCTACTTTAAAATTTTAAAAATTTAAATAAATAAATGAATAAATAAACTAATTAAAATCTTTTAAAAATTAAACATCATCTGTCATTAGGGAATTGGAAGACTATGAACACAGTGATATATGAACACATGCTTATTAGAAGAGATAAAAATCTAAAAACTGAGAATACCAATTGCTGTTGAGTATATGGAGCAATACATCTCTCAATCACTGCTAGTGAGAACACAAAATGGTTCGGCCAGAAGACAGTTTAGGTGTTTCTTGTAAAACTAAACATTGTCTTACCATACAATCCAGCAGTTTTGCTTTTATATATATATGATATGAAAATTAGAGTCCACACAAAAGTCCACACATGAACATTTACAGCAGCTATATTTGTAATCTCCAAATCTGAAAACAAACAAAATGTTGGTCAACCACCACAACAGGGAACAGAGACAGTCCACAACTGCAAGCAGAATTCCATCCATCAGACATGTGGGATCTAAGGCCCCTCTTGATTTAGAGGTGGAGTGGTCATCACCATCCTCAGGATAGAGAATAAAATAAGAAGTAGAGTGGACTGAATGGTATTCTACTATAGACTCATTGTGACTCTAGCAATGGAAGAAATTGTGTCATTGTTGTGGAGACAGTGACCATTGGAGTTGTTGAATGCAGGGAGAGGGAAGAAGAGGGTATGATATGGTGGCTTTTATGGGGACTTGCAGTTCTCCTGAATGATATCACAGGGACAGATGCAGGATATTATATATCCTACCATATCACACTGAATGGACTGGGAGAGAGTGTAAACTAACATGTAAACAATAATCCAAGCTTTGTAGCAATGATCCAAAATGTATTCATCAAATAAAAGGAATGTGCCACACTGATGAAAGAGGTTGTTATTGTGGGAGGATGGGGAATTTAGGGAGTGGGGTAAATGGGAACGTCATATTTTTTAAAGTAAAATTTAGTGTGATCTATGTATCTTTAAAAAAGAAGACCATAAAAAATTTTGCTAAAGAAATCTCATAGCCCATTTATAAAAAAAAAAAAAGAACAAGAAAAATATTTACCTCTCAGAGAACATACTCTAATAATGACTGAAGTAATAAATGAACAATTATGTCATTATGGCAACTACAACAAATTTTACATGTCACAGGAATTGTATGCTTTTAAATATGTATCAATAAAGTTGATTTCTTTTTTAAAAAGAACTATTTTTAAAACCTCACCACACCATATAATTATATTGAGTCCATATTTGTGTCCATGTCATCTCTTCTTCATGTACTTCTATCCTTTTCTCCTTCTGAAATTATTCTAAATCCTCCTTCAAGCCTTATTACAATTAAAATCTCCCTTGTGATGCCTTTACTAACCTCCCCAAGATGAGTCTGTAATTTTTGATCCACTTCACCAGTATTCCAGAGCCACATATATTGAATGACTAAAAGAAAAAAATGAATAAACACAGGTAAACAGATAATTTCTACAAGTGTAGAGAAAGAAGAATGAGTGAAACAAGTAAACAATGCTGCTGAGAGAGGGAAGACCCAAGAGTAAGAGATCAGAGGAAACAGATTGGGAAAAAAAATCTCTTTTAGTTTATCTGCTATTTCCAAGCAGGCTTTTTAATAAGACAGAACTTTGTGTTTTAAGCTTTCTCTATGGTCATAATCTGTTGATTTCCTTAAAGCTTCTACCAATAAAAGGTGCCCATGGAGCCAAAAATACATTCTGCCAGTACCTGTGAAGATTCTGTAAGTCGCTCTGAAATTATCAAGGCAGGGTCTAAGTTCACCAATGCAGGTTCTTCCTTGAATGATGAAAGAAGTTGGAAGCTCTGCTCGCAAGAAGTAAAGTGAGATGGAACGAGTCATAAGGTCTGTAGAAGACACATTGTGTTTTCTTTGATATAGTGAAGGAGAAGCACATAGAGTATCCCAGCAATTAGGGATTTCATTCCCATGAACCACATTAATGAAGTATTCTTCTGTCTCAATCTCCCTGAGATAATTATTTCTCTGGAGATAAGAAAGGAAAACACAATGCAAATTTGAGCCAGTTTTGTCTCTTGTGACAGCTTTGGAGCTCCGTGATCATCACTTATCCCTGTGGACACCTAACTCCCAGGAGGAGGTCACCCTTAATAAGGTGTGGGCTCTAGTCTTGTCAGGTTTCCCATACTGATTTCCCTCTTGCTGTTTCTGGAGAAAGATTCTGAATACACTAAACTATCTTATTTCCCAATTTTTCTCCACTGGTGTTGGCTGTCATGAATCATGAATGGAGACACCCATTCGCAAGTTAATTTCCTCTTGTCTCACTGCTTCTCCTTTCTCCCCCATAATTAGCAATGCAATATCTGTTCAACCCACACAACCATTTGGTTTCTCAGTCATTCAACAATATTTATTCATCAATACTGTATGGTAAATCCTAAAGTACATTCTGGGAATGAAGAGAAGTCAAATGTACTGTGTTTCCAAACAAACTGTTCACAGTTTTAAAAAGCCAAGAAATGAGCACTCACACAATCCCTAGAAGCCTGCCCCTGGTGCAACTTGTGCCAGATGTCCACCATCCAATACCCTAAAACAATAACCCTTCCTCATTATATTCTATACAGTGTTTTCTCAAGGATGGATATAAGACATGTTAAATTACACCAAAAATATATAGGGGCTGATAGCCTAAAATGTAAATCATAATGAAAAACATAAGATAACTAAAAATTTAGAAAATTGTATAGTCTAAAATATCAACCACAATGTAAACACAAATGTTACCTTGTTTGAAAGCTATTGTCTCAATAATTGTACATCAGTTTTATTAAATATGGTATGAATATGTTAAAAGATTATTGCCGTGGAAGGGAAAAGGTTTAATGGTGGATGTGTGGGAGTACTGTATATTGTATATATGAATTACTGTGATCTAAAACTCTTGTGAAGATAAGCTTAATAATTACAAAGAAGAAAAGAAAAACATAGGATGTAGAATTTTTCCAAATTAGTATGTATTCTATATCTAACCTTTAAACTCACCGCTATGTTCCATTTTACTATTAAGGGAACCTGGCAATACATTATTGGGCTTCACTTTTCAGGAAGTTTTGGATCACAGAAAGGTTAAAAAATGGCAGTGGAGGAATACTAGTGTGAGTTGTAATGGGCAGGGGACACATGGTTGGAAGGGAGTTCTACCCGGCATATACCCAAGGTACATAAAAATGTTTGGATATTTTCATAGTGGCAACAATTAAAAACAACAACTGAGGGAGTGCTGAGTTCCTAGCCAGGGGAGCTCTATCACAGTCCTGAAAGGAACAGCAACAATTCCCCAAGTGCAACAACAAGGACTGAAAAAGAAGGAAGGTCCAACAATGAGCCCCTGATACTAATGATATGTTTGTGAGCCTGTGCACCTGAAATAAGAACAAGGCCTAGAGCAGCAGTGTGTATAAGAGTTACCTCCTGAGAGCCTCCGTGTTTCTCAAATGTGGCCAGTCTTGAAGCCAAACGCAGCATGTAAATATGTTGCCTTCCCCCCAGCGTGGGACATGACTCCCAGGGATAAGTCCCTGGTGCCGAGGGATTACTATCAAGTACCAGCTGATGATGTAACCAGAAAATGACCTTGAATAAAAGGTTCAACTCAGACCAGCAGAATATCTCTGTCTACATATAACAACAGGAGTTAAAATGTTTTTTAACCTAAATCAAGGGGGAAATGGAAAGGACAAATGAGTTTATATGGCTATGAGTCTAAAAAAGAGCTGGGAGGTTATCAGAGGGTTTGCTGTTATGCACACCTGAGCAGAGTCCCAGAGGCAGATAAAGTATATACAACCCCAGGTATTGGTTCTTCTGAGGGATACAGAGACCCACAGGTATTATGGTCATGGCAGATGGAATTCACTGCCATGTCAGTTGGCCTTTCTTTGGAGTTTGTGTTTCTGTGTGATGGAGCTGGACTCAGATGTGACCTCTTTTCACAAGCCTTTCCTGTTACTTTACCAGAATTGTAGTTGGTGCTGGGGTTTAATATATACCCAGGGGATCTGAATCTCTGGACTGATCATATGATAGCCAGGCCCTGAGCCTGAACAGACTTCAGTTCCTACACTCTGGCTTTTTAGACTTACCCCACTCAGCTAACATGGAGTTGAAGAATGTCAACCACCACACCATGGAGCCAAGAGTGCCTACAACTGAAAGCAGGAGAATTGCATCCAGCATCCATGTGGAACCTAAGCCCCCTGTTGGCATAGATGTGGAATGGACAAAACCAATCCAAGGTCCACAGGATGGAGGAATAGAATATGGATTAGAGTGGACTTACTGATATTCTATTCATGAACTATTGTGAATAGTAATCAAAGAAAATGTGGCATTGGTGTGGAGAAATTGGCCATGGTGGCAGCTGGGTGTGGGGAATGGGGTGAAGAGATGAGATTTGGAGATGTTTTCGGGACTTGGAGTTGTCCTGGGTGGTGCTGCAGAGACAATTACCAGACATTGTGGGCCCTCCCATGGCCCACTGGATGGAACATGGGAGAGTGTGGGGTATGATGTGGACTACTGACCATGAGGTGCAGCGATGCTCAGAGATGTATTCACCAAATGCAATGGATGACTCATGATGATGGAGGAGAATGTTGCTATGGGGGGAGGAGTGGTGTGAGGGGGTATATGGGGACCTCATATTTTTTCAATGTAATATGAAAAAAATGAATAAAGACATAAAAAATGAATATAAAATAAATAAAGATGAAGAATCAGGATTATAGTAAAAAATAAATAAAGTGTTTTCTCAACATTGTACTTTCAAACACATACCCATCAATCCTGCGTGTTCACCTTTTCCACCCCCAACATACCCACAATTCCATGGACCATCTGACCCAGTGTGTTATTTTTGTGGGTGTAGACCAATACAATGAGAAGGAATTGTTGTACACCGATAATGGAGAGGAAACATAGATGTTCTCAAATAGAGGGGAGAGTGTCTCTCAAGAGCAAGCCTGGCTCCTAATGGGAGAGGACAGACCAGTGTGTCAAGTCCTCAGCATTGTTGCAAGTATCTATGAATCTTGACCTTCAAGCAATGAAGCTTGGTTGCCAATGTGGGCCCCAAGGAGAGGGAGAGAGAGAGCGAGAATAGATGGAAGAGGGGGTAACTGGGGGTCAATGGAAGTGTTCTGTATGATCTTGCAATATGGATACAGGCCATGATAAATTTCAACAAAAAATTATAAAAGTGTATGGTCTAAAATATAATCCATATTGTGGACTACTGAGCATGGTTGGTAGCTATGTCCCAATATTTGTACATCAGTTGTAGCAAATGTAACATCCACATGTAAAAACATCATTGGTGAGGTAGAGGATGTTGGGTATATGGGAGATACCTATATTCTGTGTATGACTTTACTGTGACCTTAAAATTTTGAAGACATAATGAAAAATAAAAGAAGTAAGACACTGAGGAAGAAATAGAAAAGATTGCCTTGCCACTATACATACAGAACAACACCTATTAGAAAGATGAAAGGCAAAACCTTAAAAAAAAATCATAAAAAGTTCATTTTTGTTTTCTTTATCTGAGGTCCTCATATACCCCCTCTATATGAAGTCCCCATATAACCCCCACCCCCCTTACCTCACTCCTCCCCCCATAACAACAACCTCCTCCATCATCATGAGACATTCATTGCATATGGTGAATACATCTCTGAGCACCGCTGCACCTCATGGTCAGTGGTCCACACCATAGAGCACACTCCCACATTCCACCCAGTGGGCCATGGGAGGACATACAATGTCTGGTAACTGTCCCTGCAGCACCACCCAGGACAACTCCAAGTCCCAAAATCACCCCCACATCTCATCTCCTCCCACTCCCTATCCCCAGCAGCCACAATGGCCCCTTTCTCCACACCAATGCCATATTTTCTTCGATTACTAATCACAATAGTTCATGAACAGAATATCAGTAAGTCCACTCTAATCCATACTCTATTCCTCCATCCTGTGGACCTTAGAATGGTTGTGTCCACTCCACATCTATATCAAGAGGGGACTTAGATTCCACATAGATGCTGGATGCACTTCTCCTTTCAGTTGTAGGCTCTCTTGGCTCCCTGGTGTGGGGGTTGACCTTCTTGACCTAGATGTTAGCTGAGTGGGGTAAGTCCAATAAACCAGAGTGTAGGGGTTGCAAGTCTTTTGAGGCTCAGGACCTGGCTATCAGATGCTCAGTCCAGAGATTCAGGTCCCCTGGGTATACACTAAACTCCAGCACCAACTACAGATCCTGTAAAAGTAACAGGAGAGGCTTGTGGACAAAGAGCATATCTGAGTCCAGCTCCATTACACAGAAACACAAACTCCAAAGTAGGGCCATCTAATATGGCACTGAACTCCATCTGCCTTTACCATAGATCCTGTAGGTCTCTGTATCCCTCAGAAGAACCAATACCTGGGGTTCTATCTACTTTATTTGTCTCTGGGACTCTGCTGAGGTGTCCGTAAGGGCAACCCCTCTGATAACCTCCCAGCTCTTTTTTAGACTCATAGCCATATAAACTCATTTGTCCTTTTTTTTTTTATTGATTTTGTAAAAATATTACATTAAAAAAATATGAGGTCCCATTCGACCCCACCACCCCCATCACACCCCCCCCCCCAAGCAACACTCAATCCCATCATCATGACACATCCATTGCATTTGGTAAGTACATCTCTGGGTATCTCTGCACCTCATGGTCATTGGTCCACATCATGGCCCACACTCTCCCCCATTCCGTCCAGTGAGCCCTGGGAGGATTTAAAATGTCCGGTGATTGCCCCTGAAGCACCATCCAGGGCAACTCCAAGTCCCAAAGGTGCCTCCACATCTCATCTCTTCCTGCCATTCCCCATACCCATCAGCCACCATGTCCACTTTTCCCACTCCATTGCCACCTTTTCTCTGAAGTCCTTGGATTGGTTGTGTCCGTTGCACCTCTATGTCAAGAGGAGGCTCAGATTCCACATGGTTACTGGATGCAATCCTCCTGCTTTCAGTTGTAGGCACTCTAGGCTCCATGGTGTGGTGGTTGCCCTTCTTCAACTCCATCTTAGCTGAGTGAGGTGAGTCCAATAATTCAGATTGTAGGAGCTGGAGTCTGTTGAGGCTCAGGGCCTGGCTATCATATTGTCAGTAAAAAGATTCAATCCCCTAAATATATCTGAAACCCCAATACCAACTACAATTCCAGTAAAGTAGCATGATAGTCTTATGAAAAGAGATCCCCTCTGGGTTCAGTTTCATCACGCAGAAACACCAGCTCCATAGAAGGGCCATCTGACATGGCAGTGAACCCTATCTGCCATGACCGTAGAACCTGTGGATCCCTTTAGCCCTCAAAGGAACCAATACCTGGGGATTGTATCTACTTTATCTGTCTCTTAGACTCTGCTCAGTTGTGCATAAGGGAAATCCTTCTGACAGCCTCCAGACTCATTTTTTTTAGAGACTCATAGCCATATAAACTCATTTCTCCTTTCTATTTCCCCCTTACATTAGATCAAACAGCATTTTAAAGTCATATTATTCTATGTAGACAGGGATAGTCTACTGATCCGCATTGAACCTTCAATTCAAGGTCATTTTCCAGTTGCATTATCAGTTGTTAGTTGATAGTGATCCCTCGGTGCCAGGGAGGCTCATCCCCAGGTGTCATGTCCCACGCTGGGGGGAAGGCATTGCATTTAGATGCTGAGTTAGGCTTCGAGACTGGCCACATTTGAGTAACATAAAGGCTGTCAGGAGGAAATTCCCAGGCACCGTGCTGCTCTAGGCCTTGTTCTTATTTCAGGTCTATAGGCTCACAAGCATAGTCATTAGTATCAGAGGCTTACTGTTGGACCTTCATTCCTTCTCGGACCTTGCTGCTGCACTTTGGGGACTGCTGCTGCTCCCCTAGGGACCACGGCACAGCACCCCCGGCCAGGGACCCAGTACCCCCCCAGCTTTAGTTTTTAATTGTCATTTGTCCTTTCCATTTCCCCCTTTTATTCAGGTCAAAAAACATTTTTAACTCCTGGTATTCTATGTAGACTGAGATATTCTGCTGGTCTGAATCGACCCTTTTATTCAGGGTCATTTTCTTGTTACATCATCAGCTGGTACCTGGTAGTAATCCCTCAGTGCCAGGAAGGCTCATCCCCCGGATTCATGCTAAGTTTGGCTTTGAGACTGGCCACATTTGAGCAACAAGGAGGCTCTCAGGAGGTAACTCTTAGGCACCCTGCAGCTCTAGGCCTTGTTCTTATTTCAGGTGCACAGGCTTACTAACATAGTCATTAGTATCAAAGGCTCATTGTTGGACCTTCCTTCTTTTTTGGTCTTTGTTGTTGCAGTGGGGGGATTGTTGCTGTTCCTTTCAGGACTGTGATAGAGGTCCCCTGGCTCGGAACTCAGCACTCCCTCAGTTGTTTTTAATTATTTCCACTATGAAAATATCCAAACATTGTTATGTACCCTGGATATATGCCCTGGAGAACTCCCTCCCCAATGTGCATCCCCTGCCCATAACGTCCCCGACCAGTATTCCTCCCCTGCCATTGTTGAGCCTCTCTGTGATCCAAAACTTCTTCAAAAATGAAGCCCAATATATTGCCATGTTCCATTAACAGTCAAATGGAACATAGTGATGAGTTTAAAAGTTAGATATAAAATACATATTAATTTAGAAAAAATAAGGTAAAAATAAATTGGGGAATCAAAAAATTAAAAAATGCAAAAGCTTTGTTTTTGATTCTCTGTCTTCCATCTCTGCAATACGTGTTGCCCTGTATGCAAATTGGCAAGGCAACTTCTTCCGTCTTTTCCTCAGTGTCTATGTCCTTTCTTTTTCTTTTTTTCCTAATTATTAAGCTTATCTTCACAAAAGTTTTAGAGCACAGTAATTCACAAATACAATATACAGTACTCTCACATATCCAACATTAAACTCTTTTCCCTTCCACAGCAATAATTTTTTTCACATGTTCATACTATATTTACTGAAACTGATGTACAGATATTGAGATGATAGTTCTCAAAAAAGGTAACAGTTGGGTTTACATTGTGTTTTATATTTTAGACTATACAATTTTCTAAATTTTTAGTTATTTTATGTTTTACATTATGATTTACATTTTAGCCTATCAGCCCCTATACATTTTTGGTGTAATTTAACATGTCTTATATCCATCCTTGCGTAATCTTGTGGAACACTTCTATTGCCCACACAATTATAATGGTTCCATCTATTCAATACTTCTTTCCCCCTCCCATTAGGGCCCACAGTGACAGTCAATCTTCATTGCTTAAGGGTCATGTACAGAGATATTTGCAACAGTGTTGAGGGCTTGACATGCTCAACTGCCCTAATGCATTGGGAGCCACCATTTCTCTCAAGAGATATAATTTCCTCTATTTGAGAACATCAGTCCTCCCCAGGATGTGGGTATACCTTCACTCTCTTTATATGGGTCTCTACCCAATGGTATAACCCACTATGGCAAAGTGAGCACTCACACACTGCCTAGAAGCCTGTCCTGCATCAGATTATCACCTTTGAGCATCTTAAATAGGTAACTTTCCTTATCATATTTTTGAAAAAGTTTTCTCAGCATTATATTCTCAACCAAATACCTGACAATCTCCTATGTTCCTATGTTCCCCCACCGTCTCCCTAATTTCTTGGGCAATATTACCCATCCTCCCATCCCTAGCCCTCCTGAAGTCCACAAAGCCCTACCCAAAGTTAACCCTATGCCCCATTTTACCCCTTCCTTGTACAAATACCGCCAGCTTATATAGATTTCTCCCATGTAGGTGTCAGCTTACATCCTTCCTCTACCCCCCAATAACCTTTAAGCCTATCATCCAGTTTCAAGCTCTCTGAGGCAGCTTGGTTTACTTATTTCATATCGAGATCATGTAGTATTTGTCCTTCAATGCTTGGGTTGTTTCACTCAGGCTAATGTTCTCAAGATTCATCCATGTTATCACTTGTGTTTTCAGTGTATTCATTCCTAAAGCTGAGTAGTATTCCATTGTATGGATATACCACATTTTGTTTATTTATTTATTTATCCATTCATCTGTTGGTGGGCATTTGGGTTGATTCCAACTTTTGGCAATAGGAAACAATGCTGCTATGAACATTGGTGTGCATATATCGATTTGTGTCCTTGTTTTCAGTTCTCCTGGGTATATACCCAGCAGTGGAATTGCTGGGTCATATGGCAAATCTATAGCTAGTTTTTTGAGAAACTGCCAAACTGTCCTCCGGAATGGCTGGATCCTTCTGTATTTCCACCAGCAATGGCTGAGTGTTCTCATTCCTCCACATCCTCTCCAGCACTTGTAGTCTGTGTTTTTGATAGCTGTCAGTTTCATGGGAGTAAGATGGTATCTCATTGTAATTTTGATTTGCGTTTCCCTAACATCTAGTGGTTTTGAGTATTTTTCATGTGCTTTTTAGCCATTTGTATTTCTTATTTGGAGAGGTGTCTGTTTAAGTCTTGCCACTTACTAAGATGGATATGTTGTCTTTTTATTTTTTGAGATATAGGAGTTCTTTATATTTGAAGGATATTAGTCTCCTATCATATACATGGTTACCAAATATTTTTTCCCATTGGGTAGGCTCTCTTTTCATTTTCTTGACAAAGTCCTTTGAGCTGCAAAAGGCTTTAATTTTGAAGAAGTCTCATTTATCTATTTGTTCTTTTGCTGCTCGCGTTTTGGGTGTGAAGTTCATGAAGACATTTCCTATTACAAGGTCCTGTAGATGTTTCCCTAAATTGCTTCTAAGGTCCTTGAAGTCTTGGCTCTTATATTTAGGTCTTTGATCGATCTTGAGTTGGTTTTTGTGTAAGGTGTGAGCTGGTAATTCCCTTTCAGTGTGTTTGGTTTCCTTGGGAATATCATATGTCTGTATCTATAAGGTTCTATATCAGAATTTTCAAATTGGTTCTATTGATCAGTGTGCCTCTCCTTGTGCCAATACCATGCTGTTTTCACTAGTGTACTATGTTTTGAAGTCAGGTAGTGTGTTTCCTCCAATTTCATTTTTCTTTTTCAATATGTATTTGGGTATTCGTGGCCTCTTTCCTTTCCAAATAAATTTCATAACTAGTTTTTTCTAGTTCCTTAAAGAATGCTGTGTTGATTTTTATTGGAACTGCATTGAATGTGTAGATCCGTTTTGGTAAGCTAGACATCATAAGAATATTTAGCCTTCCTATCCATGAACAGGGAGTATTCTTCCATTTGTTTAAGTTTTCTTTGATTTCTTTGAACAGTGTTGTGTAGTTCTCTGTGTATAATTTTTTTTACATCTTTAGTTAAATTTACTCCTAGGTATTTGATTTTTTAATTTACTATTGTAAATGGTATTTTTTCTTGATTTCCTCCTCACATTTTTCATTATAGCTGTACTGATTTTTGCGCATCGATTTTATAACCTTCAACATTACTGAACTCATTTATAAGTTCTAGAAGTTACGTTGTAGACTTCTCAGGGTTTTCTATGTGTAGGATCATATCATCTGCAAATAGTAAATTTTGACTTCTTCCTTTCCAATTTGAATGCCTTTTATGTTTGATTCTTGCCTCAATGCTCATGTAAGTACTTCTAACACAATATTAAAAAGAAGGGGTGATAATGGGCATCCTTGCCTTGTTCCTGATCTTAGAGGGAAAGATTTTCAGATTTCAAAATTGTAAATGATGTTAACTGGGGGTTTTTCATATATATCTTTTATCATGTTCAGAAAGCTTCCCTCTACTCCAATCTTTCGAAGTGTTTTTATTAAGAAATAGTGCTGTATTTTGTCAAATGCTTTTTCTGCATCTATAGATATGATCATATGATTTTTTTCCTTCAATCTGTTTATGTGATTTTTACATTAATGTATTTTCTTATGTTGAACCATCCTTGCATACCAAGAATGAATTCCACCTGGTCATGGAGTATAACTAATTTATTGTGCTGTTGAACATGATTAGTAAGTATTTTGTTGAGGATTTCCACATCTATGTTCATTAGAGAGATTGGTCTGTAATTTTCCTTTCCTGTGGTGTCTTTATTTGGCTTTCATATTAGGGTAATGTTGGCATCGTAGATGAGTTATGCAATGTTCTTCTGTTTCAAATTTTTGGAAGAGTTTCAGCAAGATTGGTGTTAGTTTTTTATGGAAATTTTGGTAGAATTCACCTTTGAAACCATTTGGCCCTGGGCTCTTCTTAGTTGGGAGGTTTTTAATGACTGATTCTATCTCTTTACTTGTGATTAGTTTGTTGAGACCATCAATTTCTTCTTTCATCAATACAGGGTGGTTATGTGTTTCTAGGAATTTGTCCATTTCCTCTGAATTGTCATTTTTGTTGGAATATAGTTTTTCAAAGTATCCACTTATGATAGTCTTTATTTCTGTGGGGTTAGTGGTGATATCTCCTTTGTCATTTCTTATTTTGTGTATATGCACCTTCTTTCTTTTTTTCTTTGTTAGTCTAGCTAAGGGTTTGTCAATTTTATTGACTTTCTCAGAGACTCAGCTCTTGGTCTTGTTTATCTTTTCAAGTGCTTTCTTATTTTCTATTTCATTTAGTTCTCCTCTTATCTTTGTTGTTTCCTTCCTTCTTCTTCCTGTGGAATTACTTTGTTGTTTTTTTACTAATTCCTCCAAATATGCAGTTAGTTCTTCAATTTTTGCTCTTCTTTTTTGATGCATGAATTTATGGCTATAAATTTCCCTCTCAGTACTGCTTTTGCTGCATCACATAAGTTTTGGTATGTTGTGTTATAATTTTCATTAGTTTCAAGGTAGTTATTAATTTCTTTTGAGATTTCCTCTTTGACCCACTGTATTTCAAAGAGTGTGCCGTTTAATTTCCATATGTGGTGAAATCTGGGCCTCTGGCCCTTGCAGATTTCCAGGTGATAGTGGTGTATTAAAGCCCCCCACTGTAATTGTAGAAGCATCTATTCCTTCCCTTAGTTTCTCCAGTGTTTGCCTCAGATATTTGGATGTATTCTTGTTAGGAGCATAAATGTTTATAACTGTTCTTTCTTTTTGAATGATTATCCTTTTCACTAATATGTAGTGTCCATATTTGTCTCTCATAATTGTTTTGCATTTAAAGTCTATTTTGTCTGATATTAACATAGTTACTCCTGCCATTTTTGGTTATTATTTGCCTGTAAGATTGTTTTCCAGCCATTCACTTTCAACCTCCTTGAATCCCTGGGTCTAAGATGTTTTTCATGTAGACAACATATAGATGGATCATACTTTCTTATCCAATTTTCCAGTCTGAGTCTCTTGAGAGGTGAGTTTAATCCACTGAATTCACCATTATCATTTTCAAGGAATTATTTATATTAGCCATGTTTTCTTTGGATTTGTGTTTGTTATATTTTGTTTGGTTTTTACTTTTTTTGTCTTTTTAGTTGTTCTTACACTCTCCTACAACTCTGTCTCTCCTGTTTTTTTCTTTCCTCCTATACAACTTCCTTTAGTATTTCTTGAAGGCAGGATTCTTGTTGGCATACTCTACTAATTTCTGTTTATCTGTGAGTATTTGAACTCTCTATCATATTTGAATGTTAATTTAGCTGGATAGAGTATTCTTTCTTGGAATTTTTTTTTTTTTAGTACCTTGACCTTGTCATACCACTGCCTTCTTGCCTCTATGGTTTCAGATGAGAAATCAGCACTCAATCTTATGAAGCCTCCTTTGTGTGTATGGTTATTTTCTCTTGCTGCTTTTAGAATTTTCTCTTTGTCTTGAGCATTGGATAATTTGACAGGTATATGTCTTTGGGTAGGCCTGTTGGGATTTATGCTATTTAGGGTGCATTGTGCTTCCTGGATGTGAATGTTCATCTCCCTCAATAGGTTTGGGAAGTTTTTATCCATTGTTTCCTCCAACACCCTTTCTGTTCCCTTTCCCTTCTCTTCTTTTTCTGGGATGCCTATAATGCCTATGTTTTCACATTTTGCATTGTCATTCCAGTCCCAAAGTCCCTGTTGAATTTTTTCCCTCTTTTTATCTATCAATTCTACTATCTGTTTGATTTCAGATGTACTGTCTTCCACAGTTCCTCTCCCTCATAAAATGTGCTGTTATTTGCTGAGAGTGTGTTTTTGATTTCTTGGATTGTGCTGTTCCTCCCCATCAAATCTGTTGTCTTTTTTTTTTTTTTTTTGCATGATTGCAATTTCTTCTGTATGCTCCCCAAGTGTTTTCTTCCTATTATTATCTCTTCTTTCACCTCATTAAATTGGCCCCTATTAAATGTTTTGAGAGCTTTAATTACTTGTTAGATATTCTACTCTTCTTCCTATTTTTTAGTTTGTTCATTGGATTGGGTCATGTTTTCCTGATTATTGGTTTGGTTTGTAGTTTTTTGTTGCTGTCTGGTCATCATTTTATCTTGCTAGTTTGATTAACTTCTTTGTCTAGTCTCAGGGATAATTAGTTGTTGTTTTTGCATACATGTTAAGTCTTCTCTTTGCCATTTTGTTCTTCTTATTCTATTTCCTTGCTGTTGGCTCAGTTCACTTGAAGGAAAATATTAGGGCAAGTGAAAGCAAAACAAGTAAGAAAAGAAAAAAGTAGAATAGTAGTATTGATAGTAAATGTTAGCAGAAGAACCTTGTAAGATCTAGGAGAATGGGTATTAGACTCATGTAAGCTGTGTAGAGTTAGAACAGTAAGAAAAATGGAGTATCTATAATGAGACAGTAAACTAAATATGGGGAGGAATATAGTATGAATTAAAAGACCAGTGTCGTCAGGAAAGTGGGAAAGAGAAAGGAAAGGACAATAATATAGAGAGTGAATAAAAGACAAAACAGCAGAAAGATATTAGAAATAAAAATTGAGGGCTAAATTAAGAGCAGTGGAATGTAAGAGAAACACTTAATGATGGAGGATAAAAAGATGTAGAGGAAAGGGGTTAGCATTGGAGGCCAAAGTCAGTACACACAGAAAAGAGGAAATCGAGGATGAGGAAACACAGCAAATGTGAATCAATTCCTGCCACACCTAATATAAAAAAAGAAGAGAAAGGTAAAAAAGGGGGGAAGGGGGAAAATGGGGGGTAGAAATGCAAGCAAGAAAAACAGGAAGATGAAGAAGAAGAAGAGGAGGAGGAGGAGGAGGAAGGGGAGGAGGAGGAGGAGCAGGAGGAGGAAAGGGCTGTAGGGGTATAAAGAGGAAGGAAAAAACGAGAAAATAAACCAATAAAAAAGACCAAAGTTTCAAGCAAGGAATCCTTTTTGCATTTAAATAAAATGCTTAGGATTCTGACCTTCCCCCTTTCTCCCTTTCTCACTTCCCTCTCTCCCAGGGCAGCAGTGAAGCTGTTTGAGGTGTCCAGTAGGAGATTCAAGTGGGTCCTTGGTTAAACAAATCACCAGAGAAAACAAAATGTCTTAATTTCGAAAGACAGAGTGCCCACACCTCACCAGGAAACCCAAATATGCTAATGGAAGTTTTCAAAACACATCTTACAGTCCATCTCCCTTAGGTGTGCTATATGAGGGCTAGTTGATTTTCTGACTCCACCTTCTTCCAGACCAAGTTTCCTATTCCAGCACTTTTAGGTAAATTGGGCTTTCTCAGCAGATTTGTCTCTCCTTTCTTCCCCAGCTTTCCCCAAGCCAGCTGGTATGCTCCTCCAAGCTCAAAGAAAAAGGGGGGGCAGGACCTGAAAATTAAAACCACACTCATTTTTCTCCTCTGCACCTCCCACTCAAACCATCCAACTTACAGTGTCAGTCCAAAACTGAAGGGCTAGTGTATTCCCTCACCACAGGGAGCCCTGGATTTGGGAGTGGGAAGTCTGGAATATTGCAGACTTGGGGTCTGTGGGTCTGTGGAATGTGGGCTGTGGTGGCTTAGGGGTCACAAACCTGGTGACCATGCTTCTGGGGAACACAGGGCTTGGGAATGTCACCACACTACTGACAGTCCAGGGAACGCCTTAGGGGGAAGAATCCCACCTCTCCACAACTTCTGACCTCAGTGCCAGAAACCTACATTTCTACCTTAGCGAGCATAATTTCTGTCTCTCCAAATCGATGTCCAAACCCCTCCTGCCTTGCAAGTCCCCAAAACAGCCCACTGCAGCAAGATTCCAACCCTACTCAGCTGCTCTTTTGTGGGAGCAATTATGAAGTGCATTCACTCAGATGCCATCTTGCCCCACCCATCAGCTATCATCTTTTAATATCTCCATTTGTTCACCCCAGCTTGTGCTTAAAGGGAAAGTACATGTCCCTTATTATTTAATAGAAGATGAAGAAATGCAAATGCTGGCTGTTCTTTAATCCTCCCCTTGTTAGCCATGTATATCACTCTGGCTGCTTAGTTCCACCCGACAGTGAACTCAGACACTTGTTCTTGCTGGATTTGGGAAGTATCAGGTCTCAAACCTAATGCCAAGTTGCCTAAGTTTGTTTTTGCATTACTTTTTTCCTCTGCGTAGTAACCCTAGGAAGCATTTCTACCAAATGCAAGGCACAAGGTAGAAAGTACAGTTAAAATAATGCAGCACTTATGCAGAGTATGTTGGAAAACCCAGTAATCCCCATGCTCACTGACTCCAGGAACACAGACTGGGTGAAAGCAGCTTCAATTGATCCTCTACAAACCTGTCACACATCTTCCATCTTGTGACACCTGGTCATTCTGGGAGAGGTGTGAAGGTAAGTCAGCCTGGTTGTTGTCCACAGTCACCCTGCTAAGGCCAACAAGGCAATCCTTAGTACTGTCTTAAAGTTCTTGAGAATACCAGGGGTGCCATACTGAAGGAACTTGTCTCACAGCTGCTGGAAATCCTGGTGTGCCTGTGCTCCAAGTCACTTTACAGGATGGGGAGGACAGAAAACCTCCCAGCATGGGCTCAGGGCTCATGCTCCCACACCACCGCTGGCCAGAACAAGCCCACCATATTTCAGCTTCCTCCCACTGCTGCCTTCAAGCTTGTCCACTTCTGGTGTGGGTCCACTGTGGCCTTCACTTCTGCAGAAAGCATCACCTCTAGTATGGCTCCTACACTCCGAGGTTAGCAAGAAGTCCAAACCATGGCCAGTGATAAAGCTTTCAGTGTTTGATACTGTGAAAACTGGATAGCTCTTTGGGTTAAAAATAAACTTGTATCTTCCCACTTCATTGTAGACAAAAGAAAATTCTGGATGGATTTTAAAAGGTAAGTGAAAAAAAATCTCTAAGGGCCTTCTAATCATCAAAGCAATAGGGAGAAATCACGAAGAAAATATCAACCACTTTGACTATATGTATTAGTCAACAAAAGGGGTACTGATGCAAAGTACCAGAAATCTGTTGGCATTTACAAAGGGGATTTATTTTGGGTAGACGCTTATAGTCACAAGGTCATAAAATGTAAGTTACTTCCCTCATCAAAGTCTGTTGCCACATGTTGGAGCAAGATGGCTGCTGGTCTCTTTGAGGTTTCAGCCTTCTTCTTCAGACTCCATGGTTCCAGCTTTTTCTGGTCTCAGCTGTAGGCTGGCATAAGGCTTGTCTCTGTGTCTGGGGCTTGTTTCTTTATGGGCTTGGCTGCTCTGGTGTCTCCACAAGGTCAGCTGTAGACCATCAGGTTCTCTCTCTTCCCAGGCCTCTGACATGTCTATGGAGCCATCTCTATTCCTCTGTGTTCTCTCCTGTGTGTTTACTTCCCCAGGTTCCAGCATCAAAACTCCAACTACTTCCTTTGCCATGTCTTTTTCTCGGTGAGTCCCTGCCCATCAAAAGGGGAAGAATCGATGTCCTACTGATATGGGCCATTCGAACCCCTGATCATAATTTAATAAAGTAAAAGTGAAACCTCTGAAATTAATACAATCTATTATGCCAAGAGGAAGAGATCAGTTTACAAACATAATCCAATATCTATGTTTGGAATTCATAAACAATATCAAATGGCTACACTATATAAAAATTGAAGATATTTGAATTAAATCAAATAAAATCCAACATTTTGAAAAATGCATTACAACATGGAGAGATCATATTATCTTTAACATACATAACGTAGGATGTTGATTGGCTGAGAGTCTCCTCTAGGTGACAGTGTTATGTCCCCTTGAAGGAAACTTTGTAGGCAAACTCCCAGACCAGAAGGCCCTTCAGGAATCCAAGGAAGCCCAAGTGTCCCACACACTCTCCTGGGATGATGGAAGGTCAATTCTCCAAAGGAGGAACTTGGTCTCCTGTCAGGGAAAGTTCTGGAATCCAGAGGTTCAGAGTTACTGCCCAGCCCACTTGAGGACAGCTGGCAAGAAAGAAAGATAACATGAACCCCTGAAAAAATGGCAGTGATATCATCCAGTGCTCTGGAGGATCTTAGAAGCTGGACAAAGACTCCATCAACATTGAATTGAAGAAAGAGGAAAATACCAGGTAAGACACAGGAGTGGCATGTAACTCTTGTGTTATTTAAGATTGGGATACAAGAAGAAAAAATTTGAACTCAAGGTGTCTTTTTCCAGACAGCTTTCTTCTTCTGTTTGTGTGGATTTGAATGAAAATCCAGAGGAAGATAGATTGCAGCTGAGGTATTGACAATGGAATCACAGGAGTTAATTACCTTCAAAGATGTAGCTGTAGACTTTACCCAGGAAGAGTAGGACATGCTAGATTCCTCCCAGAGAAAGCTATTCAGAGAAGTGATGCTGGAGAATATCAATCACCTGGTCTCAGCAGGTAGCAAAAGTGTCTCTAAAAAATGGGAAATGATAGAAATGATATTCAACCCACCTATCTGTGAGAAAGATACTTCTGAAATCATGTCATTGAGATCTAACATTAAAAGGAATTCCTTCAAATACAATTATTTGAAAGAAGATACCACTGACAGATCCACAGTGACACAATATGCTTTAATTTGCAAGACACAGAAACCATATTTAAGGAGTTCGATGGCAAAATTACACAGGGACCTCTCAGTTATTAGTCAGCATAAGCAGATTCATGAATGTCACTATTCTCATTTTAGAGAAGATTAAAGAACTCATACTGTCCAGAAACACTACTTATGCCATCTTTGGGGGAAATATTTTGTTCATTGCTCTTACCTTAAATGACATGAGGAGACTCACTCTGGAGAGAAACCCCATGAATGTCTTCTATGTGGGAAATGTTTCAGTCAACATTCTTCCCTTAAACAACATGTGAGAACTCACACTGGTGAGAAATCTTATCAATGTCATCTATGTGGCAAAGGCTTCCATCAATATTCTAACCTTAAACAACATGTGAGGACTCACACTGGTGAGAAACCCTATGCATGTTCTCTATGTGGGAAATGTTTCATTGATTACTCTTCCCTTAAACAACATGAGAGGATTCACACTGGAGAGAAACCCTATGAATGTCATCTTTTTGGGAAATGCTTCACTAATTGCTCTTCCTTTAAAAAACATAAGAGAACTCACACTGGAGAGAAACCCCATGAATGTCATCTATGTGGCAGATGTTTCAGTCAACATTCTCACCTTAAACAACATATGTTAACTCACACTGGACAGAAACCTCATCAATGTCATCTATGTGACAAAGGATTCAGTGGACATTCTGAACTTAAATGACATGTAAGAACTCATATCGGTGAGAAACCCTATGCATGTCATCTATGGGGGAACAAGGAAATCAAAGAAGACGTAAATAATTGGACGAATATTCCCTATTCATGGATAGGAAGACTAAATATTATTAAGATGTCTATCCTACCAAAACTGATCTACACATTCAATGCAATCCCAATAAAAACCAACACAGCCTTCTTTAAGGAACTAGAAAAACTATCAAATTTATTTGGAAAGGAAAGAGGCCCTGAATAGCCAAAGACATACTGTAAAAGAAAAAGGAAATTGGAGGAATCACACTACCTGACTTCAAAACATACTACAAAGCAACAGTAGTGAAAACAGCATGGTATTGGCATAAGGAGAGACACACAGACCAATGGAATTGAATTGAAAGTTCTGATATAGAACCTCATATATAGAGCCATATAATATTCAATAAAGCCACCAAATCCTCTCAACTGGGAGAGAATGGCCTATTCAACAAATGGTGCCTCTAGAAATGGATATCCATATATAGAAGAATGAAAGAGGATTACCATCTCACACCTTATACAAAGATCAACTCAAGATGGATCAAAGACCTAAATATAAGAGCTAAGACCATAAAGACCTTGGAAAGCAGTGTAGGGAAACATCTACAAACCTTGTAATAGGAAATGGCTTCATGAACATCACACCAAAAGCACGAGAGGCAAAAGAACCAATAGATAAATGGGACTTCCTCAAAATTAAAGCCTTCTGCACCTCATAGGAGTTTGTCAAGAAAGTAAAAAGGGAACCAACACAATGGGAGAAAATATTTGGCTACCATATATCCGATAAGAGACTTATAACTTGCATATATAAAGAACACCTATATCTTGAAAATAAAAAGATAAGCAACCCATTTAAAAAATGGGAAAAAGATTTAAACAGACACTTCTCCAAAGAAGAAATACAAACGGCTAAAAAGCACATGGAAAAATGCTCCAAATCTTTAGCTATCAGGGAAATGCAAATCAAAACTACAGTGAGATAACATCTCACCCCCATAAGATTGGCAGCTATGAAAAAAAAAACAGAAGAATACAAATGCTGGAGAGGATGTGAAGAAATGGGAACACTCATCCACTGCTGGTAGGAATGCAGAAGGATCCAACCATTCTGGAGGACAGTTTGGCAGTTTCTCAAAAAACTAACCATAGATTTGCCATATGAACCAGCAATACCACTGCTGGGTATATACCATCAGAACTGAAAACAAGGACACAAACCGATATATGCACACCAATGTTCATAGCAGCATTGTTTACTATTGCCAAAAGTTGGAATCAACCCAAATGCCCATCAACGATGAGTGGATCAGTAAAATGTGGTATATACATACAATGGAATACTACTCGGCTGTAAGAACAAATACACTACAAACACACATGATAACATAGATGAATCTTGAGAACCTTATGTTGAGTGAAGCAACCCAGGCATTGAAGGACAAATACTACATGACCTCAATGATATGAAATAAGCAAGTTGCCTCAGAGAGCTAGAGACTGGAAGATAGGCTCACAGGAAATCGGGGTGTAGAGGAAGGATGTAAGCTGACATCTACATGGGCGAAATCTATGATAAGCTGGTGGTAAGTATGTGCACAAGGAAGAGATAAAATGGGGGCATAGGTTACCTTTGGGTGGGGTTTGCGGGTTTGAGGGGGGCTAGGGATGAGCAGATGGGTAATATTGCCCAAGAAATTGGGGAGAGGGAGGGGCAACATACAAATATAGGAGATTGTCAGGTGTTGGTTGAAAGTAAAATGCTGAGAAAACCTTTTCAAATAGAATTAGGAAAGTTACCTGTTTAAGATACTCAAAGGGGATAATTTGACACAGGACAGACTCCTAGAGAATATCTGAATGCTCATTTTGCCAGAGTGGCTTATACCATTGGGTAGAAACCCATATAATGAGAGTGAAGGTAGACCCACATCCTGGGGAGGACTAATGCCATCAAATAGAGGGAACTGTATCTCTCAAGAGAAAGGGTGGCTCCCAGGGCATTAGGGCAGTTGAGCAAGTCAAGCCCTCAAAACTGTTGCAAGTATCTCTGAACATGGCTCGTTAAGAAACAAAGATTGACTATCACTGTGGGGCCCAAGGGGAGGGGGAAATAGATATTGAATAGATGGAACCAAAGTAAATGTGAGGGCAAAAGAAGTGTTTCACAAGAGTTCACAAGGATGGATATAAAACATGCAATATTTCACCAAAAACATATAGCGGATGACAGACTAATAATGTAAACCATAATGTAAAACATAGGATAACTAAAAAAATTAGAAAACTGTATAGCCTAATGTATAAACCACAATGTAAACAAAAATGTTACCTTGTTTGAAAGCTATTGTCTCAATATCTGTACATCAGTTTCAGTAAATATGACATGAATAAGTTAAAAGATTATTGTTGTGGAAGGGAAAAGGTTTTATAATGGATATGTGGGAGTACTGTATATTGTATAGATGAATTATTGTGATGTAAGGCTCTTGTGAAGAGAAGCTCAATAATTAGCCAAAAAGAAAAGAAAAAGATAGGATGTAGAATTTTTCCAAATCAATATGTATTCTATATCTAACCTTTAAACTCATTGCTATATTCCATTTTACTATTAAGGGAATGTGACATTATACTGGGCTTCACTTTTCAGGAAGTTTTGGATCACAGAGTGGTTCAACAATGGCAGCAGAGGAATACTGGTATGGGATGTTATTGACAGGCGATATATGGTTGACAGGGAGTTATACAGGGCATGTGTCCAGGGTGCATGGAAATGTTTGGATATACTCATAGTGGAAACAATTAAAGACAACAGTGGGGGTGTACTGGGTTCCTGGCCTGCGGGGGCTCTATCTTGGTCCCTAGGGGAGCAGCAGCAGTCTCCCAGGTGCAATGCTAAGGACCAGGAAAGAATGAGGGTCCAACAGTGAGCCCCTGATACTAATAACTATGCTTGTGAGCCTATACACCTGAAATAAGAACAAGGCCTAGAGCAGCACTGTGCCTAAGAGTTCCCTCCTGACAGCCTCCGTGTTACTCAAATGTGGCCAGTCTCGAAGCCAAACTCAGCATGTAAATGCACTGCCTTCCCCCCAGTGTGGACATGACACCCAAGGATGAGCCTCCCTGGCACTGAGGGATCACTACCAAGTACCAGCTGATGACATAACTAGAAAATGACCTTGAATTAAAGGTTCAACGTGAACCAGCAGAATATCCCTGTCTACATATAATAACAGGAGCTAAAAATGCTGTTTGACCTAAAGTAAGGAGGAAATGGAAAGGACAAATGAGTTCATATGGCTATGAGTCTCTAAAAAAGAGTCTGGAGATTATCAGAAGGATTGCCCTTATGCACACCTGAGCAGAGTCTCAGAGACAGACAAAGTAGATACAACCCCAGGTTTTGGTTCTTTTGAGGGCTAAAGACACCCACAGGTTCTATGATCATTGCAGATGGGGTTCACTGCCATGTTAGTTGGCCCTTCTTTGGAGCTGGTGTTTCTGTGTGATGGAGCTGGACTCAGATGGGATCTCTTTTCACAAGCCTTTCATGCTACTTTACTGGAATTGTAGTTGGTTCTGGGGTTTAAGATACATCTAGGGGATTTGAATTCTGGACTGACAAAATGATAGCCAGGCCCTGAGCCTCAACAGACTGCAGCTCCTACACTCTGATTTATTGGACTTACCCCACTCAGCTAACAGAGTTGAAGAATATCAACCACCATGCCATGGAGCCTAGAGTGCCTACAACTGAAAGCAGGAGGATTGCATCCAGTATCCATGTGGAATCTAAGCCCTCTCTTGACATAGATGTGGAATGGACACAACCAAGCCAAGGTCCACTGGAAGGAGGAATACAGTAAGGATTAGAGTGGACCTAATGATATTCTATTCATGAACTATTGTGGTTAATAATCGAGAAAATGTGTCATTGGTGTGGAAAAAGTCGCTATGGTGGCTGCTGGGGGCAGGGAATGGTAGGAAGAGATGAGATGTGGAGGCATTTTCGAACCTTGGAGTTGTCCTGGGTGGTGCTGCAGGGACAATTACCTGACATTTTATGTCCTCCCATGGCCCACTGGATGGAACGTGGGAGAGTGTGGGCTATGGTGTGGACCACTGGCCATGAGGTGCAGCGATGCCCAGAGATGTACTCACAAGATGCAATGGATGTGTCATGATTATGGGGGAGAGTGTTACTTGGGGGGGAGTCGTGGGGTGGGGGCGGTGGGGGTGAATGGGGACCTCATATTTTTTTAATGTAATATTTTCTTAAAAAATGAGTAAATTGAGTAGAATTTGGAAAAAAAAATAAAAGATAACATGCTCACCATCACTCAAACCACCTCCGTATGCCCAGTAAATTAAGGACTTAGAAGGAAGCTGGGCTTCTGGTCGTTCTGTGGTTTAATTCCCACCTGGCCAGCCCACCAGTGGAACACATGTGTGGCTGGAGAAGAGCCACAGGGTTCAACACATAGACCAGGCCTCCAGACACCTAGTGGAGAGGTGGGAGGCACCATCCTCTCTCACACCTGAAAGGCTGGTACCAAAGTGGATAGGACAGCAAGTCAGCCAGCAGGGGGCAGCGCTAACAGCAGGAGAACAGGGAAACAGAAGATCCTCATGGAAAAGGCTAGACTTGGATTTCCTCTGACCCTTCTGAGCTGAGTAAGTCCCTAGAGTTCTTATTCTGAGGGGAAGATACTTAAGGGGAAGACGGACTCAAGAACAGAACATGCAACCACCCTGCACTGAATGTGAGAGCAAATGGCAATTTATTTTGTTCCCTAAGCTGGAGAAAACCAGAATAGAGTATGATATGCATAAAGACAGAAAAATGCTCATTTCTCGTCCTTCTAATCAGTTTTAAAACTCGCTTTAAAGTAAGAATGATGAGAAAGCAGCAATGTCTGCCTCCCAAGCCCTGGATTAGTTACCAGGAGCCTATCATAGCTCAGAATAACCTTCCTTAGCAATGTTGGTGGATGTTATCAGAATCTCAGACAGCTTTTCTTTGTAGGGATTTCACACATTCAGAACTTCTGCAGAACAAAATGAATTTTTTTATCACAGAAAAATAAAGAAAATAATATTCATCACCAGCCAGCCTCAGTTAGTAACATGGTTATCCATTTCCAACAACTAATCAAACTGAAAAATCTGCTTTTCCTTGATTTGTTTCATCAGTTTTTCTTCTTTCCTTTTTTTCTTTCACTACTTTATGGATTGAAGCAGAATGTCGTTAATAAAACCAATCCAGATTTAGATGCTACCACAAAACGGAGCTTCTGGGTTTATTGGTATTTCATTATTACCATTTCTCAAGGGATTTCTTGTTTCACACAGAATGTTGCTTTTTTTTATTGACTTTATAATAATATTACATTAAAAAAACATATATATGAGGTCCCATTCAACCCCACCACCCCCACCCTACCTCTCCCCCCCCCCCCCAAGCAACACTCATTCCCATCATCATGACACATCCATTGCATTTGGTAAGTACATCTTTGGGCACCTCTGCACCCCATGGTCAATGGTCCATATCATGGCCCATACTCTCCCCCATTCCATCCAGTGGGCCCTGTGAGGATTTACAATGTCCGGTGATTGCCCCTGAAGCACCATCCAGGGCAGCTCCATGTCCCAAAGATGCCTCCACCTCTCATCTCTTCCTGCCTTTCCCCATACCCATCGTCCACCATGTCCACTTTTCCCAATCCAATGCCACCTCTTCTATGTGGACATTGGATTGGTTGTGTCCATTGCACCTCTATGTAAAGACGAGGCTCATATTCCACATAGATACTGGATGCAATCCTCCCACTTTCAGTTGTAATGACTCTAGGCTCCATGGTGTGGTGGTTGTCCTTCTTCAACTCCATCTTAGCTGAGTGTGGCGAGTCCAATAAATCAGATTGCAGGTGCTGGAGTCTGTTGAGGCTCAGAACCTGGCTATCACATTGTCAGTCCAGAGATTCAAATCCCCTAAATATCTCTTAAACCCCAACACTAACTGCAACTCCAGCACATTAGCATGAAAGTCTTATGAAGAGAGATCCCATCTGAGTCCAGATTCATCACACATAAACACCAGTTCCAAAGAGGAGCCATCTGACCTGGTAGTTAACCCCATCTGCCATAACCATAACTCCCATGGGTCTCTTTAGCCCTCAAAGGAACCAATATCTGGGGGTTGTATCTGCTTTATCTGTCTCTCAGACTCTGCTCAGTTGTGCATAAGGGCAATCCTTCTGACAGCCTCCAGACTCTTTTTTAGAGACTCGTAGCCATACAAACTCTTTTCTCCTTTCCCCCTTACATTAGGTCAAACAGCGTTTTAAAGTCATGTTATTTTATGTAGACAGGGATATTCTGCTGATCCACATTGAACTTTCCATATAAGGTCATTTTCCAGTTGCATCATCAGTTGGTAGTTTATAGTGGTCCCTCGGTGCCAGGGAGGCTAATCCCCGGGTGTCATGTCCCACGCTGGGGGGAAGGCATTGCATTTACATGCTGAGTTTGGCTTCGAGACTGGCCACATTTGAGTAACATGAAGGCTGACAGGAGGAAATTCCCAGGCAGAATGCTGCTCTAGGCCTTGTTCTTATTTTAGGCTTATCAGCTCACAAGCATAGTCATTAGGGTCAGGGGCTCACTGTTGAACCCTCACTCCCTCCCGGTCCCCGCTGCTGCACCTGGGAGACTGTCGCTGCTCCCTTAGGGACTACGACAGAGCACCACTGGCCAGGAACCCAGTACCCACCCTGCTGTGGTTTTTAATTGTTGTCACTATGAGTATATCCAAACATTACCATGCACCCTGGACATATGTTCTGTACAGCTCCCTGTCAGCCATATATATATATATATATATATATATATATAGGATGTTGCTTTTAAAACACAAAGCAAAGCAAACCCCATTTACCTTTCTCTCTTGATGTCCATTTGGCCCTTTGTGTTTTGGGTATTGTTGGAATTCAGTGTTTCCTGATACTGGTTTGGCTCTTGTTGCCTACCATCAGTTTTCTCTCATGAAATAGCTGATGTGTGAACAAAGAGGATGGTGACACAGAAATAGGGTTGTTTTGGTTGGTGGGGCTGCGGATAGGAAATGGACGTGACATTGGAGGAGACCTTGCTCCTGCCGGTAGAGCTGCTGGCTGAGAAATGGCACTTGGTAAGAGAAGCAAGGGCTTTCCAACAGTGGGAAATGGATCCAGAGGCCCAACCCCAGAGGGCTCTTCAGGATCAGCTGAGTGGTAGACGGCACCAATAGCCAATTCTCCTCCACTCTTAGCCACCCACAGGAGTAACTGTCCCTGCTCCTCTGCTAGGTGCTTGCATGTGACCAAAGAGCCATGTGTGACTCTTCAGGCAGAAGCATGTAAGCACCCATGGCCAGGAGCTCCAGAGACTTCACACTGAAAGGACAACAGCCTGAGTGGTGGCCCTCCCTCCACCTCGGCTCCTGAGACTGGACTGAGCAGAACCTCCCTGCCACACACACACACACACACACACACACACACACACACACCCCTTGGGACAGGAAGTCTATCTTTACTTTTAGCCACTGTCTCATTTTGCCAGGGCTGGTCTGACAATGCCCCAGAAATGCTCATTTAAGCCCCCAGGTTGAAGGTTCTATCATGTGCATCTCTGACAGTGACCAGATCAGGAATGAAAGGCTTGGCCCTGTGGACCCAATCCTTAGCAAAGGGGCACTGACCATCACTAGCCAAAGCCAATTACAGTCTATGGGGTGCAGCAGTGCCCCAAAATGTATTCACCAAATACAATAAATGTGGCACACTAATGAAAGAGGTTGTTGATATGGGAGGAGTGGAGTGAGGGGGGTGGGGATATATGGGAAACTCGTATATTTTTTGAATGTAACATTTTTTGTGATCTATGTATCTTCAAAAAATACAACTAAAAAATGATTGGGGTGGGTGGTGGGGAGTGGGGTATATGGGAACCTCTTATGTTTTTTAATGTAATGTTTTGTGTGATCTATTAAATTTAAAAAAAGGTAATTAAAAAATTAAAAAATAAAAACAAAACAATAATTAGAGCTCCACTGACCCAGGGCTTACTGTGAGCCACTGTATGCACACTAATTACATTCATTCTCATAAGTGGTCCATTAGGTCGGTTCTGTTTGATCTGTCCTAGAATGGCAAAGTGAGATGGAGAGGCTGTGACTTGTGAAGGCTCCACAGCTAGTCACCACAGAGCTGCTACTTCCACCTGGGACTCCTCACCCAGGGCTGCTAACCAACACACTGACTACTGTTAACTGTGCTCCAAAGAAATTGACTTAAGAAGTAATTTGATCAGTTTTGGTAGGGCCTGAAATAACTTGCAGTGAATTTTGGGGCAGTTCAGTCCTTCAGCAAACCTGTAGTACGGAATTCACCCTCTTTATGACCAATGATCCCAAGTTCAGAGGAACTTCTCCTGGAGCCCTGGAGTTGATCAGATACCAGTGCCCATAATCCCAATATTATGGTGTGAACATTGGTTCAAATAGACTTTGAAATGCTTTTTGCTGTTCTTGCTGCTTTTAATGCTCTTTTCTTTAGTTTTTAATTAATATTTATTTCGGTTGCATCATTTCCTTTTGGCATGTACAAAGCCCCAGGACTTGAATTTGCCTGTAACCTCAGCTAATCAAAACGGCCCTGAAATGCTTTAAACACAAAATCCCATTTGAATGAATGTATTCAAAAGACAATTCCCATTTTCCAGGGGGCAGTAAGGCATTTGAGCAGGAGCCAGCGACTTTCTCTGTAAAGGGCCAGGTGGGAACTCTCCTGCCCCAGGGGCTCTGTCACTATCACTCAACCCCAACATCCTAGACAGAGACGATAGAGAAATGAATGGGTGTGGCTGTGTTCTAATAAAACTTTGTCAAAACAGGCAGGGGCCAGGTCTTAGTTTGCCAACCCTGTCATATAGAAAGGCATGCTTATGGCTCATTCCTGATTTTCCTCCAAGGGACAGAGCCCCAGTCACTTCCTACCTCGGGGCCCCTATCCGGCCCTTGTTCAGTCAGCCATGGAAGGCTGCCAAATTCAGACCACCAAATTCAGGAAGGAGAAACTGAGTCTTCAGGCTCACTCTGCCCTTCTCCCTCTTGGGCCTGGCCCACAGGGGGCAGGGGTTCTGCTCTGCTTTTCCACCACATTCGAGCTTCAGAAGCCACAAGCCCCACTGTGCAGTCCTCAGTGGTATCTTCCATCAGTGGCACCCCATCGAGGAGCAGTCTACAGTCCACCTTAGGGTGCTGTGGAAAGGGACTACTCAAAGGTACAAACAAAACGGTGTAGCGTGAACTCTCTTTGTTATTCTGAGAATCCAGATGAATTTTATATTCTCTCGATAAAGAAGCATTGAACAACTTCATACACCAAGATCCTGGCTTTTTGACTATTATCTCATGATGATCATCAACTCACTGGCAGTGTCATAGGTACCGTAGACTCAAAATGTAAACCCCACTTAATAAGTGAAACTATTTACAGTTGTTCAAAACCTATTGCTCACAGGAAGAAAACAGATGAGGTGTATGTTGGCAGAAGGTTGGGAACCCTTCCGTTCCACCTCCCTCCTGTTTTAATGGCCAGCAGAGTCAGGTACCTTGTCAGATGGCCCCGGAAATCCCCTTCCTCCATCCAGTCCTTCCACACACTAGAAGCCAGGCAGAGGGGTACCTCAGATGCAAGAGACATCCCGGGGGACAGGCTGAGGGCCATGGTTGCTTCAACTGGAAAGTATGCTTCTGTGTGTGAAGTGAAGCTCATGAGACTCAAGAGGCCTCCCACCAGTACTCCAGCGAGAGTTGACCTGAACTGGGGACTTACCTAGGCACCACTAATTGTGGGTGGCTATGAGAAGAGGAAGGAGGCATTTTGTGGGATTATTTTATACACCATTAACTTCCTTTCCAAGGGAATCTGTGTTCCACGTTATGGGTTGAGCTGTGTACCCAAAAAAGATACCCTGAAGTCCTAATCCCAGGTACCTGGGAACACAAACTTTTTGCAAAAGTGTCATTGCAAGCAGAATCATTTAAACTGAATGAGGCCGACTGCAGTGGGTGGACCCTTAGTCCAGGATGCCTTGTGTCTTTAGAAGGGGGGTGTGGGCACAGACAGAAGGGGAGGGCGCCATGGGAAGAGAGACAGAGCAGGCCATAGGGTGGCTGAGGAGACACGGAAAACCCAAGGCTTGCTGGCCAAGGGAGAGGCGCCCCAGGGGCCAGGACTGACCTACCAGCACAGCCCATGCACTTGTGGCTTCAGCCTGCAGGGCTGAGAGAGCAGTTCCTGGTGGTTTTTAGCCACCTAGTTCATGGCACTTGTGACAGCAGCCTGAGAAAAGTGAGGTGTCCCTCTTCTGGCAGTCCCATTCCTCCAGGAGGGCTGAGGGATAGTCCAGGTGCCCAGCTGTCCTCCAGGCTGAGGGTCCCCAAGGAAGGCTTTTATCTAATCAGATGCTCTGTGGAACACCCTGGGGACTGACAGAAACAATTTTGAAAAGAAAGTAATGGGTGACCTGGACAACTCTGGACACCCTTCTCTTCCTTCCTTCCGCCTTCTCTTGGGGCCTTCAGCTGCTCAGACCCTCCAGCTCTTCCCACCACGCACACCTTCCCAGAGGGGCCAGGCCAGATGGTGCAGATGTATTTCTGGTTCTCCTTGGTGGGTGGGAAGGCTGCCCGAGGGTTCCTGGGGCCCAGGACCGTCCATTTGTCTGGCTGCTTATTCAAGGCCTTGGGAACCACCGTACATACTGCTCAGGGGGCCGCACCCCACACACTGGATACCCTCGAGGCCCCCGTTCTAGAATGTCTGTGTGCCCTTGGATGGCCGCGAGGCCCCTCCAGCTCCGGGGCGGGGTCGGGGGGGGGGGGGTGGACTGTGTCTCACAGTACTAAAAGCTCTGCTCTTTCGGGTCCAGGCACCCATCTCACTGACCCCACCGAGAGCAGCACCTGCCCCCTCCACCCCAGGGCGCCCCATCCAGTCTTCCTCCCTGGTGAATATTCCCTCATCCCTCCCCCACCCCCCCGCCACTCGACCTTCCTGGTAGCCCTTTCCCACTATGTTATCCTGCTCCCACCCCCACAGAGCATCCCCCACCATGCCCGGGCCCCACCCCCAAGCCCTGCCTGGCCCCCAGACCCCTTCCACAGCGGTGCCGCTGGGTCTCCAGTCCCCGCTCCGGGTGGCACAACCCCGCCCCAGCCCCTCCCTGGCAGGAGACACCTGCCCCCAGCCCCGGCTTACCCCAGCCCCGCGGTGCCGCCCCTCCCGCCTCACCCGGGCCTGGCGGGAGAAGTAGCTGCGCTCCTTGGGGTCCAGGCGCCCTGGCGGGACGTAGCTGAAGGCGGACAGCGCCGAGATGGGCGGCGGCCGGGGCTTGCCCGCAGCGTGGCGGCGGTGATCTCCTCCTTGTGCTCCAGGCCGCACGCGTCCACCTTCTCCGCCGAGGCCAGGTCGGTTCCACCCCGCCAGGGGCCCCGCCCGAGTCCGCCTCCTGGCTGCCCAGCACCCGTGTTCGGCAGTTGCCGGGAAACCGCAGCCTCGCGTCACAAAGCTGGGCTGGGGGCGCAGGGCTGGGGTGCAGGGCCAGGGGCGCAGGGCGGAGGGCGCTGCCGGGATGGGAATGGGACCGTGCCCTCCCGTCTCCTTGGGTGTCCCTGGAGGGCCCACTTGGGACGCGAGGAGCCATCTGCTGGACTGGGGGCCTGCGCCGGCTTGCCCTTGCCCTTGCCCTTGCGCTCCCGGAAGGTTCCAAGCGGGCTTTCCCCCCCCCCCCCCCCCCCCCCCGCTTGAGGAGAAGTGCAGGCCACCCCAGCGCGGCATCTGAAACCGTCCAGGAGCTGCGGAACAGTAGTGGAAGGCACAGGTGGAATTCATTGCCTTCTTATATTAACTCTGTATCCGCAGCAGCATCCTGTCAACGTACCACGAGTTAGTTTTCAGCGCCTCGGTCAGCACGAGGGGCCACCGCTCACGGTACTGGCAGGTGCGGGTCTGCAGCGGCACGAATCGAATCCAGCCAAGTGGTATCTGGGAAAACTGAGCTGTTCCGCAGCGCTCTGCTGTTGCTTGAGTCAAATGCTGGTTCAAGAGGCGCGTTCCTTTTGTCGAAAATTCACTTAATTCTAAAGCCTCGAATGTGTGTGTGTGTATCAGTAAAAAGGAAAAGGGGAATTAAACAGGCCTTGGGAATACTTTAACCAGGGCGGCTCTAGGAAGGCTGGCTTGAAACATAAATGATAATGAGGAGCCAGACTTGTGAAATCTGGGGAACAGTCGGTCATTCCAGGAAGAGGGAAGAGCATCTGTGGTGACCCTGAGGCCAAGCCCATTGATGTGCAGGTGGTAGAACGGGAGGACAAGGGCTGTGCAACTTTCAGAAGGGGAAGGCAGCAGGGAGTGCAGATAGACAGGCAGGCAGGGGAGGGGTTGCTTTCAGGCCCGGACCAAAGAGCCCCCTCTCGTTGCTTCTTGCCTGCAGGTCGTTGATTCAGGAAGAGGTTTTAGAGGTTTTTCAGTACCATGTCCTTGATGCTAGTTAACAAAAACAATAACCACACGTTTACAGTGGCACCCCTACAAGTAGAGCACCCTAGAAGTATGACATCCCTAGAAGTACAGCACACCTAGCAGTAGGGAACCCTAGAATTATGGCACCCCTAGAAGTATGACCCAGCAACCCAGTCTGTGCTCCTCCTACACCTCCTTACACATGGACACAACCCTTCTAAGGTCCACAGGATGGAGGAATAGATAATGGATTGGAGTGGACTTAACGATATTCTATTCATGAACTATTGTCATTAGTAATCAAAGAAAATGTGGCATTGGTGTGGAGAAAGTGGCCATGGTGGCTTGGAGTTGTCCTGGGTGTTGCTGCAGGGACAGTTACTGGATATTGTATGTCCTCCCATGGCCCACTGGGTGGACTGTAGGAGAGTGTGGGCTATGGTGTGGACCATTGGCCGTGAGGTGCAGCGGTGCTCAGAGATGTATTCACCAAATGCAATGAATGTCTCATGACGATGGAGGAGGTTGTTGTTATGGGGAGAGGAGTGGGGTGAGCGGGGTGGGGGGTATAGGGTGGGGCAGGGAGGGGCAAGAGAGCTCAGAGAAGGCAGAAGTGACACTGGGCTTGGACTCGGTAGTGAATAGGGACTGTGGATAGGTTTCTGAGGCATAGCATGATCCAGAATGGGGCTCAGACCCAAAGCCATGAACTGCTCTAAGAACTGTAAGTGAGACCACTTCACAGGTTTCCAAGAGATGTGAGAATCCTTTTGGCCTGGCCCCCAGGTGAGCGGCAATTCACTTGGGTATATGAAGCATCCGAATCAATTGCAGCTCTCTCCTGGTCAATCTTTCATTTGCTTTTATTTGTCCCATTCCTTCTCTGCAAAGAAGCATAAAATTTAAAAGTGAACTTGGAGCTCTAGAACTCATAGAGTTTCAATAACCTATGCAAAAGTTTAAAAAACCTTAAAAATTAAAGATAAAGAGATCTAAAAAGTTATAGCATGATGGGGTCATGCGATGGTTAATCACCGTCCAGTTGGTGCTGAGTCATTGGATGATGCAAGCCCTGGCCTGCCAGTGTGAGGGCATTCTGTAGGTGGCTTTAGACCATTAGGCAGTTGGTTGCAGCTATGGCTGATTATATCCACAAACAAGGGCGACTGCCTTCAGCAAGGAGGGGAGTCCCATTACCCCAGCAGCTGTAGGTCTTAAAGCAACACCGAGGCTCTCAGCAGTCGCGCACACATAAGAATGGAAGCTCCTTGAGGGCAAAGTCACAGCTATCTTACTCAGGTACTCCCAGAGCCCAGAACAATGCCTAGTGCATAATAAGAGCTCAATAAATATTTGTTGGTTAAATAAGAGGGATATTTAAAGAAGTATCAAACATGATTCCTGTCCTCAAAGACACAATCAATACTAGAAGTGCACAACAAACCAGAGCAGCATGTGTGAAGAAAATCAGCATTCCAGCTCTCAGAGGAGGTCAGGGTTTTAGATTGTGGGGAAAGAAGAGACCTGAGTGGGGTGCTGCTGAGTGGACAGAATTTAGTCATGGGGAGATGCTGTCTGGAGGGAGAGGGGGCACCTGCAAAGGAGCAAGGTGAGAGAGAATGGAGTGGGTTAGGTGGGAGGGAAGAGACCACCAGCTTGGAGCCAGGCAACAAGGTGCAGCCTCAGGGGGTCCCAAAAGTCAGAGCAGAGGAGGTTCTACTGTATCGTGTGAGCAGGAAAGAAAAAACGTTTCTGATCACAGGCTGGCACACTGAGGGTTTTCAGAAGATTAATCTGGGATGTGCAAGATGAACTGGACAAGAGTAAGCCAGAGAGGAAACCAGGGAGCAGACTAGCACCAATACCTTAGAGAACTTGGGAAACTCATCTACATTCTAGTCGCTCATCATCATAATGCCTTATTAAGTAACTTACAAAGGAAACAATAAGGTCTTAGGTATTAGGGAGTGATGAAGATTATGGTTTTAGTGAGTCATCTTGTCTATTCTTACACTTACATCAGGAGGAAATTAAAACAGATATTCCAATAATTTAATAAGATTCTCAGTCCACTGGGCTAGCAGACAACTTAGGACCCTGGAAAAAGGAAGTATGAATTAGGGATTACTTTGGGTGGTGGAGGGAATGGACCCATACCTGGACAACTTGATAACCAAGTAAATGGAATTGCCGTTGTTTAATAGCCTCTTTTCTTAGTAAATTTTTGCTGTTAAAACAAACTCTTTTGGGGCCATTGATGCATAGTGCTACTCTGAAAAAAAATCAAAGAGAAATAAACTTAGTTTTTATAACCATCCAAAATATTATTTTTCTGGCCAAAGTTTACTCAAGATTTGGCTTTTCCTAATGGCCAGTACTCTCACATGAATCATGAATGTGTTACTCTTTAGTCTACTGAAAAAGTACTTGGCTTAATTAATGATCCTGTTTATAAAATATTACAAGGAATTTCCAAAAAACATATCCTGAAATGTACTTTTAATTTCTGGAATCATCTATTTTTCTCACCTTTTTAAGAAAATGATCCTTTCCTATTCACCTCAACAGGCCTTGTAACATAAAAACAACAGCAGTTTCTTTACCTTTGGGCCCATCTTCATCAACTGTAAAAGGTAATATAAATCCTTCTTTATCTAATTTAATTTCAATATCTGGTGAGATAAGAAAAAAGGTCTTCATGTGATACCCTCACAAACATTATCTTCCTTTACTTCTTTGTTCTATTTTGATTTCTTCCAAACTGTATTTATCAATAGGCAGAAGGCTGCAAAGAAATCACCACAACCAAATGAGGGTGAGGATGTTCACTCACTCAGCTTCAAGAACAAGCCTGTCAGCCTGAAATTAGGGAGGCTTCCTAGGCTAAAGCAAGAAGTAGGTCCTCAAATTAAAGGGGAGCAGTAGGAACCACATACTTCCTCCTTCTCTTTACAAATGGCAGCACACTTTGAATTCAGACAGTGAAGAAAATGTCCTAATTTCAGCAAAATTAGACAACTAAGCAGCTCAACACATCCATCTCTTCCAGTGCCTCCTGACAGCTAATGCAGCCCATATCTGTGGCACCCCACAACTGCAACATCTGGCCAAGGGGCATGGCTAGAATTCCCTTCCCAGCCCTCTGGTGTATGCCATTCCTTCTTTAGAAAGGGCCATGAGAGAGGGGAGGTGGAACATGTGGCCATTTGAAGCCTATTAGAGATGGGTCTCTTTGAGATGACTTTTTAATTGATGAAAGGAAGGACTTGGACTCAAAGTCAGCATAGTCCAGCAGCTATTTCTGGGAGGATTTGTGTGCTTATATCTGTGCTAATGTGGTAGCCACCAGCTATGGGAGGCTTTGGAGCACTTGAAATGTGATATATGATTAGGGAAATGAATTATAAACTTTACTTATATTTAATTTAAATTTAAGTAGTCATCTGCACTAGTGGCTACCATACTGGACAGTGCAGGCCTAAACAATAAGAGCAGCTAAACAGACATGAGCAATTACTGTGTTATTCCCTCATGTATTCCTTCTTACCATAGGTGTTTGAGGTCAATATTCTTCTTACTCGCATTTTACAGATGAGGAAGCAAACCGAAAAAGGTTAAAAAGGGTAAATACTCTGTGCAAAGACATTCTGCTAATCTGTGGCAAGCTGGATTCAAATATAGTCTATATACTATATTCTACCATCTACACTCTAGAGCCACATGCAGGGCAGGGAAGATTCCATTTTGCATTCTGTGGCTACTAAGCTCCACCTGTCTCCCAAAGAGATAACAATCCGCAAGGTTCTGTAAATAAATCCCCTGGTACTTACCTACTGTATACCAATAGGGTATTAACATTTTGGAAGCAAAGTAGGATCTTGCTCTTAAATGGTCGATCAATTCAATTACCTCAGATTTATGAGAGTGAAAATCCAGAGGGGTCTCCAGGGAATGGTATGGAGTAAAAAATGATTTCATTTGATATTTAGGAAGGAGTTTGGGATTCTAAAAATCATATATTCAAACATAAGAGAGAAAAATAAGATACAAAACCAGAGAATAAAGTGAAGGTATTGAGTTAGCTATGTATAAAAGTTTGATACAAAATTCCTTTAACAAATGGTATTTTTCTAGGACTTAAGACTGATATCTTTCTTAACACAGCAATGAAATTATTCTTGTTATAGTTAAAGTGTAATAGCTCAAAATATCTTTAAAATGTGTTTTGAAAGTAGTCACTGTAAAAAAGAACAATAAACATCATGACAATGCTGTCAAATTCAAGAAACATCACTGAAACTCTCAGAATTGCTTTAAGGGCCTGAAGGACACTCAGTTAAAATTTTTAATCCAAGAAGAAATGATAAAACTGATATCTCACAACCCCCAGATATTGGTTCCTTTGAGGGCTAAAGAGACCCATAGGAGTTATGGTCATGGCTGATGGGGTTAACTACCAGGGCAGATGGCCCCTCTTTGGAAATGATGTTTATGTGTGATGAATCTGGACTCAGATGGGATCGCCCTTCATAAGACTTTCATGCTAATGTGCTGGAGGTGCAGTTAATGTTGGGGTTTAAGATATATTTAGGGGATTTGAATCTCTGGACTGACAGTGTGATAGCCAGGTCCTGAGCCTCAACAGACTCCAGCACCTACAATCTGATTTATTGGACTCGCCACACTCAGCTAAGATGGAGTTGAAGAAGGACAACCACCACACCATGGAGTCTAGAGTGATTACAACTGAAAGTGGGAGGATTGCATCCAGCATCCATGTGGAATCTGAGCCTCCTCTTGCCATAGAGGTGCAATGGACACAACCAATCCAATGTCCACATAGAAGAGGTGGCATTGGATTGGGAAATGTGGACATGGTGGACGATGGGTATGGGGAAAGGCAGGAAGCGATGAGAGGTGGAGGCGTCTTTGGGACATGGAGCTGCCCTGGATGGTGCTTCAGAGGTAATCACCAGACTTTGTAAATCCTCACAGGGCCCACTGGATGGAATGGAGGAGAGTATGGGCCATGATGTGGACCATTGTCTATGAGGTGCAGAGGTGCCCAAAGATGTACTTACCAAATCCAATGGATGTGTCATGATGATGGGAACGAGTGTTGTTGGGGGGAGGAGAGGGGGGTTGGGGGGGTGGGGTTGAATGGGACCTCACATATATATTTTTAAGCTGTGGAGGCTCAAGCTGCCCTCATTGTGCCAGGGGCCAATGAAGCTTCTTCCAACTTTCTCCTTTGCCAGGGGTAGGGACAGAGTCACAGCTATGTAGAATAACCCAAGTGAAGGCCTGGACTGTAGTTGCCCAGAGAGACTGATGAGGCTTCAAATCATTTTCTCCCCTGCCTGGGGCAGAGATGGAGCTGCAGGTGTGGGCAGCAATCTATGCAGTGCAGGTCCAAGATGACTGCAGTTGCCCTGGTAGACTTCTGATTTTCAGTCTTTTATAGCCAAAGTTACCTCCAGTTACCTGTATAGGCTGGTGCAGGGCTCCTCAGGTTTCTCCCCGCCATATGCAGAGCTGAAGGCCTAGGTGGCCTACAGGCTGATCTGCATGAAAGAAATTGGTTCCTGCCAACACTGAGAGTTTCAATCAGCCTGGCTTCCCCTCAGGCTGGAGGTGAAGTCAGAATGGTGGCTACTGGCCTCTTCCTGACTTCACCCCAGTTGTTCCCAGGGTTATATCTTAGCCATTGGCAGCCAACTGTCTCCTCCTTCCCATTTTTGGAAGTGGAGCTTCCAATTCCAGCTACAGAATAGACTCTGCGGAGGCTGCTGCAGCCAGAGTAGGATAGTCACCGACCACCATGGCTTGGCTGGTAATTTCCCAGAGAGGCCGTTGCAGGTCTCTGCAGCTTCCTCCTTGCTGGATGTGGCACTGGGGCCTAGGCTTGAGCCGTAATATGATCTGGGTGAGAAGAAGGCGGTCCCCACCAGCACTGGGATCCTCAGTCTACCCCACTTCCCCTCATGCCAGGCGCAGAGTTAAGATGGTGGCTCCCCACCTCTTTCTGACTTGGACAGGCTCAAACTTTAGCTGTTCTCAGGATTTTACCATAGCACACTGAATTTACTCATCACTAGGTGAAATTGGTGCCCAACTGACTCTTCCTCCTCCATTTTGGGGAAGTGGAGCTTTCAATTCCAGCTATAGAACAGCTCCCAAGGTGGCTTGTGCCTCCAGTGGAAGATAAGCACCAACCTCCATGGCATGGAACACTCTACTTATGAGTCTTCTCTGAAGATTCATCTTCAGATGAATCTTCTTCTCCTTCAAGGACATTGTAGGATGCTCTTCTGGCTTCCTGGAGCACCCAAACAGGTGCTTCAGCTAGCTCCAGAGAGCTCTTTGTGTTTACTAACTGCCCTGTAGCAGGACCTGACTCTAGGAGCTCTTTACTCTGCTGCCATCTTGCTGATTCCTCTAATATATAAAATAAATATATAAAGATACATAGGGCTCTTTGGGACCGCGCTGTTTTGGGGATTTTTGCTGGTTGGAAGGTGTCTGGACATCAATTCGGTGGGAAGGTAACAGAGAGGATACATCTATAATATATAAACGGAGGTCCCAGCTGGGCGCGGGAAGTTCCCTCCTTGGGTGGGCGGAGATGCGGTAGTGGGCACTCCGGCAGCTCCGGAGCCGCGGTGGCCAGGGTTTTTGGTTTTTTTTTTTCCTTTTTCTGGAGGCTTTGCGGTGCTGAGAAATTCGCGGATACTGGGCTGGCTGGTGAGGGATTGTTGGGACAAGACTCCTTTGCAGATTGATTTGCGGAGACAGACGGTGTTTCCCTGTGAAGCAGAGGACGTTTTAGTCGCCGGACAGGGGGGGTAGTGCTTCCGCCTGGAGCCCCATCCCCACAGGTCCGGCTGCTGATCTGCAACGGAATTGGATTTTGGACAATAAGGGGACACAATTGGGAGACTGTTGTAGGGTGCAGTGAGGGAGGAGGACACGTCTGGAAGCTGATTGGGGAATATTTTGCGAAGTTTGGGATTTCGGATCTTAGAGTCTGTTTTCGGCGTTTCCAGCTGAAGCCCACCCCACCCGGCGGGGCTTGGGATCTGGGTCATTGAACTGGCCATGGTGTAGAGGCGCCCTCAAGTGGCCGTTGTGTGGGAGCACAGGGAGGGAGCTGTCCAAAGGCTGATATCCTGAGGAGTTAGGTGAATTGCAGGGATCAGACAATCAATATAGAATTCGTGGATCTGGCTTCCCCCACGGGGCTGGCACCCAGCTACGGGGATCCCTGAGGGCTGTGTTGCACTGCGGGGCTCCTAAGCTTTCTGTGGACCAGATTTGAGGTTGCCAGGTCTGGGTCCCCTGGACTCTGGCGGTCCACACCCCAGACTCACACCTCTTGAGTCTTCAGTCTCTCAGACTTTCCACCCCTGAATCCATCAAGCCCTGGGGTCTACCTGGGGTCCTTGAATGCCCTGGACCTTAACGTTTGCATTTTATCTTTATTGGTTCATATTGTTTTGTTTTTATTTTCACTTTATCTTATTTTTTACTCTTTTTGACGCCCTGATTGCTAATATTGCATTATCCCCTAGTTTTTTCTCCTAGCGTGTCCCCCAAAGTCCTTTTTTTTTTTTATACATTTATTTAGGGGTTTTTTTTGCTTGTTGTTTTAGATAGTGTTGTAATTGTGACACGTGTATACCTGTATCTCTCTTCCCCCTATCTGTTCCCAACCGTTTGCCTATCCTCTTTTTCTTTCTTCCTTTCTTCTTGTCTTTCTTTTTTTCTTTATTATAATTAGTGTTTTTTTTCAGTTTTCTCTTTCCCTCTTGTCCCTCATTTTCCACTTATTTTATTTTAATTCAAGTACACAATAGGTGCTACAGGGAACACCTCATATTTGCTGGGTTTCCCCATCCTCCACTGCCTCATTTCTGTGTGAACTGATTTAGGCTTCCTCCTCTATCCCCCTTCCCCTGCATCTTGATATCCACTATCATCTACTGTCTCTCCTATATTCCACCCCCCACCTCCCATCCTTTGATCCACAAACTGTCTAACTCTTAATTTCTAATTCTTTGTTCTGTTTTCTATCTGTTATCCACTCTTGAAACTATTACCTTTCTTTTCTTTTTCCCTCTCTCATGAAAACAATAGCTTTGTAGTTCATACCATATTCTGCCTATATTCAGTCATCTACTTCATAAAAGGTACTCTACCTACAGCTATAACTCTATACAATCTACATGAATCTAACCTCCATCCTCCCAGATCTCATATTCTTGCTTTGTTAACATACATTACTAATACTACTTTACACTTTTCCCTTGCTGACACAATTGCCTTTCCCCAACACTAATACTTTCTTCTAAAGTGAACTTAACCAACAACAAGTAACTTGAATAAGAAGAAAAAAGTGACAAAGAGAAGATATAACACCTATGCAAAAATAACAACTAATTAACCTCCAAAAGTAGACAAAGAAGCTAAGGAACTGATTAAATTCGACAAAATAAAGAGATGACCAGAAAGCAACAAAAATCTACAAACCAAACCAATAATCAGGAAAACATGACTGAATCCAATCAACAAACCAATAATCACGAAGGGGAGCAAAACTTGGCACAAGCAATGAAAGAACTCAGAACATTTATCACCGACAAATTTGATGCAGTAATGAAAGAGGTTAACAACATGAAGACATCACTTGGAGGGGAAATTGCAGACATACGCAAAAACATAACAGATATGATGGGAATGAACACCACAGTTCAAGAAATCAAAAATACACTTGCAGCAAATATCAGCAGGCTAGAAGAGACAGAGCAGAGAATTAGTGATGTGGAAGACAGTACATCAGAAATCAAACAGATAGTAGAAGGGGTCAATAAGAAGATAGAAAAAATCCAATTAGGATTTAGGGACCTGAATGACAATGCAAAACGCTCAAACATACGTATTATAGGCATTCCAGAAGGTGAAGAGAAGGGAAAGGGGTCAGAAGGAGTGTTGCAGGAAATAATGGCTGAAAACTTCCGAAATCTACTGAAAGAGACAGATGTACATATCCAAGAAGCACAGCGCACTCCACAAGTCATAAACCCCAACAGGCCCACCCCAAGACATATACTTATCAAATTATCCAAGGCTCAAGACAAAGAGAAAATCCTAAAAGCAGCAAGAGAAAAGAAAACATCACATACAAGGGAAGCTCAATTAGATAAAGTGCTGATTTCTCTTCTGAAACCATGGAGGCAAGAAGACAATGGTATGATATAGTCAAGGTACTAAAGGAAAAAAACTTCCAACAAAGAATACTCTATCCAGCTAACCTAGCATTCAAACATGATGGAGAGTTCAAAATATTCACAGACAAACAGAAACTGAAAGAGTATACCAACAAGAAACCTCCCCTTCAAGAAATTCTAAAGGGAGTTCTGCAGGAAGAAAGGAAAAAAAAGGAAAGGCAAAGTTGGAGGAGAGTATAAGACCAACAACAACAACAAAAAAGACAAAAAAATATATACAAACAAAATATGACAAACAAAAATCCAATCAAAATATGGCTAACACAAATAATTCCTTGATAGTAATAACACTGAATGTCAATGGATTAAACTCACCTATCAAAAGATTCAGACTGGGACATTGTATAAGGAAATATGACCCATCAATATGCTGTCTACAAGAGACACATCTTAGGCCCAGAGACGCATGGAGACTGAAAGTGAATGGCTGGAAAACAATCATACAAGCTAACAATAACCAAAAAAAGGCAGGAGTAGCTATATTAATATCAGACAAAATAGACTTTAAATGTGAAACAATTGTGAGAGACAAAGAAGGATACTACATTTTAGTGAAAGGGAAAATCTTTCAAGAAGATCGAACAATCATAAATATCTATGCACCTAACAAGGGTGCCTCTAAATACGTCAGGCAAACGCTGGAAAAACTAAGTGAAAGAATAGATACATCTACAATTATAGTGGGGGATTTTAATACACCACTATCAAATCTGGACAGAACATCTCAAAAGAGAATCACCAAAGAAACAAAACATCTGAATAGTATATTAGAGGAGCTCGATCTAATAGACATATATAGATCGCTACACCCAAACACAGCAGGATATACATTTTTCTCAAGCGCACATGGATCATTCTCCAAGATAGATCATATGCTAGGCCACAAAGAAAGGCTGAACGAATTCAGAAAGATTGAAATCATACAAAACATTATCTCTGACCACAGTGGAGTCAAGCTGGAGATTTGCAAGGGACAGAAGCCCAGATTTCACACCACGATTTGGAAATTAAACAGCACACTCTTAGAAAAACAGTGGGTCAAAGAGGAAATCTCAAAAGAAATCAATGACTACCTTGAAACAAATGATAATGATAACACAACATACCAAAATTTATGGGATGCAGCAAAAGCAGTACTGAGAGGGAAGTTTATAGCCATAAATTCATATATCAAAAAAGAAGAAAGAGCAAAAATTGAAGAACTAACTGCACATTTGAAGGAATTAGAGAAACAACAACAAAGTAACCCAACAGGAAGAAGAAGGAAGGAAATAACAAAGATAAGAGCAGAACTAAATGAAATAGAAAATAAGAAAGCACTTGAACAGATAAACAAGACCAAGAGCTGGTTTTTTGAGAAGATTAACAAAATTGACAAACCTTTAGCAACACTAACAAAGAAAAAAAGAGAGAAGATGCAAATACACAAAATAAGAAATGAGAAAGGCGATATCACCACTGACCCCACAGAAATAAAGACTATCATAAGAGGATATTTTGAAAAACTATATTCCAACAAAAATGACAATTCAGAGGAAATGGACAAATTCCTAGAAACACATAAGCAGCCCATATTGACAAAAGAAGAAATTGATGATCTTAACAAACCAATTACAAGCAGAGAGATAGAATCAGTTATTAAAAATCTCCCAACTAAGAAGAGCCCAGGGCCAGATGGTTTCACAGGTGAATTTTACAAAACATTCCTGAAAGAACTGACACCAATCCTGCTGAAACTATTCCAAAACATCGAAACGGAAAGAACATTACCCAACTCCTTCTATGATGTCAACATTACCCTAGTACCAAAGCCAAACAAAGACATCACAAGAAAGGAAAATTACAGACCAATTTCTCTAATGAACCTAGACGCAAAAATACTTAACAAAATACTTGCTAATCGTATTCAACAACACATTAAACGTATTATACACCACGACCAAGTGGGATTCATCCCAGGTATGCAAGGATGGTTCAACATAAGAAAATCAATCAACATAATACACCATATAAACAGATTGAAGGAATAAAATCACATGATTATATCTATTGATGCAGAAAAAGCATTTGACAAAATACAGCACCCTTTCTTGATAAAAACACTCCAAAAGATTGGAATACAAGGGAATTTTTTGAACATGATAAAGAGTATATATGAAAAACCTAAAGCCAATATTGTTTACAATGGAGAAATCCTAGACTCCTTCCCTCTAAACTCAGGAACAAGACAAGGATGCCCACTGTCTCCGCTCCTATTTAACATTGTCTTAGAAGTACTGGCTCGAGCACTGAGGCAAGAACCAGAAATAAAAGGCATTCAAATTGGAAAGGAAGAAGTCAAAATTTCATTATTTGCAGATGACATGATCCTATACATAGAAAACCCTGAGAGATCTACAACGAAGATTCTAGAACTCATAAATGAGTTTAGTAAAGTCGCAGGTTATAAGATCAATGCGCAAAAATCAGTAGCATTTCTGTACACCAATAATGAGCAAGATCAGGAGGAAATCAAGAAACAAATACCATTCACAATAGTAAATAAAAAAATCAAATACTTAGGAATAAATTTAACTAAAGAGGTAAAAACTTATACAACAAGAATTATACAGGATTGTTCAAGGAAATCAAAGAAGACCTAAATAATTGGAAGACTATTCCTTGTTCATGGAAAGGAAGACTGAACATTATTAAGATGTCTATCCTACCAAAACTGATCTACACATTCAATGCAATCCCAATAAAAATCAACGCAGCCTTCTTTAAGGAACTAGAAAAACTAACTATGAAATTTATTTGGAAAGGAAAGAGACCCCGAATAGCCAAAGACATACTGAAAAAGAAAAACGAAATTGGAGGAATCACACTACCTGACTTCAAAATATACTATAAAGCTATGGTGGTGAAAACAGCATGGTATTGGCATAAGGAGAGACCCATAGACCAATGGAATCGAATTGAAAGCTCTGATATAGAACCTCACATATACAGCCACATAATATTCGATAAAGCCACCAAACCCTCTCAATTGGGAGAGAGTGGCCTATTCAACAAATGGTGTCTGGAGAACTGGATAGCCATATGTAGAAGAATGAAAGAGGATTACCATTTCACACCTTATACAAAGATCAACTCAAGATGGATCAAAGACCTAAATATAAGAGCCAAGACCATAAAAACCTTAGAAAGCAGTGTAGGGAAACATCTACAAGACCTTGTAATAGGAAATGGATTTATGAATATCTCACCAAAAGCACGAGCAGCAAAAGAACTAATAGATAAATGGGACTTCCTCAAAATTAAAGCCTTCTGCACCTCAAAGGAGTTTGTCAAAAAAGTAAAAAGGGAGCCCACACAGTGGGAGAAAATATTTGGCAATCATATATCTGATAAGAAACTTTTAACTTGCATATATAAAGAACTCCTATATCTTGAAAATAAAAAGATAAACAACCCATTTAAAAAATGGGAAAAAGACTTAAACAGACACTTCTCCGAAGAAGAAATACAAATGGCAAGAAAGCACATGAAAAAATGTTCCAAATCTCTAGCTATCAGGGAAATGCAAATCAAAACTACAATGAGATACCATCTTACACCCATAAGATTGGCAGCTATGAAAAAAACAGAAGAATACAAGTGCTGGAGAGGATTTGAAGGAAGGGGAACACTCATCCACTGCTGGTGGGAATGCAGAAGGATCCAACCATTCTGGAGGACAGTATGGCGGTTTCTCAAAAAACTAGCCATAGATTTGCCATATGACCCAGCAATACCACTGCTGGGTATATACCCAGCAGAACTGAAAACAAGGACACAAACCGATATATGTACACCAATGTTCATAGCAGCATTGTTCACTTTTGCCAAAAGTTGGAATCAACCCAAATGCCCATCAACAGATGAGTGGATCAATAAAATGTGGTATATACACACAATGGAATACTACTCGGCTGTAAGAACAAACACACTACAAACACATGTGATAACATGGATGAATCTTGAGAACCTTATGTTGAGTGAAGCAACCCAGACATTGAAGGACAAATACTACATGACCTCAATGATATGAAATAAACAAGCTGCCCTAGATAGCAAGAGACTGAATGATAGGCTTACAGGAAATCGGAGGGTGGAGGAAGGATATGAGCCGATGTCTGCAGGGGTGGAATTTAAGACGAGATGGTGGTAAGTATGAACACAAAGAAGAGATAAAATGGGGGCAAGGGGTTGCCTTTGGTTGGGGCTTTACAGGTTTGAGGGTGGCTGGGGAGGGACGGTTGGGTAACGTTGCCCAAAAGTGGGGGGAGGGAGGGGTAGCATACGAACACAGGAGAGGGACAGGCGGTGGTGGAGAATAAAATGCCGAGAAAATCATAACAAAATATAATAAAGAGGGTTACCTGTTTAGAATGCTCGGAGGGGAGGGTCTGATGCAGGACGGGCTCCTGGGGAATGTCTAAATGCTCATTCTGCCAGAGTGGGTGACATCATGGGGTAGAATCCCAAGTAGTGAGAGTGGGGGTGGACCCACATCCTGGGGAGGACTAATGCCACCAAATAGAGGGAACTCTATCCCTCAAGAGAAAGGGTGGCTCCCAGGGCATTGGGGCAGTTGAGCAAGTTAGACGCTGAACACTATTCCATCTATCTCTGGAAGTGGCTCCTCAGGAAATGGAGGTTGGCTGTCACTGTGGGCACCAAGGTGGAAGGTAAAATGGACGTTAAATGTGTGGAACCAAAGTAAATGGGGGGCAAGAGAGGAGTTTCTTGAGAGTACACAAGGATGGATATAAAACATGTAATATTACACCATAACATATAGGAGATGACAGACTGATAATGTAAACCATAATGTAAAACATAGGATAACTAAAAATGTAAAGAACTGTGTATCCTAAAGTATGCACCATAATGTAAGCACAGATATTACCTTGTTAGAAAGCTAATATCTCAGACTCTGTACATCACCTTAAGTAAATATGATGTGAATAGGGTGTAAGAGTATCGCTGTGGAAGGAAAAAGGTTTTGTGGTGGATGTAAGGGAGTGCTGTATATTATATATATGCATTGCTGTGGTCTAGGACTCCTAAGAAGAAATGCTGAATAAATAGGGGGGAAAAAAAAAAAAAGGATAGGATGTGGAATTTTTTCAAGTCAACATTCTTTATCTAAGTTCTTTATCTAACTTTATCCAAGTTCTTTATCTATCCTTTAAACCCATCGCTATATGCCATTCCCTAGTAAGGGACCATGACATTATATTGGGACTCAAATTTCGGGGAGTTCTGGATCACAGAGTGTTTCAACAATGGCAATGGAGGGATACTGGTATGGGATACAAATGACAGGTGATATATGGCTGACAGGGAGCTGTACAGAACATATGTCCAGGGTGCATGGTAATGTTTGGATATACTCATAGTGGCAACAATTAAAAACCACAGTAGGGGGGGTACTGGGTTCCTGGCAAGTGGTGCTCTGCCGTGGTCCCTAGGGGAGCAGCGACAGTCTCCCAGGTACAGCGGCGGGGACCGGGAGGGAGTGAGGGTTCAACAGTGAGCCCCTGATGCTAATGACTGTGCTTGTGAGCTGATAAACCTAACATAAGAACAAGGCCTAGAGCAACATTGTGCCTGGGAATTTCCTCCTGTCAGCCTTCATGTTACTCAAATGTGGCCAGTCTCGAAGCCAAACTCAGCATGTAAATGCAATGCCTTCCCTCCAGCGTGGGACATGACACCCGGGGATGAGCCTCCCTGGCAACGAGGGACCACTATAAACTACCAACTGATGATGCAACTGGAAAAGGACCTTATACGGAAGGTTCAATGCGGATCAGCAGAATATCCATGTCTACATAAAATACCATGACTTTAAAATGCTGTTTGACCTAAAGTAAGGGGGAAATGGAAAGGAGAAATGAGTTTATATGGCTACGAGTTTCTAAAAAAGAGTCTGGAGGCTGGCAGAAGGATTGCCCTCATGCACAACTGAGCAGAGTCAGAGAGACAGATAAAGCAGATACAACCCCCAGATATTGGTTCCTTTGAAGGCTAAAGAGACCCATGAGAGTTATGGTCATGGCCGATGGGGTTAACTACCAGGTCAGATGGCCCCTCTTTGGAAATGGTGTTTATGTGTGATGAATCTGGACTCAGATGGGATCTCCCTTCATAAGACTTTCATGCTAATCTGCTGGAGGTGCAGTTAACATTGGGGTTTAAGATATATTTAGGGGATTTGAATCTCTGGACCGACAATGTGATAGCCAGGTCATGAGCCTCAACAGACTCCAGCACCTACAAGCTGATTTATTGGACTTACCACACTCAGCTAAGATGGAGTTGAAGAAGGACAATCACCACACCATGGAGCCTAGAGTGATTACAACTGAAAGTGGGAGGATTGCATCCAGCATCCATGTGGAATCTGAGCCTCCTCTTGACATAGAGGTGCAATGGACACAACCAATCCAATGTCCACATAGAAGAGGTGGCATTGGATTGGGAAAAGCGGACATGGTGGACGATGGGTATGGGGAAAGGCAGGAAGAGATGAGAGGTGGAGGCGTCTTTGGGACATGGAGCTGCCCTGGATGGTGCCTCAGAGGTAATCACTGGACATTGTAAATCCTCACAGGGCCCACTGGATGGAATGGAGGAGAGTAGGGACCATGATGTGAACCATTGTCTATGAGGTGCAGAGGTGCCCAAAGATGTACTTACCAAATCCAATGGATGTGTCATGATGATGGGAACGAGTGTTGTTGGGGAGGGAGCGGGGGGGTGGGGGGGTGGGGATGAATGGGACCTCACATATATATTTTTAATGTAATATTATTACAAAGTCAATAAAAAAAATAAATATAAAAAAATAAATAAATAAATAAAAACACCAATTAAAATCAATAAGGAACAACAAAAATAAAGACACATAGACTGCACAAAATATTATATTAAAAAATTTGGGAGGTTCCCATATGGCCCACTTCCCACATCCCCCACTTTTCCTTCATCAACAACTTCTTTCATTAGTGTAGTGCATTCATTGTATTTGTTGAATACATTTTGGAACACTGATACACAGCATGAATGATAGTTTATGGTGTGGATTATACTACCCCAGTCCACCTAGTGGGTTATGGCAGGATATAAAATGTCCTTCATCTGTCCCTGCAATATCATTCAGGACAACTCCATGTCCACAAACTTCCCCATATCACACCTCTTACTCCCTCCCCCTGCCCTGAGTAGCTCCCATGACCACCATCTGCACATCAATGACATAATTTCTTCCATTGCTAGAGTCACAGTAGTTCTATAGTAGATTACCAGAAAGCCCACTAAAATCTGTAATATATTCTTCCATCCTGTGTAACCTGGGATGGAGATGTCCACTCCCTCTCTAAGTCAAAAGGAGGCTTAGATCCCACATGACTGATGGATGCAATCTCCTGATTGCAGTTGTAGACACTCTTGGATGCCTGGTGTGGTGGTTGACCATTATACCTCCCCATCAGCTGATCTGGGTAAGTCCAATGAACCAGAGAGTAGGTGTTACAACTCTGTTAAGGTTCAGGGCCCAGCTGGCACATGGACCATCCAGAGATTCAAGTCTTCTGAGCATACACAAACTGCAGCATCAGTCACAGGTTCAGTAAAAATGACAGAAGAGGCATGTGTAGAGAGGTCACATCTGAGTCCAACTTCATCACAGTCAGGAGCACAAATTCCAAAGTAAGGCCCACTGCAAGGCAATGAATTCCAGAGCCATCTGTCATGACTATAGGACCTGTGTGTCTCCGTAGCCCTCAGGAGCACCAGTATCTGGGGTTGTATCTACTTTGGCTGTCTTTCAGATCCTACTGAGATGTACATATGCGTGACCCCTCTGATGACCTTCCAACTCATTTTGAAATCTCTTAGCCATATAAATTAATTTGTCTTTACCACTTCCCCCTTTGATTTAAGGAATTTTTCTAGTTGCATCACCAGCAGGTGATTGGTAGCAATCCATCAGCGCTAGGGAGACTCATCCCAGAGTGTCATGTCCCACACTGGGGGGAAGATCATGCATTTACATGCTGAGTTTGGCTTAGAGACTGGCCACATTTGAGCAACATGGAGGCTCTCAGGAGGTAACTCTTAGGCACCCTGCAGCTCAAGGCGTAGTTTAAATATCAAGCACAGAAGCTCATAAGCACAGTCATCAGTACAAAGTACCCATCATTGGACCATCCTTCTTCATGGGTCTTTTCCCTTGCACCTGGGGGATTATTCTCTTCCATTGGGGGATGCAACAGAGCTCCCCAGGATGGGAACGCAGCACTCCCTCAGTTGGCATGTGTAACTCTATTCACTATGACAATATCCAATGAACATCTGAACATATCTATATATCCTATTTGCATACCCTGGAGAACTCCCACCCACCCATGTCTTCCGTTTCAATGACACCCCCCACCAGTACTCTTCCCCTGTCATAGTTGATCCCCTCTGTGTTCCAAAACTTCTTAAAAAATTAAGCTTAATATATTGCCAAATCCAATTAGTAGGGTAATGAAACAGTATTGACATGCTTACAGGTTAGAAATAGAATTTAGAATAATTTAGAAAAACTAAAATAAAGAAATAAATTGGGGTATTAAAAAATGAAAAATATAAAACTTTGTTCCTGATGTTTTGTGTTTCATCATAGTAATATGTGTTGCCCTGCAAATACAGTGGCAAGGCAATCTCTTTCATTCCTTCTGCAGTATCTACATCATTTAAAAATTTTTTTAAATTTTATCTTCTAAAGTTTTAGATCATAGTCAAATCACGTATACAATATAGGGGACTCCCATATACCCAATATCAAACCCTTTTCTCCCTTCTTCAGCAATGATCTTTTCACATGTGGATGATGCATTTGCTACAGCTAATGTACAGATATTAAAATATAGCTATTAACCATGATTCCGTTATGGCTTACATTATGGCTTATATTTTAGACTGTATACTTTTTGGTTACAGTAAGGTTTACATTATGTTTTACATTTTTGAGTATTCACTTTTATATATTTTTGGTGAAATTTAACAAGGCTTGCATCCACTTTTGTAAGATCTTGTGGAACACTTCCATTGCCCTCCAGTAACCCCCACTTCTATCTGTTCTATTCCTGTCTCCCACTCCCCTCAGGGCCCACAGTGATAACCAAACTTTACTGCTTGGAGGACAAGATTCATAGATACTTAAAACAATGCAGAGGGCTTAATACTCTAGCCTGTCCTTCCCCTTTGGGAGCCACCCATGCTCTTGAGAGACACACTCTCCTCTGTTTGAGAATATCAGGCCTCCCCAGGATGAGGGTACAATACCTTCCCGCTCATTGTATGTATCTCCATCCACTAATAAAACACAATATGACAAGATGAACCCTCACACAGTCCCTACAATTCTGTCCCAGGTACATCCTGTGCCAGATGTTCCCCATAAAACACCTTCAACAAGTATCCTTTTATTATATTGTTAAAGAGTTTTCTCAACATTGTAGTTTTAATCACATACCTGACAATCTCCCATGTTCTCCCCCTCCCCCAAACCTTCTCCTCAACTACATGGACCAGCTTACCCACCCTCCCAAGCCTTCAAAGCCCCACCCAATAGTATGCCTATGCTCTCATCTTATCCCTTCACTCCACAATACTTACCCACATTTTATCATAGATTTCTCTCATGTAGGCATCAGCTCACAAACTTCCTCTCCCCCGCATTTCCTGTAAGCATATCGCCCAGTCTCTAGCTCTCTGAAACAGTCTGATTTGCTTAATTCATGTCAGAGAGGATATGTAATATTTGTCCTGCAATGTCTGGGTTACTTCACTCAACATAAGGTCCTCAAGGTTCATCCATGTTATCCCATGTGTTAGTACTGTATTCTTTCTTACAGATGAGTAGTATTCCGTTTTAAGTATATACTACATTTTGTTTATCCATTCATCTTTTGATGGGCATTTGGGTTGATTCCAACTTTTGGCAAAAGTGAATAATGCCGCTATGAACATTGGTGTGCATGTATCAGTTCATGTCCTGATTTTCAGTTCGTCTGGGGATATATCCAGCAGTAAAATTGCTGGTCATATGGCAAATCCATAGCTAGTTTTTTGAGGAACTGCCAAAATGTCCTCCAGAATCGCTGGATTCTTCTACATTTCCACCAATGGTGGATGTGGGTTCCCCTTCATCTGCATCCTCTCCAACACTTGTAATTCTCTATTTCTTTAATAGCCTCACGTCTAATTGCTATAAGATGGTATCTCATTGTAGCTTTGCTATGTATTTCCCTAATAGGTAGTGACATTGAGCATCTTTTCAAGTGTCTTTTATCCATTTGTATTTCTTCTTTGGAGAAGCATCTGCTCAAATCTCTTGCCTACATTTGGAATGGGTTGTTTTTCTTTTTATTTTTGAGAAATAGGATTTTTTATATATACATTGGATATTAGGCTCCTATCAGATATATGGTTATTAAATATTTTCTTCCATTGGGTAAGCTGTCTTTTTACTTTCTTGATAATCTCCTTTGAGGTGCAAAATGCTTTAATTTTGAGGAGGTCCCATTTATCTATTTTTTCTTTTGCTTTTGTGTTTTGGGTGTGAAGATCGTGTAGCAATTTCCTATTACAAGTTCCTGTAGATGCTTCCCTACATTGTCTTCCAAGGTCTTTATGGTCTTGGCTCTGATATTTAGATCTCTGATCTATTTGAGTTGAATTTTGTACAAGGCGTGTGTTGGTAATCCTCTCGTTCTTTTGCATATGGATATCCAGTTCTCCAAGGACCATTTGTTTAAGAGGTCATTCTTCCCAGTTTAGTGGGCTTTGTACTTCTTTGAATATCAGATGAGTGTATATGTGAGGATGTATGTCTGAACTCTCAATTCAGTTTCATTGGTCAGTGTGTTTATCCTTCTGCCAATATGATGCTGTTTTGACCACTGTAGCTTTATTGTATGATTTAACATCAGGTAATATGGTTCCTCACATTTCATTTTTCTTTTTCAAATGTCTTTGACTGTTTGGGGCCTCTTTCCCCTTCAAATAAATTTCATAGTTAGACTTTCCAGTTCATTAAAAAATGCTGTGTTGATTTTTATTTGGTTTGCATTAAATGTGTAGATGAGTTTGGATAGGATAGTCATCTTAATGATGTTTATTCTTCCTATTCATGAACAGGGAGTATTCTTCCATTTATTTAAGTGTTGATTTCCTTTAACAATGTTGTGTAGTTTTCTGTAATATAAGTCCTTTACATGTTCAGTTAAATTTATTCCTGGGTATTTGATTTTTTAATTGGTATTGCAAATGGTATTTTTTTTCTTGATTTCCTCCTCAGATTGTTTAATATGGGTGTAGAGAAATCCTACTGATTTTTACACATTGATATTACACCCTGTGACTTTTCTGAACACATTTATAAGTTCTAGAAGCTTTGTTTTAGATTTCCCATGACTTTCTATGTAGAGAATCATGTCATCTACAAATAGTGAAATTTTACCTCTTCCTTTCCAATTTGGATGCCTTTTATATCTGTTTCTTGCCTCATGCCTGACAAGGTATTTTTAACACAATTTTAAATGGGAGGGGTGATGGTGGGTATTCTTGTCTTGTTCTTATTCTTAGAGGGAAAGATTTTACAATTTCAGCATGTATATGATGTTAGTTGTGTGTTTTTCATAGATATCCTTTATCCTGTTCAGAATGTTTCCTTCTATTATTGTCTTTTGCAGTATTTTTATTAGGAAAGGGTGGGTATTTTGTCAAATGCTTTTTCTACATGTATAGATATGATCATCTGATTTTTATTTGACCTGATTATATGGTGTATTACTCTGATTGATTTTCTTATGTTTAGATTTCCTTGTATACCAGGGATGAAATCCACTTGGTCATGGTGTATAATTCATTTGATGTGTTGCTGACTATAATTAGCAAATATTTTGTTAAGGATTTTAGTATCTAGGTTCATTCGAGAGTTTGGTCTGTTAATTTCCTTTCTTGTGGTGTCTTTGTTTGCCTTTGGTATTATGGTAATGTTGACATCATAAAATGAGTTACACAATGTTTCTTTTATTTCAATTTTTTGTAAGAGTTTAAGCAGAATTAGTGTTAGTTCCTTCCAGATGTTTGGTGGAAGTCACCTGTGAGGTTGTCTGACCCAGTGCTCTTCATAGTTGGGAGGATTTAAAGACAGATTCTTTCTCTTTACTTGTGATTGGTTTGTTGAGATCATCAATTTCTTCTTTTGTGAATGTCAATTGCTTATGTGTTCTTGTTGGTATATAGTTTTTCAAAATATCCTCCTATTATTCTTTTTATTTCTGTGGGTTCAGTGGTGATATCCCCTTTCTCATTTCTTATTTTGTCTATTCACATCTTTACTCTTTTTTCTGTGTTAAAAAAAAACACAGAAAAAGCTAAGGGTTTGTCGATTTTATTGGTTTTCTCAAAGAACTAGCTCTTTGTTTTGTTTATTTTTTCTAGTGCTTTCTTATTTTTTTTTTCATTTAGTTCTGCTCTGATCTTTGTTATTTCTTTCTTTCTTTCTTTCTTTCTTTTTTAGGGTCAACAGCAACTTTATTTTTCAGCTTTACTTCATCGCAATGTAGTAACAAAATTGGCACTGATATCAGGCCTAATTAAAGAAATACCTCTGGGCCCGTGGTAGGAAGATATACCAGAGATAAACATAGAAGTCGGAGTTTTTAAGTGAGTTCAAACATTAGTTCTACCATAACCTGCGAATGGAGGTCACTTCTTTGTAAGCCTGTTTTCTCTTATGTCAGGGTTTGGACTTATGAACACTCAAGTGACCACTAACATTCTAAGCCTTTTTTCACAATGTGTCTGTGGCCATGTGAGAGACTGGTATAGGTATTATTTCTTTCTTTATTCTTCCTTTGGGGTTATTTGTTCTTGCAATAATTCCTCTAAATGTGCAGTTATTTTATTTTAGCTATTTTTTCTCTTTTGATATATGAATTTATGGCTAAGAATTTCCCTCTCAGTACAGCTTTTTCTGCATCCCATAAGTTTTAATATGTTGTGTTATCATTTTCACTTATTTCAAAGTAGTTGCTGATTTCTTTTGAGATTTCCTCCTGGGCCCACTGTTTGTCCAAGAGTGTGTTGCTTGACTTCCATATCCTTGTGCCTAATCTGGTTCTCCAGCCCTTGCAGACTTTCAGTTTCATCCCACTGTGGTCAGATAAATTATTTTGTATAATTCCAATCTTTCTGAGTTCATTGAGATTTTCTCTGTGGCCTAGCCTGTGGTCTATCTTGGAGAATGATCCATATGCACTTGAGAAGAATGTATTTATGCTGTATTTTGTTGTAGTGTTCTGCATATGTCTATTAGGTTCAGATCCTCTGATATATTATTCAAATCTTTGTTTCTTTATTGATTCTCTGTCAAGATGTTCTGTCTAGTGATGATAATGGTATATTAAAGTCTCCCACTATAATTGTGGAGTCATCTATTCCTTCATTTAGTTTATCCAGTGATTGCCTCATGTATTTTGAGGCACTCTGATTAGGTGCATAAAAAGAATATAAAGATTGTTCTTTCTTGATAGATTCCCACTTTTACTAATATGTAGTGCCCATTTTTGTCTCTCACAATAGTTTTGTTTTTAAAGTCTGTTTTGTCTGATATTAGTATAGCTACTTTCGCCTTTTTTGGTTATTATTTGCTTGTAAAATTATTTTTCAGCTATTCACTTTCATCCTTCTTGAATCTCTGGGTCTATGGTGAATTTCATATAGACAGCATATAGATGGGTCACGTTTCCTTATCCATTCTGCTAATCTGTGTCTCTTTTTAATCCATTGACATTCAGTGTTATTACTCACAAGAAATTTCTTATATTAGCCATATTTTCTTTGAATTTGTGTGTGTCATATGTTGTTTTTATTTCTTTTTTTTCTTTTTTGTTGGTCTTAAACTGTCCTTCAACTCCAACTTCTGTTTTTTTCTTTCAAGCTACAGAATTCCCTTTAGTATTTCTTGAAGAGCACATTTATTATTGGCATACTCTACATGTTTCTGTTTATCTGTGAATATTTTGAGCTCTCCATCAATTTTGAATGCCAGTTCTACTCAATAGAGTATTCTTGGCTGGAAATTTTTTTCTTTTAGTATCTAGGCTATGACATACCACTGTCTTCTTCTCTCCATGGTTTCAGATGAGAAATCAGCACTTAATCTTATTGAGCTTCCCTTTTGTTCAATGGTTCTCTATTCTCTTGCTGTTTTCAATATTTTCTCTTGTCTTGAGCATTAGATAATTTCACAAGTATGTTTTGACCTAGACCTTTTGGGATTTATACTGTTTGGGTTGTACTGTGATTCCTGGGCATGTACATCCATCTCCCTCAGTAGTTTTGGGAAGTTTTCAGGCATTACTTCCTCCAAATCTGTCCCCTTTCCCTTATCTTCTCCTTCTGGGATGTTTGTGTATTTTGTGTTGTCATTCAGATCCCTAAGTCTTTATTGGATTTCTTCTATCTTTTTATCTAATAATTCTACTCTTTCTTTGATTTCAGATGTACTGTTTTTTCCACCTCAGTAATTCTTTCCTCTGCCTATTCAATTCTGCTGTTATTTGCTTACAGTGTTATTTTTTTTTTAATTTCTTGGATTGTGCCATTCATTACCAACAAATCTGTTATCTTTTTCCATATGTTTACAATTTCTTCAGTATGCTCTGCAAGTGGTTTCTTAATATCCTTAATCTCTTCTTTCACTTCATTACACTGATCCGTGATATTAGTTTTGATATCTTTGATTATTTGTTCAATGTTCTGCTTCTCTTCCTGGTTTTAAGTTTGTTCATTGGTGTGGGCCATGTCTTCCTGATTATTGGCATGTTTTGTAATTTTTTGCTGCTCTCTGCTCTTCATTTTACCTTGATGTATTTCTTCAGTTGGTTATCTCCTCCATGCAGTCTCAGGTTTTATTTAGTTGCTGTTTTTGTGTGTGTATTAAGTTTTCTATTTTACACTTTGTTCTTCTTATTCTATTTCCTTGTTGTTGTCTAAGTTTCCTTGATTGAAAAAGATTACATCCAGGGGAAGCAAAAGCAGTAAAAAAAGAAAAGATTTTAATAGAAATATTGATAGTAAATGTTAGCAGAAGAATCATATAAGACCTAAGGAATTGGATATTAAACTCATGTAACAGTGTAGAAATACAGGAATAAAAAAGTGGTGCACCTACATGGAAATGGAAAACTAAATAATCAAAAAGAATGTAGTGTGAATTAACAGTTCAGTGTGATGAAGAGAGAGGGAAAGAGAAAAGAAAGGATAAAAATGGAAAGTTAATAAAGGATAGAAAAAGAACGGTTAGAAATAAATAGTCAGAAAAATTGGGGACTAAACAAAGGTAATTGGAATGTAAGAACAACAGAAGGGGGAAGTTAGAAAGATGCAGGAGGGAAAAGAGACAGCATTGATTGCCAAAATAAGTACACACAGAAATGAGAAAATCAAGGAAGTGGAAACACAGCAATCAAGAAACAAGCTGGCATCATTGAATTTTAAAAGGCAAGGGATAAAAAGGAAAGGTAAGGAAAAAAAAAAAACAGACAAGCCCACAAGGAAACACTAAGAACAAACTGACTTCCCTCTTAAGCCTCTGTGGAGCTTGTCAGGCTACAATTATTCTGCAGTTTTCTTACTGCATATTTTGAAGTGAGTTTAGTGAGTATACTAAATTAAATTATATAACAAAAGTAACTTTTTTTAGGAAAAATAAGAGACCCAAGGGAAACTAATCCAAGGGTACTTTCCATGCTTTCCCTGTCCTGAAGTATCAGCTAGATATTTCATATCCCATTGAGTTGCTACTCTAAGAGGAGCCAGGAATTGAAATATAGACCTTGTATATTCAAGCCTGGAACTCCTCCATGGAGACAAACTTTCCTGCTGGGCTGATTGGCTCTTCAATATTGGGGAAGAATTGACACTTTGGAATTGGATAAATTGCAAATTAGGAATCTGTCCTTGTCCACCTTATTTTTTCTAACTACTTTCTCTCCCAGGGCAACATTAAGCAAAAGCCCGTGTGAGAGTTCCCTTCTGAAATTCAAATGGGACCCTGTTGACTTATCTCACCACAGGAAAAAAAAATGACTCTCAGTCTCTTTGAAAGAGAGCACCCACACCTTGCTGGGAACCCTAAATATGCTCATGGAAGCTTATTAAGCATTTCCTACTGCCCCCCTCCCTTAGATGAGATGTACAGGACTAGTTAATTGCCTGGCTCCTCCTTCTCCCAGACCAATTTTCCCTATCCCAGGGAGGTTAGGTAAATCAGACTGCCTCAGCAGATTTACCTCTCCCTTCTTCCTGGTTTCTCCAGAGGCCAGGTGGTATGCTTCTCAAAGCTAAAAAAAGGGTTGTCCAGATCATAGAACCCACACTCAGGGGATTCCTCTCCACCTTTCACCAGAACCCTCCCACTCTCAGAATTTGTCTCTTCTAGCTGACTGACTGGCAAGGGTCAGGGAATGCTGTGGCTTCCTGCCCTGAGAGAGGGGTTCAGCTGTCCAATAGCTCCTGCCTGAAGCATCAGAAACTCATGGTTTGACCTTGCACAATCACGCTTTTTCTTATGCTCCTGCAGATGGATGCCCTTAAGCTTCCTGCTTTTTGGGTTCCCAAAACAGCTCAATCAGGAAGGATTTTGCTGCACTCAGTTGTTTTATTTAGGAGAGATGATGTAGGTGCACTCAATCTGTCACCATCTTGCCCCTCTCCATTTTTTGTTTTCTTGATTGAATTCTTTATACAAAGGCTTTGTTAATTTCAGAAGAAAATAAGTTAATATAGGAAGGAAGAGAAGGTGGGAAGAGTGCTGGTGAAGGAAGGGATGGGTCTGTGTGCAAGGACCTTTGTGCAGGAATGCCAGACACAGCAGGTAGACAGGGTGAAAGACATGTCACTGCCATTTGATAGGATATGTCACCTTGTTGGTGAATGAATTGCAATTGCTTATAGAATTTTATCATATCACAGTTTACATAATGATTTCAAGTACTTTTTACAAGTGAATCAATTTTCTCAGTTTATTCAACTATTTTAAAAGCAGAAAGCTGGGAATGATATCTACCCTTTTCCCCCACATACCATCTAACTCTGTAGGGCACAGCTTTCTACTGGGATTCTCTCATTTTTGCCTGGAGCCAGAACCCACAGGCCAGATGAAAAGTGGCTCTTTTCATTCAAGACCCCCAGCCTTTGCTCTCTGAATTTGAGTCATTTTCTGGTTGCATAGCAAACAGGGTATCTTCTTCTCCTCCCTTGGGTCTGACCAAGGCCACCAGATATTGAGCAGTGGGGCCAGGGCTGATGAGACCACAGTAAGCAGTAGCCATGTTTAAGGGTAAAGAACACATGTTGAGGTCTGGACCTCAGAAATTCAGAGTCACCCCATTCCTCTCTGCACCCCACCTGGGTCTGCAGGCAACATCTTCAGACTATCACACATAGCTTCAGAGAGAGGGAACCCACCCCATTCCCTACAGACAAAGCACAAAATGTCAACCAGAGTAGGGGTCCTGAATGTGAAAGAGAGCCCAGTGCTGACCCTGGTTCTTCCTTGCCTCTTCAGGTTTATGGGTCTTGGTCTGTCCCTTTCCTTCACATGGCCTCAGTGTCCCCATCCCTAAATGAGGGCCTAGGACACACATGTCAATTGTAGAATTGCAATAGAGCCTGAGGGAGCTTTTGTTGATTCACTATCTTTTACCTTATCTATCCTTGAATAAGCCAGGATATGCAAACTCTTTCTAGAATTAAATTCATGATCATCTTTGGGAATGGTTATTATGAAAAGGAAAATAATATTTCTTTGTTTAAAAATTATTTCAAAACTGTTTTGACTCTTGACCCCTAACTGAAATCCTAAAATGACTGGGCATGAATAAGACATTAACAGAGTAAGGGATTTATTGTTCTTTTATTATTCTCCCAATTACTATGAACAATTAAAAGAATCAGGGAGTTATTGTTATGTAAAAACAGTTCAGGAGACTGGCTGTGGCTCAGGTATTGAGTGCCTGCATCCCACATGGGAGATCCTGGGTTTGGTTCCTGGAGCCTTCTAAAAAACACAACAAAAAAGAAACACCAAGGAAACAAATGAAAAAAAATGAACTCAGTGGTTACATGATGGTTTCTCACTTTAAAGTTCCCAGGTTCAATCCCTGGCCCTGGAAACTCAAAAAAACCCACCACATCACAAAAATTCAAAGCCCCTTACCTGGCAGATTCAGTCACAGAAATTCCTCTATTGTTTTATTTTTCCATGAATAATATAACACCAGTTTGTTATTTCATTTATATACCAAACTCTCCAACTGGCTCTCTTGTTCATAGAATTCCTTTAAATAAAATACATGCCAAGAACTAAAAGCGTCTGTATGTAGTTAAGATTTCTACTTTGAAATCATCATCAGGACTAACAGGGAGGCCTAGGCCCACCATGACCCTGGACCACCACATGGCATTAATTTGCATCTTCTGAACACAGGATCAGAGCCGTGAAAGGGGGGCTGTGTATCTGTGGGTCTTGGGCCTAGGAGGAACAGGACTCAGAGTAGGTGACCACTCAGGGGATGGCTGGTGGGGAAAGACAGAGAATGAGCAGGATTCTGCTGACCAAAAATAGCATTTGTCCTGAGCTTAGGGAGGGTTGGGAGGGTTAGGGAATATATAAAAAGGACAGGGAGGGGGAAAGCAGTTGTCTTAAATTGTCATGTTTCCATGCAAATAAAAATCATGTACAAGTATGTCAAAGCACCTATAAACAGAGTGATAGAGAGGGTATATTGTGTACTTTTAAGTTAATATGCATAGACATATATAAATAGGTAGACATTAAAACTGGTGTGAATGTGTCTGTGGGTAAATATAGCCACAGTTAGTTTGGCCTCACTGGGCACAGGGCCTATAGTCAGCCTTATTTAGGCAACTGCCTGAAGTAGGAAACAGGGCTGTGGTCTGTAGACCAGGACAGAAAGTGGTCATAAGAGACCCAGGTGGGACTTTGCCTTGATTTAGGAGTCCCCATGAGGCTTTACTTTAAGAAAGTCAGTTGACTTTTAAAAAAGAATGAGGAAGCCATTATAAATGGCATTACTTGGCCTAGAATTGTCTCTTAATAAACAAACTTCTATCTACTGTTATAGATTAGTGAAAGTTCCAATTGAGAGCTTCATTAGCCATGCAACAACTGTGTCATCCTATGCAGAGTAGAGAGCAGCACCGAGTTAAGGGAAGAGGTGTTTTTATAGCCTTTCAGGAGGGGGAGGTGGTTACTAGCAAGCAAGCAGGCACATAAGCAGAACACTGTGGTTAACTGAAGATAGTATATCTATTTTTTTCTTTTTTCAGAGCCCTTTCTTGTGAGCAGTCCCATGTTATTTATTGGCCCTTTTCTTGGGGACAGCCTTAAGTTATTTACTGACACTCTCCTTGGAGACAGCCTAAGTTATTTATTTATCTGAAGGCACATACAATTCCCATTTCCTAATGTAGTTCTATTCCTATTGTCTCAATGTGGCCTTATCCTTACACTACCAAGAAATGAAAGAACTTCCAAATGGTGTGTTTGACTCTTATGATGATTGTCATCCTGTGCACCAGCCCTTGGGGATGCATCCCTAGGAGGAGGCTTCCCTAGGAATCCCTCCACATTGAAAGCCCTCAGCACAGGGTCAAGGACAAATCATTTGTGGGAGGGGCTTAGTAGTGTTGGGAATACTGATGAGTCATTTCAGATATAATAGCTTTAAAACTCTCATGACTGGCTTGCCTCGCTGTCACTTTTGCAGAAAATCCTCTTGAGAAAATACCTGTGAAGAAATAAATTTATTTTGAGATCTTTGGGGCGCAGCTAAACTCAAATAATTACACGTGCAATTGTCTTAAAATTAGCCCAATAAACATTTTTTAGGCTTTTAGCATTAACTTGTTTTGCATACCCCAGGAAATTAGCCCAATATAGGCTCTCAATTTGTAGGTAGGCAGGGATGTTTATATGGTCCCAAGCTGCCTTGGCATGCCTTGCCCTGCTTCCCCTTCAGTGGACTACTTCCCACCTGTGGCCTTTGGAAGCTTTTCTGTAGGGGTCCATCCTACAAAACAGTCAACACCATGCCCGATGAATAGATTGTCACTGCCAATCTATGTCTTCTGGGTCAACAACAAAATCCTCCTTTTAAATTCCCCACAGTTGCACATCCTGCTAAAGTGCTTCTTGTGTTCCCTGAGCATGTGACTTGTGGAATTTCCTTTCCGACCTGAAAAGGGGCTTCACCTGGTGTTCCACTCCTTTTTCTTTAGCTGCCCCAAGGGCAGAGAGGGGAGCTGTGGAAGGGGAGCAGATACCTGGATCCTGGCCCCAGATTTGGACAGGAGGTACATCCCAAGTGGGAAACATGTCATGGGGAGTCAAGAAGGAGGAACAGGTGCCGGAGAGCATCCTCCCTTCACCCAGACTCTTCTCTCCATATTTTATCCCAGCTCCAGCTGTCACGCCCAGGCTCCGATTGTAGCACCGGGGACATCTTGATCAGACATGTGATGTTACACTGGGGCACCACTTCACATCACCCTCTTCCCCCCAGGTGCTTGGCTCCCTCCATGTAGTCCCCACCCACTCAGAGCCCTCCCTCTCTTATGCCCATCAACTCTCTGCTGTGTCCTTTTAGGAAATGTCCACAGAGATCTAGAAAGTTCATCTGGGTAGAAGCTAAATGTCTGCCTCCATTCTCTAATAGGGGTAGGAAAAGTGAGGAATGGGATTTGCCCCAGACTGGGGGTTTCCCAGCGGCCCTCTAATTTTCAACCTGTGACCTGCAGGTGCGGGGGGAGTAGTTGAAAGAAGCCTGTGGCTATATCCCATACTCCATTTACACTGATGCTTCTTTCAAATGTCTGATTTGAAAGAAGTGATTGAAATCTGCTATAGGTTTGGAAGCAAAGGTAAGGGATTGTATTTTTTTTTCTATCTGGTTGCACCATCCTCTTTTTGGTGCTTCATTTTGCATGTGGGGTCAGGGGCTGTACCTCACTGCACAGGTCTGGGATGCCTTTATTTTTTAACAGGAGGTTCCAGGAATTGAACATGAGTCCTACATATGGTAAATGGGAGCTCAATTGCTTGAGACACAGCTGCTTCCTTAGAGTTGCATCTTAAATGATCAACCAAGCCTGAAGCCATCTATAGGAAATTATTCTCAGATAACTAAAAGAACTTCATTAATGCCACATTTGGGAACCTGCACTAAATTCCTGTGACACGTGACATCCTTCCATCTAAGCTCAGAAGCTTCCTGTGGAATAACAGTGTGAGGACTGGTCTCTAAAGGTAAGTTAATTCTTAAGCTGAAATTCAGCAAGTGTTTTAGGCAAAGTTCCCATAGTGGTGACCCATTTGGGGATGAGACCTTTATCCTGGGACTGCCCTTCATATATCTCTGCTTTGGGATCTGGCTTTGGCTGAGAAAATCCTGGGGAGGCCTGTGGAAGGAGGTTGGTAGGGGAAGACCATAGGATGGCCAGCCAGTGGCCACTATATGGGGCTGAAGCCACCCTTGACCTGAGAACACAGAGACCGCTGATCCCCAGATCTTGGGGAAGAGCAAATGGGAACCATCTGTGATCTTATGTATGCAATTGTCAGGGATTCTGTTTATTCCAGGCAAGGTGTTAAAACATCAATAACAATACTACGGGAAGTAAGACCAATTGAAGTGACTACTAGTCACTGCTCTCGGGTAAGAATTGTTCCAATAGTCACAGTTCCTCAAGGGGCAGGGGACTGGGCTTTTTATACAGGAGGAGGAGGCTGGGACACTTCTGTAAAGGGGTGTGTGGACCCATGTAGATTGGGTGCCTGGGTTTGATCTGTGACTGATGTGTGACTCTCCCTCCTGCTGATAGCTCACCTGGCCCAAGGCTTGCTGGCAGTAGGAGCCTTGGTTGATCCAGGCTGCCTGGTAACATGGGCAGAGGGATTTCCTCACAAAAAATGTTCCATGACTGTGTCAAAGGGGCCTCCCCAAGGCTGAAGATATACTCAGGGTATCTTCTATCTCAAGGCTCAAAGAAAAGTTCTGTCCATACCATCATCTCCATCTTTTTATGTAAAAACGTGGTCTTATGAATTCTTGGTGGGAATCTGCCTTGTCTATCAGCCAGCTCTGCAGAGATCTGTCTCTCTCCTTTTGTATGTAAATAGAGGAGGGCCTCAGAGTCTTTAGTGTTATGAGTCAATTACCTCTGTCTCTTTTTTTCCTGGGATGAGAGGGGCCACTCACACCCCCAGTTACACTTACCAGGCTGCCCTTTCTCCTCATTCCCCTATTTTTCACCCTGTTCATGATCATTTTTATTTTTATTTTTTTGAGTTCTTGTGAGCAAGAAAACAGCTGCTTAAGATTTGTGTACAAGATTGTATGTGGAAATATTTTCCATTCTCTTGAGTAAATATGTACAAGTGGGACTAAAGGACTATTTGTTAAGTGAATGATTTACTTTAGAAGAAACTGATATTATATTCCAAAGTGGCAGTTTTGTTTTGTTTGGTATTCATATAAGTAAAACATATGAGTTCCTGTTGTTCTGCATTCATGCCACTATTTGATATTCTCATTTTTTTCAAACTAGTGGTAGTGGTGTCTTACAAGGTTCTAATTTGCATTTCCCTCATGGCTAATAAGTAGAACTTTTTTTCATATATTTTTTCCTACCTATGTATTTTTTTAAAAGGTACTATTAGGATCACTTAGCTATTTCTAAAATTAGAATGTTTGTATTCTTATGGTTGAGGTTTTTTCTAATGGTCAAAGAAGAAGCTTCCTTCCTTCATTTTTCTCCCCATCGAAAGTAACTGTGACATTCAGAACATAGCCTGCTGCAAACACACAATGAGACATTTAATCATGAGCTGTACTAGGTTAGACATGCTTATTATTAACCAGGAAAATAAATTCATGTGTTATGATTCATTGTTAATTCTCCATCAATGCTAGAAACAGGAGAATATATATGGTTGAGTTTGGAGTATTCTTTGTATATATCTCTAAGGAAGAAATACAAATGGCCAAAAAGCACATGAAAATATCCACATTTCTGTGGTAACTGCTCTGGTCAAGGGCAGTCTGGGGCACCTTCCTGAAAAAAAAACCTCTTTCTAGTCCCGAGCTTATACCGACCTGCTTAGGCTAAGAGGCTCCTTGTGTTCCCACAAGGGACACAGCTGGGGATGGTTGAAACAAAAGGCCGAGTGAGTGTTGTGCAGTGTCAACATGCAGAGGAAACATTGGAAGCACACAAAGTAGGACCTCATTAAGTTAAATGCAGAAAAACTTTCCCTGAGTTTTCCACGAAGATGTGGCATAAAGTTCTAGCCAGGAAATGTTAGAATGCTTTGTGAACTACAATGGCTGGCTTTTGGCATGGGCTGGCCCCAGGAGGGCACCTTTGACCCCGGATCATCTGTAAAGTCCATGAGATGTTAACGAGAAAACCAGAGTGCCCTGGCCACTTCCCCTACATTGATGCCTGGCAGGACACTGCAAGTCAAAGTCCGCCCTAGTTAAGGAAATGTACGAGTAAGGAAGCCAGGATTTGCCTGATACAAAAGCCCACAGGTGCTGTCTCAGGAACCAGGCCAAACAGGTGCCTTGCAAAGGGTCCAGAGAAAGTAAGCCCCAAATCTAGTGACAACCCACCTATTCTAGAGGGGCCACCACCTTATGAGATTTTTCCTACAGTGCCAGTGCCGAGGAGTGGGGATGAGCCAATTTCCCCAAGCAATGCAACCTCGCTGCCCTGAAGGCCATCTCCACTGCTGTCCTCCCTGAGCAGTATGACCTCGCTAACCTGACAGCTGTCTCCACTGCCATCCTTCCTGAACAGCGTGACCTCACTGGCCCCACACCCACCGTCCTCCCTGAGCAGCACTTCCTCGCAGCCATTCCTGCAGCCGCTTCCACAGCCATTCCCACAGCCGATTCTGCAGCTGCTTTCTCCAAGCAACACAGCCCAGTTGTTCCTACAGCCACTTCCACAGTCCTTTCCACAGCCCGTTCAGTTCCACGGCCGCTTTCTCCAAGAAACAGGAGCCAGCTGCTCCTGCAGCTGTTTCCACAGCCGGTTTCGCAGCTGCTTTCTCCAAGCAACACAGAGCAGCTGCTGCAGCAGCCGCTCCCACAGGAGGTTCTGCAGGCAATTTCTTCAAGCAACATGGCCCAGCCACTCTCGCAGCCACTCCCGCAGCCGCTTTCCCCAAACAATGCAGTCTCTGCACCTCTGCAACGGCTGTTTCCACCAATCTTTTTTTTTTTTTATGTTAAAACCAATTTTTAAAAAAAAATTTTTAATAGATTTTGTAAAAATATTACATTACAAAAAATATATGAGGACCCCTTCAACCCCACCACCCCCACCCCACCACTCCCCCCGCAGCAACACTCATTCCCATCTTCATGACACATCCATTTCATTTGGTAAGTACGTCTCTGGGCACTTCTGCACCTCATGGTCAATGGTCCACATCATGGCCCATACTCTCCCACATTCCATCCAGTGGGCCCTGTGCAGATTTATAATGTCAGGTGATTGCCCCTGAAGCACCATCCAGGGCAGCTCCAAGTCCCTAAGACACTTCCACATATCGTCTCTTCCTGCCACTCCCCATACCCATTAGCCACCATGTTCACTTTTCCCACTCCAATGCCACCTTTTCTCTGTGGACTTTGGATTGGTTGTGTCCATTGCACCTCTATGTCAAGAGGAGGCTCAGATTCCTCATGGATACTGGATGCAATCCTCTCGCTTTCAGTTGTAGGCACTCTAGGCTCCGTGGTGTGGTGGTTATCCTTCTTCAACTCCATCTTAGCTGAGTGAGGTGAGTCCAATAAATCAGATTGTAGGTGCTGGAGTCTGTTGAGGCTCAGGGCCTGGCTATCACATTGTCAGTCCAGAGATTCAGATCCCCTAAATATATCTTAAGCCCCGACACCAACTACAACTCCAGCACAGCAGCATGAAAGTCTTAAGAAGAGAGATCCCATCTGAGTCCAGATTCATCACGCATAAACACCAGCTCCAAAGAAGGGCCATCTGACATGGCAGTTAATCCCATCTGCCATGACATTAGCACCCATGGGCCTCTTTAGCCCTCAAAAGAACCAATATCTGGGGGTTGTATCTACTTTATCTGTCTCTTAGATTCTGCTCAATTGTGCATAAAGGCAATCCTTCTGGCAGCCTCCAGACTCTTTTTTAGAGACTCGTAGCCATATAAACTCATTTCTCCTTTCCACTTCCCCCTTAGATTAGGTCAAACAGCATTTTAAAGTCATGTTATTTTATGTATACAGGGATATTCTGCTGATCTGCATTGAACCTTCCATTCAAGGTCATTCTCCAGTTGCATCATCAGTTGGTAGTTGATAGTGATCCCTCGGTGCCAGGGAGGCTCATCCCCGGGTGTCATGTCCCATGCTGGGGGGAAGGCATTGCATTTACATGCTGAGTTTGGCTTCGAGACTGGACACATTTGAGCAACATGAAGGCTGTCCTCGGCCTAAGGCGCCAGACTCAAGCATCACTTCCAATCTTGACCACTGGCAGCATAGTGCTGGCCATCACTCAGGAAGGAGTCCCTGAAAGATGACAACTCAGACCACGAGGAGCCCCAGGGACAGGTGGAGCAGGGAGAAGGGCCACCCTACAGCTCCCTCTCTCTGAAGCCTGGGCTCCAATTTATTATGATGCTGATGACCATATACAAGGAGGACACTTCACTACTACTGATCTCTTTATCTGGAAAAGTCACACCCCACATACCTGGAGAAGCCTCAGGTCATGATGGACCTCTTCCAGTCTATCATTCAAACCTGCAAACCCACCTGGGCTGACTGACTGTAAGCAGCTCCTTATGACCTTACTCAACTTCAAGGAGAGAATGTGAGTCACAAAGGAGCTTTCACCTGGCTCAAGGAGCACCCATCTGGGGGAAGCCTGGACAGGGATCAATATGCCCACACACAGTTCCCAGACAAGGACCCCCAATTGGATCCCAATGACATGACCAGGCCCAACTGATTAGAAACTTTCCATAGGGCCTTAGTTGAAGGGTTCAGAGCTGGGAGCCAAAAGGTAGTAAACATGGCAAAGACAACCCAAGTCCTACAGACTCTAGAGGGAAGTTGGCTCAATTCTGACAGGATTGACTCCTGACATTTATTTCAAACTTTGGGGTGTGATACGATACTACTTTTGTTGTTGATTTTCAATTTGTTCTACTTTTTAGCCATGGTATCTCTTTGCAGTGCATTCTATTGCTCTTTAATATAACCCTATCATTGAGGGGTTCATTTTACATCTATTTACTTTTTGGTACTACAAAATATTCCAGATCCTTCTTGCATATTTCTTTCCTAGAAAGAGCAATTTCTCTAAGAAGGCATTTATTGGAGAATGGTTTTAAAACCTAGAGCCTGGGCATTATCTCTGCTCATTGTTAATGCAGCCTTGAGGGCCTCTCTGCAGAGAGTATAAGGAAATATATGTGTATATACTAAGATGTGTACATGCACATATCTAGAACAAGAAACCTTCCCTTCAAGAAATTCTAAAGAGAATTCTACAGGAAGAAAGGAAAAAACAGGACAGGCAGAGTTCGAGGAGAGTGTAAGAGCAACAAAAAAGACAAAAAGACAAGGGGAAAAAAAAGCACACAAAATATGAAAAACACAACTACAATCAAAATATGGCTAACACAAATAATTCCTTGAAAGTGATAACACTGAATGTCAACGGACTTAACTCACCTATCAAAAGATTCAGACTGGGACATTGGTTAAGGAAATATGACCCATCTATATGCTGTCTACAAGAGACACATCTTAGACCCAGAGACTCATGGAGGTTGAAAGTGAATGGCTGGAAAATAATTTTACAAGCAAACAATAATCAAAAAATTGCAGGAGTAGCTATATTAATATCAGACAAAATAGACTTTAAATGTGAAACTATGTTGAGAGACAAAGAAGGATACTCCATTTTAGTATAAGGGAAAATCTGTCAAGAAGATGAAACAATCATAAATATTTATGCTCCTAACAAGGGCACCTCTAAATATGTGAGGCAAACGCTGGAAAAACTAAGTGAAAGAAGAGATGCATCTACAATTATAGTGGGGGATTTTAAAACACCATTATCAACTCTGGACAGAACATCTCAAAAGAGAATCACTAAAGAAACAAAACATTTGGACAGTATATTAGAGGAACTGGATCTAATAGACATATATAGATCATTACACCCAAACACAGCAAGATATACATTTTTCTCAAGTGCACATGGATCATTCTCCAAGATAGACCATATGCTAGGCCACAAAGAAAGACTTAATGAATTCAGAAAGATCGAAATTGTACAAAATAATATCTCTGACCACAGTGGAGTGAAGCTGGAAATTTGCAAGGGTCAGAGGTCCAGATTTCAGACCATGATTTGGAAATTAAACAGCACACTCTTAGAAAAACAGTGGGTCAAAGAGGAAATCTCAAAAGAAATCAGACTACCTTGAAACAAATGATAATGATAACACAACATACAAAAATTTATGGGATGCAGCAAAAGCAGTACTGAGAGGGAAATTGATAGCCATAAATTCATATATCAAAAAGAAGAAAGAGCAAAAATTGAAGAACTAACTGCACATTTGGAGGAATTAGAAAAACAACAACAAAGTAATCTAATAGGAAGAAGAAGAATGGAAATAACAAAGATAAGAGCAGATCTAAACAAAATAAAAAATAAGAAAGCACTTGAAAAGATAAACAAGACCAAGAGCTGTTTTTTTTAGAAGATCAACAAAATTGACAAATCTTTAGCAAGACTAAAAGAAAAAAAAGAAAAAAGATGCAAATAAGAAACAAGAAAGGCTATATCACCACTGAACCCACAGAAATAAATACTATCATAAGAGGATACTTTGAAAAACTATATTCCATCAAAAATGAGAATTCAGAGGAAACAGACAAATTCCTAGAAACACATAAGCAGCCCATATTGACAAAAGAAGAAATTGATGATCTCAACAAACCAATCAAAGTAAAGAGATAGAATCAGTCATTAAAAACCTCCCAACTAAGAAGAGCCCAGGGCAAGACGACTTCACAGGTGAATTCTACAAAACATTCCACAAAGAACTAACACCAATCCTGCTGAAACTATTCCAAAAAACTGAAACAGAATGAACATTGCTGAACTCCTTCCATGATGCCAACATTACCCTAGTAACAAAGCCAAACAAAGACACCACAAGAAAAGAAAATTACAGACCAATTTCTCTAATGAACCTAGATGCAAAAATACTTAACAAAATACTTGCTAATTGTATTCAACAACACATTAAACGAATTATACACCATGACCAAGTGAGATTCATTCCAGGTATGCAAGGATGGTTCAACATAAGAAAATCAATCAATGTAATACACCGTATAAATAGATTGAAGGAAAAAAAATCACATGATTATATCTATAGATGCAGAAAAACCATTTGACAAATTACAGCACACTTTCTTGATAAAAATCCTCCAAAAGATCAGAATACAAGGCAATTTTTTTAACATGATAAAGAGTATATATGAAAAACCCACAGCCAACATCGTTTACAATGGAGAAATCCTAAATTCCTTCTCTCTAAAGTCAGGAACAAGACAAGGATGCCCATTGTCTCCCCTTCTATTTAACATTGTCTTAGAAGTACTTGCTGAAACACTGAGGCAAGAACCAGACATAAAAAGTATTCAAATTGGAAAGGAAGCAGTCAAAATTTCATTATTTGAAGATGACATGATCCTATACATAGAAAACCCTGAGAGATCTACAACAAAGCTTCCAGGACTGATAAATGAGTTTAGGAAAATCGCAGGTTATAAGTTCAATGTGCAAAAATTAGTAGCATTTTTGTACACCAATAATGAGCAAGATCAGGAGGAAATCAGGAAACAAATACCATTTACAATAGTAAGTAAAAAATAAAATATTTAGGAATAAATTTAACTAAAGATGTAAAAAACTTATACACTGAGAACTATACAAGACTGTTCAAGGAAATCAAAGAAGACCTAAATAAATGGAAGAATATTCCCTGTTCATGGATAGGAAGACTAAATATTACTAAGATGTCTATCCTACCAAAACTGATCTACACATTCAATGCAATCCCAATAAAAACTAACACAGCCTTCTTTAAGGAACTAGAAAAACTAACTATGAAATTTATTTGGAAAGGAAAGAGGCACGAATAGCCAAGGACATATTGAAAAAGCAAAATGAAATTCGAGGAATCACACTACCTGACTTCAAAACATACTACAAAGCAACAGTAATGAAAACACCATGGTATTGGCCTAAGGAGAGACACACAGAACAATGGAATTGAATTGAAAGTTATGATATAGAACCTCATATATATAGCCATATAATATGTGATAAAGCCACCAAACCCTCCATTCTGGAGGACAGTTTGGTGGTTTCTCAAAAAGCTAACCATAGATTTGCCATATGACCCAGCAAAACCACTGCTGGGTATATACCCAGCAGAACTGAAAACAAGGACACAAGCCGATATATGTACACCAATGTTCATAGCAGCATTGTTTACTATCGCCAAAAGTTGGAATCAACCTAAATGCCCGTGAACAGACGAGTGGATCAATAAAATGTGGTATATACATACAATGGAATACTACTCGGATGTAAGAACAAATACACTACAAACACACGTGATAACATGGATGAATCTTGAGAACCTTATGTTAAGTGAAGCAACCCAGGCATTGAAGGACAAATACTACATGACCTCAATGATATCAAATAAGCAAGCTGCTTCAGAGAGCTACAGACTGGAAGATAGGCTTACAGGAAATCGGGGGGTGGAGGAAGGATGTGAGCCGACGTCTGCTGGTGTGGAATCTATGATGATCTGGCGGTAAGTATGAGCACAAAGAAGAGATAAAATGGGGGCAAGGGGTTCCTTTGGATGGGACTTTGCAGATTTGAGGGGGGCTAGGGATGGGCGGATGGGTAATATTGCCCAAAAATTGGGAGGAGAGAGGGGCAACATATGAACATAAGAGAGATTCAGGTGTTGGTTAAGAGTAAAATACTGAGAAAATCATATCAAAATATAATTAGGAGTGTTACCTGTTTAGGATGCTCGGATGGGATGGTCTGATGCGGGATGGACTCCTGGGGAATGTCTGAATGCTCATTTTGCCAGGGTGGGTTGTACCATTGGGTAGAGACCCAAGTAGTGAGAGTGGGGGTGGACCCACATCCTGGGGAGGACTAATGCCATCAAATAGAGGGAACTGTATCTCTCGAGAGAAAGGATGGCTCCCAGGGCATTAGGACAGCTGAGCAAGTCAGGCCCTGAACACTGTTGCAAGTATCTCTGTACATGACTCCTTGGGAAATGGAGGTTGACTGTCACTGTGGACCCCAAGGGGAGGGGAAAATGGATGTTGAATGGATAGAACCAAGGTAAATGTAGGGGTAAGAGAGGAGTTTCACGAGAGTACACAAGGATGGATATAAAACATGTGATATTACACCATAAACATATAGGGGACGACAGACTAATAATGTAAACCATAATGTAAAACATAGGATAACTAAAAATTTAGAAACCTGTGTATCCTAAAGTGTGGACCACGATTTAAGCACAGATGTCACCTTGTTTGAAAGCTATTGTCTCAGAGTCTGTACATCAGTTTCAGTAAATATGATATGAATAAGTTATTAGAATATCACTGTGGAAGGGAAAAGGTTTTATGGTGGATGTGTGGGAGTACTGTATATTGTATATATGAATTACTGTGATCTAGGGCTCTTGTGAAGAGAAGCTCAATAATTAGGAGAAAAGAAAAGAAAAAGAGAGGACATAGACACTGAGGAAAAGATGAAAGAACTTGCCTTGCCCATTTTCATACAGGGCAACACTTATTGCAGTGACAGAAGTTAAAACATCCAAAACAAAGCTTTTGCATTTTTAAATTTTTTGATACCCCAATTTATTTTTACCTTAATTTTTCCAAGTTAATATGTATTCTATATCTAACCTTTAAACTCATCACTATATTCCATTTTACTATTAATGGAACCTGGCAATATATTGGGTTTCACTTTTCATGATGTTTTGGATGACAGAGAGGTTCATCAATTGCAGGGGAGGAATACTGGTGTAGGATGTTATTGACAGGGGACACATGGTTGGCAGGATGTTCTACAGGGCATATATCCAGGGTACATAAAAATGTTTGGATATTTTCATAGTGGATACAATTAAAAACAACAACTGAGGGAGTGCTGAGTTCCTAGCCAGGGGAGCTCTACCACAGCCCCTAAAGAAACAGTAACAATCCCCCAAGTGCAATAGCAAAGACCAAAAAATAAGTAAGGTCCAACAATGAGCCCTTGGTACTAATGACTATGCTTGTGAGGCTGTGTACCTGAAATAAGAATAAGGCCTAGAGCTGCAGGGTGCCTAAGAGTTACCTCCTGAGAGCCTTGGTGTTGCTCAAATGTGGCCAGTCTTGAAGCCAAACTCAGCATGTAAATGCATTGCCTCCCCCCCAGCATGGGACATGACTCCCAGGAATGAGCCTCCCTGGCATGGAGGGATTACTACCAAGTACCAGCTGATGATATAACTAGAAAATGACCTTGAATAAAAGGTCAACTCGGGCCAGCAAAATATCTCAATCTACATATAATACCAGGAGTTAAAAATGCTGTGTGACCTGAATCAAAGGGGGAAATGGAAAGGACAAATTAGTCTATATGGCCGTGAGTCTCCAAAAAGATCCAGGAGATTATCAAAGGGGTTGCCCTTATGCATTACTCAGCAGAGTCCCAGTGACAGATAAAGTAAATATAACCCCGGGTATTGGTTCTTTGGAGGGCTACAGAGATCCACAGGTCCTATGGTCATGGCACTTGGAATTCAGTGCCATGTCAGTTGGCCCTACTTTGGAGTTTGTTTTTCTGTGTGATGGAGCTGGACTCAGATGTGATCTTTGTTCACAAGCCTCTCCTGTTGATATAGATGTGGAGTGGACACAACCATTCCAAGGTCCACAGGATGGAGGAATAGAGTATGGATTAGAGTGGACTTACTGATATTCTATTCATGAAATATTGTGATTAGTAATCGAAGAAAATGTGGCATTGGTGTGGAGAAAGCGGTCATGGTGGCTGCTGGGGGTAGGGAATGGCAGGAAGAGATGAGATGTGGGGGCATTTTCAGGACTTGACATTGTTCTGGTTGGTGCTGCATGGACAGTTACTAGACATTGTATGTCCCCCCATGGCCCAGTGGGTGGAATATGGGAGAGTGTGAGTTATGATGTGGACCATTGACCATGAGGTGCAGTGGTGCTCAGAGATGTATTCACCAAATGCAATAAATGTATCATGATGATGGAGGAGGTTGTTCTTATGGGGGGAAAGTGGGGTGAGGGGGTTGGGGGGTGTATGGGGACCTCATATTTTTTTAATGTAATATTAAAAAAATAAAGACAAAAAAGTAAATGATATTCACCTATTCCTAGAAAAATAAAAGTTGCCAAAAAATAGGCCCCCAAAATTAAAAATCTGAAAAGTTTCATATCTTCTTCAGTTATTGAATCCATAGTTTAAAACATTCTCATAAATTTTCATATTGACCAATGGCCTTATTGGGGAATTCCACTAAAACTTCAAGGAAAAAATAATACTTATTTACTCAAACTTTTCCAGGAATAGGAAAAAAATGGGAAAATACCTCCATTTATGATTACGGCTTAACATTTGTATCAAAATCTTATAAGGCCATTAAAAATAGGAAATTTACAAGTTCTTTATCTATCCTTTAAACCCATCGCTATATGCCATTCCCTAGTAAGGGACCATGACATTATATTAGGCTTCAAATTTTGGGGAGTTCTGGATCACAGAGTGTTTCAACAATGGCAATGGAGGGATACTGGTATGGGATACCAATGACAGGTGATATATGGCTGACAGGGAGCTGTACAGAACATATGTCCAGGGTGCATGGTAATGTTTGGATATACTCATAGTGGCAACAATTAAAAACCACAGTAGGGGGGGTACTGTGTTCCTGGCCAGTGGTGCTCTGTTGTGGTCCCTAGGGGAGCAGCGACAGTCTCCCAGGTACAGTGGCGGGGACCGGGAGGGAGTGAGGGTTCAACAGTGAGCCCCTGATGCTAATGACTATGCTTGTGAGCTGATAAGCCTAAAATAAGAACAAGGCCTAGAGCAACATTGTGCCTGGGAATTTCCTCCTGTCAGCCTTCATGTTACTCAAATGTGGCCAGTCTCGAAGCCAAACTCAGCATGTAAATGCAATGCCTTCCCCCCAGCATGGGACATGACACCCGGGGATGAGCCTCCCTGGCAACGAGGGACCACTATCAACTACCAACTGATGATGCAACTAGAAAATGACCTTATACGGAAGGTTCAATGCGGATCAGCAGAATATCCATGTCTACATAAAATACCATGACTTTAAAATGCTGTTTGACCTAAAGTAAGGGGGAAATGGAAAGAAGAAATGAGTTTATATGGCTACGAGTTTCTAAAAAAGAGTCTGGAGGCTGGCAGAAGGATTGCCCTCATGCACAACTGAGCAGAGTCAGAGAGACAGATAAAGCAGATACAACCCCCAGATATTGGTTCCTTTGAGGGCTAAAGAGACCCATAGGAGTTATGGTCATGGCCGATGGGGTTAACTACCAGGGCAGATGGCCCCTCTTTGGAAATGGTGTTTATGTGTGATGAATCTGGACTCAGATGGGATCTCCCTTCATAAGACTTTCATGCTAATGTGCTGGAGGTGCAGTTAATGTTGGGGTTTAAGATATATTTAGGGGATTTGAATCTCTGGACTGACAATGTGATAGCCAGGTCCTGAGTCTCAACAGACTCCAGCACCTATAATCTGATTTATTGGACTTACCACATTCAGCTAAGATGGAGTTGAAGAAGGACAACCACCAAACCATGGAGCCTGGAGTGATTACAACTGAAAATGGGAGGATTGCATCCAGCATCCATGTGGAATCTGAGCCTCCTCTTGACATAGAGGTGCAATGGACACAACCAATCCAATGTCCACATAGAAGAGGTGGCATTGGATTGGGAAAAGTGGACATGGTGGACGATGGGTATGGGGAAAGGCAGGAAGAGATGAGAGGTGGAGGCGTCTTTGGGATATGGACCTGCCCTGGATGGTGCTGTAAATTTCCTATTTTTTTTCCTTTTTTATTGACTTTGTAATAATATTACATTAAAAATATATATGTGAGGTCCCATTCAACCCCACCCCACCCCCCAACAACACTCGTTCCCATCATCATGACACATCCATTGGATTTGGTAAGTACATCTTTGGGCACCTCTGCACCTCATAGACAATGGTTCACATCATGACCCATACTCTCCTCCATTCCATCCAGTGGGCCCTGTGAGGATTTACAATGTCCGGCGATTACCTCTGAAGCACCATCCAGGGCAGCTCCATGTCCCAAAGACGCCTCCACCTCTCATCTCTTCCTGCCTTTCCCCATACCCATCGTCCACCATGTCCACTTTTTTGAAGTCACAATAATGTTGTTTCATCATAAGGAAAAAAGGAAATAAAATGAACCAAATATCTAGAAACAAATTGGTCACATGCAGATTCATCAATATCAGGAAAATTGTAATTCTAAATGTAAAAATAAAAACCTTAAAGAAACAAAAAAGAGAAGAATGTTTTCATTTTCAAAGGAGAAAATTTGTTTAATAAGACATGTATCATCATATATCATCAACCTTAAAGGAAAAGTTTAATGAATGTTAATTACATTAATACTGATATTTTCTGTTTGGCAATGAATGGTCAAGCCACAAGTGGAATAAATTATTTAACATAGATCTAGTCAATAGTGAATTATATCAAAATTATACAGGGACCATCTACAGAAACAAGCAGAAAATCCACTAGAAAAATACGATGTGTGGACAAGGAAAGAATGGAAGCTCAACAGTAAATAAAGTTCGCTGTTATCAAATTGATGGACTGAATGTTTAAAAGAAAGCCAGAGGTCTAAGAGAAAGTTTAGGGAAGGAAAAACAAGCACATTAAAGCACAGGGTTATTTAAAATCATCACAAGCTGGACAAATTTGGCTGAAATTGTCCAATGTTATTCTTTTAGGTCCAGTGTTCATTTCATGTGTGTGTGTATGTTCATTCATTCAACATGTCTGCATTAATACAGCTTAAGTATTTATTCCATGAAGATACAAAATTGAATACCATAGAGCCAGAAACTGTCCTCATTATTCTAACTGAAAAGTTCAATTGTTGGCATTGGCCTTTGAAGGTCGAGTCAGGATGCAAGGAGAAAATAGAATGGGATGTCCTAATCTGGATATGGCAATAAGAAAAAGACTTCCATGGTAAGGAAATTAGAGAAGATACCTCGAGGAGGAGCAGGAATTGAGACTAGGAAGGGAAAGGGGACATAGATGTAGAAAATGATATTACAAACATGGGGACAAGCTGATCATAGACCCCAAGTTTGACAGGTGCATTGAAGAAGACAGAGGCTCTGGAATCCAATGAGGAGGGAGAAGTGAGAATAGATAGGCATGAGTCAGACTGTATAGATTTTGTAGTTCATTTTAGTGGGAGTATGAACAATTTTATGCTACTTTTATGCTAAAAAAACTAGACAATGTAGATAAAATAGAAAACTTCCTAAGAATGTACAAACAACCTACACTGATGCTTAAAGAAATAGAAGACTCACCAAACCAATCACAAGTAAAGACATTGAAACAATCATTTAACAGTTCCCCACAATGAAAAGCCCTTGAACAGAGTTTCACAGGTGAGTACTACCAAGCATTCAAAGAAGATTTAATGCCAATGTGACTCAAGCTCTTCCAAAAAATTGAACAAGAAGGAATGCTACAAAACTCATTCTATGAAACCAATATCACCCTAACACTAAAGCCAAATAAAGCTATTACAAAAAAATAAAGCTATAGGCCCATTTCTCTAATGAATATAGATGCAAAAATCCTCAATAAAATACTTGTTAATCAAATCCAACAACACATTAAAAGAATTATCCTTCTTTATCAAGTGGATTATATACAAGGCATGTAAGTCTGGTTCAACACAAGAAAATCAATCAGCGTAATACACCACATTAATAAGTCAAAGAAGAAAAATCACATGATCTTATCAATTGACACAGAAAAGGCATCTGACAAAATACAGTATCCTTTCTTGAGAAAAATATGCAAAGAAATAGGAATTGAAGGAAACTTCTCAACTTGATAAAAGCCATATAAGAAAAACCCACAGCTAACATTGTATTCAATGGTGAAAGACTGAAAACTTTCTGACTGACATCAGGGAAAGGACAAGGATGCTCACTAACCCCATTGTTCTTCAATGTAGTGGTAGAGTTTCTAGCTAAAGCAATTAGACAAGAAAAAGAAATAAAAGGCATACAAATTGGAAAAGAAGAATTATAACTTTTACTATTCGCAGATGATGATTATATATCTAGAAAGTCCTGAAAAATCTACAACAAAGCTGCTAGAGCTAATAAATTATTTCAGTAGGGTGTCAGGATTCAAGATAAATAAGCAAAAATCAGTAGTGTTTCTTTACATGAAAAATGCACAATCTGAGGAAGAAGTCAAGAAAAACACTCCATGTACAATAGCAACAAAAATAATTAAATATTTAGGAATAAACTTAACCTAGGATGCAAAACACTTGTATTCAGAAAACTATAATGCGTTGCAAAAAGGAATTTAAAACACCTAAATAATTGGAATAACATTTCTTGCTCATGGATTGGAAGACTAAATATCATTAAGATGTCAATTCTACCCAAATTGATATACAGATTCAATGCAATACAAATAAAAATTCCACCAGTATTTTTTTTTAGCAAATGGAAAACACAATTATCAAGTCTATGTGGAAGTGTAAGAGTCCCAAAATGGCCAGAAACATTTTCAAAAGGAAAAATGATGTTGGAGGACTCTCACTTACAGACTTTAAATCATATAATTAGCTACAGTGGTAAAAACAACATGGTATTGTCATAAACATAGACACATAGACCAATGGAACCGAATTGATGGTTCAGAAACAGACACTCACATCTATGGCCAAGTGATTTTTGACAATCCTGTCAAGCCCTCCCAGTTGGGGAAGAAAAGCTTATTCAAAAAATTTTGTTGGGAGAACTGGATATCCATAGCCAAAAGAAAGAAAGAAGACCCCTATCTCACATATTATACAAAAATAAACTCAAAGTTGACAAAAGACCTGAATATAAAAGGAAGTACAATAAAGCTTCTAGAAGAATATGTAGGAAAATATCTTCAAGACCTGGTGGTAGGTGAAGGATTCATAAACCTTACACCAAAAGCATGAGCAAAAAAAGAAAGCATGGATAAATGGGACCTCCTCAAACTTAAACATTTCTATGATTCAAAGGGCTTCATCAAGAAGGTGAAAAGTCATCAAGACAACGGGAGAAAATATTTGGAAACCAATTATCTGATAAGGGTTTGATTTCCATACTATGTAAAGAGATCATACAACACAACAATAAAAAAGCAAGCAATAAATTTAAAAATGGACAAAAGATTTAAATAGACATTTCTCCAAAGAGGAAATACGAATGGCCAAAAAGCACATGAATAAATGTTTCATATCACTAGCTATTAGGGAAATGCAAATTGAAACAACAATAAGATATCATTTAACACCACATAGAAAGGCCATTATTAAAAAAAATAAACAGACAACAATATGTGCTGGAGAGGATGTGGAGAAACAGGAACACTCCTTCACTGTTGGTGGGAGTGTAAAATGGAGCAGCCTTCATGGAATACAGTTTGGAGGTTCCTGAGGAAGATAAATATAGAACTGTCACATGATCCAGCAATTCCTCTACAAGGAATATATCCAGAAGAACTAAAAACTAGGCCATAAACAAAAATCTGCACACCAATGTTCATAGCGAAGTTGTTCACAATTGCCAAAAGATGGAAACAACTCAAGTGTCCCTTCATGATTGAATGGATAAACAAATGTGGTCTATACAAACAATGGAATATTATGCTGCAGTAAGAAGAAATGAAATTGGGACATATGTGAAAACATGGATGAGTCTTGAAGACATTATACTAAGTGAAGTAAGCCAGACACAAAAGGACAAATATTGCATGGTCTCATTAATATAAACTAAATACAAATAATAAACACATGGAATTGTATATGTTATTAGGAGATAAGAGGAGTTTTGAGAATAAAGATGCTTAATGTATGTAGAAGTTTTTTTCTTTATTTTCTTTTACATGTTACATTAAAAAAATAACAGGCCCCTTTATACCTCCCACCACCCTCACCCACTCCTCCCACAACAACAACCTCTTGCATCATCATGGCACATTCACTGCACCTGGTGAATACATTTTGGAGCACTGCAGCATGACATGTACAGTGGTCTACATAATAGTCTACACTCTTCTCCAGTCCACCCAGTGGGCCATGACACGACACACAATGTCCAGCATCTGTCCCTGCATCATTACCCAGGACAACTCCAAATCCTGAAAATGCACCCACATCATATCTTTTCTTCCTTCTCCCTAACATCAGCGGCTACCGTGACCATTTTCTTCACATCACTACTACAATTTCTTCCCTTACTGATCACAATAGTTCCCCAGCAGAACACCAGTAAGTCAACTCTAATCTATATCCTACTCCTCCATCCTGTAGACCCTGGGATGGTTCTCTCCAGTCCACCTCTACATCAAGAAGGGGCTAACATTCCACATGGATGATGGATGCAATTCTCCTGCTTTCAGTTTTAGGCACTCTTGGCTCCCTGGTGTGGTGGTTGACCTTCTTCACCTCCCTGTTAGCAGGCCAGGATAAAAGCAATAAACCAGAGGGTAAGAGTTGCAAGCCTGCTGAGGCTCAGGGCCTGACTGTCACATGGACAGTCCAGAGATTCAGGCCTCCAGAGTATACACCAACCCCAAAGCCAACTACAGGTCTGGTAAAAGTAACAGAAGAGGCATGTGTAGAAAGATCACATCTGAGTCTAACTCCATCTCACTCAGGAACGCAAACTCAAAGCAGGGCCAACTGACATGGCACTGAACTGCAGAGCCATCTGCCATGAACATAGGGTTTCTGTAGCCCTCAGGAGAACCAGTACCTGGGTTTCTATCTACTTTGGCTGTCTCTGGGACCCTTCTGAGATGTGCATAAACGTTACTCCACTGATGACCTCCCAACTGTTTTTGGAGAATCATAGCCATACAAACTCATTTGTCCATTCCATTTCCCCCTTTTTTCCAAAGACAAAAAGCAGTTTTAAACACTTGATATTACATGTAGGCTGAGATATTCTGCTGGTCTGAGTTGACCCTTTTATTTAAGGTCTTTTTCTAATTACATCATCAAATGGTGCTTGGTAGTAATGCCTTGGCACCAGGGAGGTTCATCCCCAGAAGTCATGTTCCATGCTGGGGGGAAGATAATGCATTTACATGCTAAGTTTGGCTTAGTGACCACATTTGAGCAACATGGAGGTCCTCAGGAGGTAACTCTTCGGCACCTTGCAGCTCTACGCCTAGTTCATATTTCAGGCACACAAGCTCATAATCATAGCCATCAGTATCAAGGGCTCATTGCTGGGCCGCCCATCATTATTGGTTTTTGACATTGCACTTGGGGTATTGTTGCTGTTCAATTGGGAATGTGATAGAGCTCCCCTGGATTGGAACTCAGCACTCCCTCAGTTGTCATTTTTAACGGAAACCACTATGAAAATATCCAAACATTTTCATGTACCCTGTGTAAACCCCATGGAGAACTCCCTCCCAATCACGTGCCCCCTTTCAATAACACACCACACCAGTATTCCTCCCCTGCCATAGTTGAACCCTTCTGTACTCCAAAACTTCTTTAAAAAGGAAGCCTAATATATTGCCAGATTCCATAAATAGCAAAATGGGATATAATGATGGGTTTAAAGGTTAGATATAGAATATATACTAATTTAGAAAAATTTTAAAAAGGAAAAATAAATTGGAGTATCAAAAAATGAAAAACTGAAAGTTTTGTTTTAACATTTTGCCTTTCATCACTGCTGTAGGTGTTGCCCTGCATGTACCGTGGCAAGGCAATTTCTTCAATTTCTTCCTCTGTGTCTACATACTTTCTTTTTTTTTCTTCTTCCAGCTATTAAGTTTATCTTTACATAAGTTTTAGATCACAATAATTCACATATACAATATATGGTACTCCCACATATCCAACATCAAACCCTTTGTCCCTTCACAAATATTGATCTTTCTACATGTTCATATTCTATTTGCTGCAGTTCATGTACAGATATTGAAACAATAGCTTTCAAACATGATTCTATTTGAGTTTCCATTATGGTTTATATTTTAGACTATACAATTTTCTAAATTTTTAGTTATCTTATGTTTTACATTATCATTTATATTTTAGCCTATAGATTTTAATACATTTTTGGTGTAATTTAACATGTCCTATATCCATCACTGCATGATCTTATGGAATACTTCCATTGACCCACAGTTACACTGATTCCATCTATTCAACACCTTTTTCCCAATCCTCTCAGGGCCCACTGTGACATTCAATCTTCATTACATGAAGGACCATATTCAGAGATACTTGCAACAATGTTGAGAGCTTGACATACTTGACTGCCCTAACCCACTGGGAGCCACCAATTCTCTCAAGAGGTAAAATTCCCTCTATTTGAGAACATCAGTTCTCCCCAGGATGTGGGTATACTTTCACCCTCATTGTATGGGTCTCCTCCCAATAGTATAACCCATTATGACACTCTCCCTAGAAGCTTTCCATGTGTCAGAAGCCCCCCCGCCTTAAGCATCTTAAAACAGGTAACCTTCCATACTATATTTTCTAGAGTTTTCTCTAATTTATAATTTCAACCACATATCTGACAGTTTCCTATGTTCAAATGTTCTGCCCACCGTCCCCCCCAAAAATTGGGCCATCTGATCCATCCTTTCATCTCCAGCCCCCCTCATGCTCACAAAGCCCTGCCCCGAGGTATCCTTATGCCCCCATTTTATCCCTCCTCTGTACAAATACTTATCTTCAGCTTATCATAGATTTCACCCATGCAGGTGTCAGCTTGCACACTTTCTCTACTCCCCAACTTCCTTTAAGCATATCATCCAGTCACTCTGAAGCTGTTTCTATCTCTCTGAAACAGCTTGGTTTACTTATTTCTTATCAGAGAGGTCATGTAGTATTTGTCCTTCAATGCCTGGATTACTTCACTCAACATAAAGTTCTCAAGATTCATCCATGTTATCAAATGTGTTTGTAGTGTATTTGTTCTTATAGCTGAGTAGTATTCCATTGTATGTATACACATTTTATTTATTCATTCATCTCTTGATGGCATTTGGATTGATTCCAACTTTTGCCAACAGCGGATAGTGCTGCTATGAACATTGGTGTGTGTATATCAGCTTGTGTCCTTGTTTTCAGATCTTCTGGGTATATACCCAGCAGTGGAATTGCTGGTTCATATGGTAAATCTGTACCTAGTTTTTTGAGAAACTACCAAACTGTCCTCCAGAATGGCTGGGTCTTTCTGCATTCCAACCAGCAGTGGATGAGAGTTCTCATTCCTCCACATTCTCTCCAGCACCTGTAGATCTCTGATTTTTTGATAGCTGCCAGAATTATGGGAGTAATATTGTATCTCATTGTGTTTTGACTTGCATTTCCCTAGTAGCTAGTGATTTGCAGCATTTTTTCATGTGCCTTTTAGCTATTTGTAAAACTTCTTTTGAGAAGCATCTGTTAAAATCTTTTTCCCATTTTTAAATGGGTTGCTTGTCTTTTTATTTTCAAGATATAGGAATTCTTTATAAATGCAGGATATTTCTCCCATAAGATATATGGTTACCAAATAATTTCTCCCAATGTGTAGACTCCCTTTTCACTTTCTTGACAAAATCCTTTGAGGTGCAGAAGGCCTTAATTTTGAGGAAGTCCCATTTATCTATTTGTTCTTTGGCTGCTCATGCTTTTGGTGTGAAGTTCATGAAGCCATTTCCTATTACAAGGTCCTGTAGATGCTTCCCTACATTGCTTTCCAAAGTCTTTATGGTCTTGGCTCTTATACTTAGGTCTTTCATCCATCCTGAGTTGATTTTTGTAAAAGGTGTGAATTGGTAATCCTCTTTCATTCTTTTAAATATGGATATCCAGTTCTCCAGACACCATTTGTTGAAGAGGCCATTCTCTCACAGTTGAGAGGTTTTGGTGGCCTTGTTGAATACCATATGGCTGTTTATTTGAGGATCTATATCAGAACTCTCCTTTCAAGTCCATTGGTCAGTATGTCTATCCTTCTGTCAATACCATGCCATTTTCACAACTATAGCTTTGTAGGATGTTTTGGAGTCAGGTACTGTGATTCCTCCAATTTCATTTTTCTTTTTCAATATATCTTTGGCTATTTGGGACCTCTTTCTTTTCCAAATAAATATCATGGTTAGTTTATCTAGTTCATTAAAGAATGCTGCGTGGATTTTTATTGGGATTGCATTGAATCCATAGATCAGTTTTGGTAGGATAGACATTTTAATGATATTTAGTCTTCCTATCCATGTGCAGGGAATATTCTTCCATTTATTTAGGTCTTCTTTGATTTCCTTGAGCAGTGTTTGTAGTTTTCTGTGTATAAGTCCTTTACATCTTTAGTTAAATTTATTCCTAGGTATTTTTTTTAGTTTAATATTGGAAATGGTATTTGATTCCTGATTTCATCCTCAGATTGATCATTATTGGTATACAGAAATGGTATTGATTATTGCATATTGATTTTGTAACCTGTGACTTTACTGAACTCATTTATGAGTTCTAGAAGATTGCTTGTAGACTTCCCAGGGTTTTCTATGTATAGGATCATATCATCTGCAAATAGTGAAATTTTCACTTCTTCCTTTCCAATTTGGATGGCTCTTACGTCTGGTTCTTCCCTCAGTGCTTGAGCAAGTAGTTCTAAGAAAATGTTAAATAGAAGGCCTGATAGTGGCCATCCTTCTTTTGTTCTTGATCTTAGAGAGAAAGATTTTAGATCTTCAACATTGTAAATGATGTTAGCTATGGGTTTTTCATATATGCTCTTTATCATGCTGAGAAAGTTTCCTTCTATTTTGATCTTTTGCATTGTTTTTATTAGGAAAGTGTGCTGTATTTTGTCAAATGCTTTTTCTGCATCTATAGATATGATCATGTGATTCTTTTCCTTCAGTCTGTTTATATGGTGTATTACATTAATTGATTTTCCTATGTTGACCCATCCTTGCATACCTGGAATGAATCTCACTTGGTCATGGTGTATAATTTATTTATTGTATTGTTGAATATGATTAGCAAGTATTTCTTTGAGGATTTTCATGTCTAAGTTCATTAGAGGGATTGGTCTGTAATTTTCCCTTCTTGTGGTGTCTTTGGCTTTGGTATTAGAGTAATGTTGGCATCATAGAATGAGTTAGGCAATGTTCCTTGTATTTTTATTTTTTGGAAGAGTTTAAACATGATTGGTGTTAGTTTTTTCTGGAATGCTTGGTAGAATTCACCTGTGAAGCTGTCTGGCCCTGGGCTCTTCTTAGTTGAGAGGTTTTTGACTGATTCTATCTCTTTACTTGTGATTGATTTGTTGAGATCATCAGTTTCTTCTTTCATCAATGTAAGCTGCTTATGTGTTTCTAGGAATTTGTCCATTTCCTCTAAATTGTCCTTTTTCTTGGAATATAGTTTTTCAAAGTATCCTTTTATAATAGTCTTTATTTCTGTGGGGTCAATGTTGATATCTCCTTTCTCAATTCTTATTTTGCATATTTGCATCTTCTTTCTTTTTTTCTTTGTTAGTCTAGGTAACGGTTTGTCAATTTTATTGATCTCAAAAAATCAGCTCTTGGTTTTGTTCATTTTTTCAAGTGCTTTCTTTTTTTCTATTTCATTTAGTTCTTTACTGATCTTTGTTATTTCTTTCTTTCTTCTTCCTTTGTATTTAGTTTGTTGTTTTTTTTTCACTAATTCCTCCAATTGTACAATTAGTTATTCAATTTTAGCTCTTTCTTCTTTTTTGATATATGAATTTATGGTTATAAATTTCCCTATTGGTATTGTTTTTGCTGCATCCCATAAGTTTGGATATGTTGTGTTATAATTTTCATTAGTTTTAAGGTAGTTATTAATTTCTTTTGTGATTTCCTCCTTGACCCACTGTTTTTCTAAAAGTGCTGTTTAACTTCCAACTCTTGGTGCCAAATCTCGGTCTCTGTCCCTTGAAGATTTCCACCTTCATTCCACTGTGGTCAGAGCAATTATTTTGTAGGATTTCAGTCTTTCTGAATTCATTGAGACTTTTTCTGTGGCCTAGCATGTAATTGGACAAGTATATGTCTTGGGGTAGGCCTGTTGGAATTTATGCTCTTTGGAGTGCATTGTGCTTCCTGGACATGTACATCCATCTCCCTCAGTAGATTTGGGAAGTTTTCAGCCATTATTTCCTCCAACACCCCTTCTATCCCCTTTCCCTTCTCTTCTCCATCTGGGATGCCTGTAATGGATATGTTTGTGTGTTTTCCATTGTCATTCGGGTCTCTAAATCCCTGCTGGAATTTTTCTTTCTTTTTATTGATCACTTCTACTATCTGTTTGATTTCAGATATACTCTCTTCCACACCACTAATTATTTTCTGTGCCTCTTCGAGTCTGCTGTTATTTGTCGAGAGTGTATTTTTGATTTCTAGAATTGTGCTGTTCATCACCATCACAGCTGTTACCTTTTTGTGTATGATTGCAATTTCTTCTGTATTCTCTCTAAGTGTTTTCTTCATATTCTTAAACTCTTCCTCCACCTCATTAAATTTGTCCCTAATATATGTTTTGAGAGCTTTAATTACTTGTTTGATGTTCTGTTACTCTTCCTGGTTTTAGTTTGTTCATTGGATTGGAGCATGTTTTCCTGATTATTATTTTGGTTTGTAATTTTTTGTTGCTGCCTTGTCATCATTTTATCTTGATGGTTTTAATCAGTTGCTTATCTTTTTGTCTAGTTTGGTGTTTAATTGGTTGTTTTTGCATGTGTGTTAAGTCTTCTCTTTGTCACTTTGTTCTTCTTATTCTATTTCCTTGTTGGCTAAGTTCACTTGAAGGAAAATATTAAGGTCAGGGAAAGCCAAAGAAGTAAGAGAAGAAAAATGAACAATAGTAGCATTGATAATAAATATTAAGAGGAACCATGTGTGATCTAGGAGAATGGATATTTGACTTATGTAAGGTATGTATACTTATAACAGTATGAAAAGTAGTGTATGTATAATGAGACAGCAAACTAAATATGGGGAGGAATATAGTGTGAATTAAAAGGCCAGTGTGTTCAGGAGAGAGGGAAAAAGAAAAGAAAGGACCGTAATATAAAGAGAGAATATAAGACAGAAAACAGTGCAAAGGTATTAGAAATAAATTCAGAAAAATAAGGGGGCAAACAAAGAGATGTGTAATGTAAGAGAAACAATAAATGATGGAGGATAGAAAGATGTAGAGGAAAGGGGATAGTGTTGGTGGCCCAAATCAATATACACACAAAAGTGGAATGGAGAATGAGGAAATACAGCAAATGTGAAGCACTCCCTGCAGCACCTAATATTTTAAAGAATTTAAAAAAGAAGAGATTAAAGAAAGAAATGGAAAAAAAGGGACAAAAAGGAGGGGGTAAGTAAGCAAGAAAAAGAAAAAGAGAAAAAAGAAAGAGAAAAAGGACCTTGGGGGATAAAGAGGAAGAAAACAAGAAGACAACCCAATAAAATGCCAGACAAAGTTTCAAGCAAGGTATCTCTTTGCAGTTAAATAAAATGCTTAGGGATTTGACATTCCCCCCTTTTCCCTTCCTTACTTCCCTGTCACCCAGGGCAGCAGGAAAGCTGCCTGAGAGGTCCAGTAGGAGATTCAAGTGGGTTGAACCAGCTCTGCACAGAAAACAGTGACTTTTGTTTTCCAGAGAGAGAGCACTCACAGCTCACCTGGAACCCCAAGTATGCTATTGGAAGCTTGGAAAGCACCTCCTACATTCCCTCTCTTTTAGGTGTGCTATGAGAGGGCTAGTTGATTTTCTGACTCCACCTTCTCCTAGACCAAGTTTCATATCACTGGGTATTTAGGTGAATTGGGTTTTGTCAGCAGATTCACTACTCCTTTCTTCCCAGGCTCTCCCCAAGCCAGCCGGTATGCTCCTCGAAGCACAGATACACAGAAAAAGGAGGGAGGAAGAACCAGAAAATTGAACCTGCACTCGCTTGGCCCCTTTGCTGCACCTCCTACCGAATCCCTGCCACTCATGGAGTCAGTCCAAAACTGGAGGGCTCGGGCAATCCCGGAACACCAGAAGTGCTGGACTTGGGAAAGGGAAGCCCAGGACACTGCAGACTCAGAGTATGTAGGTGTGTGGAATGTGGGCTATGGAGCTTAGGGGACACAGACCTGGGGACCACGTATCTGGGGATCATGGTGCCCAGGGACACCACCACACAACTGACAGTTCTCAGGGAACATTGTGGCCACCAGCCGTAAGTGGAAGGGTCCTGCCTCCCCACAGCTTTCAACCTCTGTGCTTGTAATCTGCAATTCTACATTTAGCAAGCACTACTTCTGTCACTGTCTCTAAAAAACAGACGTCCATACACCACCTGCCTTGCAAGGTTCTGAAACAGCCTGCTCTGGCAAGACTCCAACACCACTTTGCTGCTTCTTTGCAGTTGCACTCACTCAGACACCATCTTGCCCTGCCTCCTCCTATAGAAGTTTTAATTAACTGGACTTAAAAGTGTGGTGATGGGTAGAGTTGATAATAACACATTATAGTGAGTAGTAACTGGAGTATAAATGGGATTGTGGCTGAAAAATTTAGTCTGGGGAAGTAAATGTCAATAGAAAGAAAGCTAAAGAATAACTGAGGGGGAAGCAGACTTGGCCCAGTGGATAGGGCATCCATCTACCACATAGGAGGTCCGCGGTTCAAACCCCGGGCCTCCTTGACCCGTGTGGAGCTGGCCCATGTGCAGTGCTGATGCACGCAAGGGTATGCCCACATAAGGGAACTCCATGCGCAAGGAGTGAGCCCCATAAGGAGAGCCGTCCAGTGCAGAAGAAATTTCAGCCTGCCCAGGAATGGCAGGCAACACACAGCAAGATGACGCAACAAAAAGAAACACGGATTCCCATGCCACTAACAATAAGAGAAGCGGACAAAGAAGAAAACATAGGAGATAGACACAGAGAACAGACAACTGGGGCATGGTGGCGGGGAGAAATAAATAAATCTTTAAAAAAAAATAAAAGAATACCTGAAGGACTGAAATACACAGTAAACCCAGAGGCAGTTGAGAATTGTGGTTAAGGGTGCAAATACAAGCAAGTTCTTCTGTGAGCTAGAGCAGATGTATATCACTATTGTATATACATGGAAAACTACAGATGGTGTGACCTATAGACTGTGGTTAACAGCAATACTATAATATTCTTGCATAAATGTCAAGCTGTACTGTGTTGATAAAGGAGGTGTATGGAAAAAGTGTGCTAAATGTATGCTATGGGCAGAGGACGTGGCCCAGTGGTTCGGGCATCCATCTACCACATGGGAGGTCTGCAGTTCAAACCCTGGGCCTCCTTGACCCATGTGCAGCTGGCCCATGCGCAGTCCTGATGCACGCAAGGAGTGCCCTGCCATGCAGGGGTGTCTCCTATGTAGGGGAGCCCCATGCACAAGGAGGGCACCCCAGAAGGAGAGCTGCCCAGTGCGAAAGAAAGTGCAGCCTGCCCAGGAATGGTGCCACACACACAGAGAGCTGACACAATAAGATGACACAACAAAAAGAAACACAGATTCCTGTGCTGCTGACAATAACAGAAGCGGACAAAGAAGACACAGCAAATAGACCCAGAGAACAGACAACTGGGGTTGGGCTGGGGAAGGGTAGAGAAATAAATAAATCTTAAAAAAAAAGAGAAAGATAAAGGTTTGCATGACTCTAAAAAAAAAAAGGATGCTAATGGACCATGATTGGTAGTAATAGTCTGGTCATATTGTCTCATAATCTGTAACAAATGTTCCGTCAGGGTGTGGAATTGTATGGGAAATTTACACATCTGTATGATTGCTTTGCAAGTCCACAATATTTGTAATAAAATATATTTTAAAAAATAGTATGGGTTGGAGAAAAAATACACCAAATGTAAGATAGTAACTATAGTTGGTAGTAATATTGTGATGATGTTCATGCACAGTTTGTATCAAATGTTTCACAATGCAAAGAGTTGGTGGAAGGGTGATGTATGAGACACCTGTGTGATGTTATGTATGTATATTTTGTAAGATCACAATCTTTAGTGTGCATGTTAATGTATGAATGATATACTTCCATAAAATATAAAAAGCTTTTTAAGAATAGAGTATTCAGAGATGAAGAAAGAGTTGGCCTTGCTGATTCTGAAACTTCAAGATTGAGAGCCACATACTCACACATTGTTGTAACTGGTAATGGAAGAAATTGAGCATTGATGTGGAGTAAGTGGCCACAGTAGTTGCTGAGGGCAGGGAGAGGGAAGAAAAGAGGTGATGTGGGGACAATTTGGGGACTTGGAGTTGTCCTAAATGATATTGCAAGGACAGATGCTGGACATTATATATCCTGCCATAACCTACTGAATGGACTGGGGGAGAGTGTAAACTAAAATGTAAACTATAATCCACGTGGTGCAGCAGCGCTCCAAAATGTATCCACCAAATGCAACAAATGTACCACAATGATGAATGAGGTTGTTGATGTGGGAAGAGTGGGGTAGGGGGTTTATGGGAACCTCTTATTTTTTTTATGTAATTTGTGATCTATGTATCAATACAATTAAAAATGATGCAGTTGGGAGTGGGGAGTGGGGTGTAAAGGAATTTCTTATATTTTTCAGTGTAACATTTTGGAAAAAAATCTACTCATTCCCTATAAATGTGTATTATTTTCATAATTAATTATCTTTAAAGACATTTTCAATGATATGTTTTAAACTTTAAAAAAGAAGTAATAGTGGATATGAATGGACTCTGTAAAATAAAGCCAAAAGAAACTATGAAAGTACAGTACTCTAATTAACAATGTACCAACCCACCATGTATGGATTAACAATTCTAATACTTCTATGCATTTGCACTGGAATCAAGTTTCATAGACAGTTGACAGATGAGGGAATATTTTTCACACTGTGAAATAGGTGATTATAGATAAGCAAGGGAGGAGGCTAGAATGTTCTATATGTTAATAGTTTAGATTTATTAACTCATGTATCGGTAAATATAGATAGAGTGTTGTATGTAGGCATGTTTATAAATGTGTATATACACACATATGTTTCCACACATTCTCTTCAGAGAGGCCTTAGAAGGCACAGTACCATGGAATTCAGAACATGGAATTTATCACCATTATCCAATAAGTGTCTTCTTAGAGAAATTGTTGACTCTAGGAGAGAAACGTGCAAGAAATGACTGGCACAATTTATAGTACCATAGAGTAAATATGTGCTAAAATAAAACTCTCAATGATGGGGTTGTACTACAGATAAAGAGTACAGCTGACAATTCACCCCCATGGCCAAAAGTGGAACAAATTAAACAACAAGAAAAGTAATATTGTATCACTACTAAAAGTATCATATAAATTTCAGGAGTTCATCCTGATATTAATAAATAATTGATTAAATAAATAAGAGACAAATCTCTCTTGCAGGAAAAAAATAAATAATTTATGTAGATATTTCTTTTTCAAGGCCATGGAGAAAAATCCCACTCTTGAAGTATGGGTTTCACTTAGTGACTTCTTCCCAAAGGTGATATAAGGAAGGTTAGAGAAATGAGGAACTTTATGCTGGGGAACCACAAAACACTGCTGAAAGAAGTCAATATCAACAATGATAAGTCATGTTGATAGGATGCACCCTGGTTGTGATGGGATGAAAATGATACTTTATTTCTGGTGCATTCTTCCCAAAACCCATAAACTCAGTCTAATCATGAAAAGAACATCAGAAAATTCAAACTGAGGGAAACTTTACAATATACCTTACCTACACTCCTCGAAAATATCCAGGTTATCAAAACCAAGAAGAGTCTGAGAAGCTGCCACAATCACAAAGTGACTAAGAAGTTATGACAAATAAATAAAAGGTGTTATTTTGGATGGCAGATGGTACGAACAGGGGAAAGGAGGTAAGAGGTTCTTGGAAACTATCTATAACATCCTTACAGGATTTCTGCAACTCTAAAACTGTTCTAAATATTACAATTATTAAGAAGTAAAATTTTTAGTGAAATGCAAATTCCTGGGATCATAAAACTCCAAGATTCAATACCGACACAATTATATGCAATGGAAAATTACTCTGATTTCACAGAGTAATTGGAATAACTAAATAAAATGATAAACATGAAATGACTGACATTATGCCAAGCATTAATAGTGAATACTTTATGATTCAACCCCACATGTACTAACTCATCACACCTCCTTCCATGCATCCACTCTTCTATTTTCATCCCTTATCATCTTTCCAAAGTTTTTACAACAGGTAGAGTCATATTAATCCAGAGAAATATTTCTAATTGGCAAGGGCTTTCATGAACATCACTGTCTCTAAACCATACACAGATTCCAATAACCTAAAACATAAAGATCCAATTTGTGGACAGAATACAAGACTCTCTTTTACAAGGCTCATTTTCCACTTTTCATGAATGCCCATCATTGTTCATCAGATATTCAGAACTATTTCTAAAACTGCACCACATCCTATGGTTATACTGAACTCACATTTGTGTCCCTCTTATCTCTTTTTGTTGTGCTTCTACCTCCACTTCCTCATGGAATTATTCCACTTCCTCCTTCAAGGCTCAGTTCAATCATGAGGTCCCATATGATTCCTTCATTAACTCGCACAGCACAGGATGAGTCCAAAGTTCTAGACCCTCTTCACCAGGAATTAAGAGCCAGCTAAGGATATTGCATGTACTCATTTCTATGTCTCTTAAACTGTTTAGATATAATCTTTTTGTAAAAGAAACAATGTGTCACTCACTTCTTCAATCCCAAATTCATATTTAGTTCTTCATATTGTTTGATGACTAAATGTCAGTTGAATTACTAAAAGAAAAAATGGGTGAATGTGTCGAACCGGATTCTTCCCAAAATTTTAGAAAAAGAAAAAGCAGTGAAACAAAAATCTCTATCTAAGAAATTATGTTCCAGTGTGTGTCTTCTCCTGTGTATCTTCATGAGTGAGTGTTCATTTATATAGGACTCCAAGGGGGCAGGGACTCAACCCTGAGTACCACCAGTGATATGATCAAATCAAAGCTCTAATCTTGATTTAATTAAGTAAATGCAAAAAAAAAGAATTTAAATCAATCAAAGGATATGATATACAGAGGAACAGACCAGTTTACAATCATAATTGAAATCTCTTCTTGGAATTCATAAATAGTATCAACCTACCACAGAGACCTTTAGGGATTTCATTCACATGAAACTCATTAATGAATTATTCTTTTGTCTCTCTTCTTGATAAGATACATACTTCTCTCGAGGTAAGAAAGAAAACCACAAAGAAAACTCGTGCCAGTTTTGACCCTCAGAAGACAGATATGGAGAACCATGTCCATCTCTTATCCCACTGAACACCTTCCTTCCCTGTAGGAAGTCACCTTTCTTTAGATGTGAACTCTAATATTACAAAGTTTCCCAAAATGTTTTCTCTATCACTGATAGTAAAAAAGATTCTGGGTACACTAAAATATCTTGTTTCAAATCTGTCACCTTTGGAATCATGGGACTTCCCTCTCTTAACAAGATTTTCTTTTCTCTCCCTGCTTCTCCATTCTCCCCAAAACTTAGCAATATATGTGCAACTCACTCAATCATTTATTTCTTAGTCATTTGACAAATATTTATTCAACAATACTGTATGGTAAATAGTAAGTTATGTTCTGGGAATGAATAGAAGAGTGAGATATTTTGCTTCTGCTCAAACAGCTCACAGACTTTATAAGGCATGAGATAAGCAAATAAGTAAATGAAACATAATAAGATGGTACTGGAGCCCTCCTGGAGTGTATTTCCATATAAATCAGGATCAGCTTTTCCATTTCTGCTAAAAAGGCTCTTAGGACTTAGATGGGAATTACATTGAAGCTGTAGATAACTTTGGGTAGTACTGACATCTTAACAATATTAATTCTCCCTATTCATGAACACAGAATACCTTGCCAATTACTTAGTTCTTTTATTATTTCATTCAACTTTTTTTTGAAGTTTTCATTGTGCATCCTGTTTAGTTAAAGTTATTCCTATGCATTTTCTTCTTTTAGATGGTATGGTGAGTGGATTTTTTTATTGTCCATTTAAGAATGTTCTTTCTGTTGCATAAAATAAAACTTTTTTTTTCATGTAAACCTGATAGGTTTCATTTGGTTGAATTCATTTATGATCTCTAGGGTCTTCTTGGGGCAGCTTGTCATGATATAGATAAGGATCACCACATTTTTTAAAACAGATGATTTTACTTTTTCTTTCTAAATTGGGTAGCCTTTATTTACTTTTATGGCCTAATTTCTTAACTTCCAGTATAATACTGAATAGCAATATTGAAAGCAGTCATCCTTGTTTTGTTCCAGATCTCAAAGAGATAACTTCCACTCTTTCAGGATTGAGGATAAGATTACCTGTGTTTTCTTATATATTTTGTTTATTCTGTTTAGGGAGTTATTTATATTCTTATTTTTCTAAGTATTTTTATCATGAAAAGGTGTTGGAATTTATCATTCACATTTTCTGCATCAATTTAGATTTTCATGTGATTTCCTTTTCATTAGGTTAATGGGTATATTACATTGATTTTCTTAAGTTGAACATTCATTTTGAATCCCATTTTGTCTTGGTGGGTAATTCTTGTAATATTCTCTTGGATTTGACATGCTAGTATTTGTTAAGTGTTTTGCATCTATATTTATGAGAGAAATTGCTCCTTGCTTTACTTTCTTTGATATGCTTTATGTAGTTTTGACATCAAATAACTTTAGTCTCATAGAATGAGTTTGGAGGCTATATGTATCATGACTTCAAGTTGGAAGGTTATGAAAAATATTGTCATCAATTCTTCTTTGAATATTTCATAGATTTCATTTTGGAAGATGTCTGATCCTAGACTTCTAGTTTTGAGAAGTTTTTGATAACTAATTGAATTTCTTTACTCATTATGTTTTTGTTGAGATCTATTTCTTTTCAGTCAATTTAGATAAATTGCATGTTTTTAGGAATTGGTCCATTTTCTTCTATTTTCTAGATTTTGGTAGACAATTATTCATAGATTTAATTCATAATCCCTTTAATGTCAGCAATATTTAGCAACATCCCCGATTACATTTTTTATTTTGGTAATTTGCATCCTCTTTCTTGTTTCTTTTTCAATCTAAATGAGCCTTTTCTATTTTATTGATCTTTTCCAAGAAACAATTTCATTGGTTCACACAATTGTTTTTTCTATACTCTAGTTCATTTCTCTTCACTGAAATCTATATTGTTTTTCTCCTTCTACTAGATTTAGGTACAGTTTGCACTTCTTTTTCTATTTCCCACTAATCTGTAGTTAGGCTTTTTAAAAAAAAATTTCTCTCCCCTTCCTCCCTCCCCCCTCCCCCCAGTTGTCTCTTCTCTGTGTCTATTTGCAGCATGTTCCTTGTTCACTTCTGTTGTTGTCAGCAGCACGGGAATCTGTGTTTCTTTTTTGTTGTGTCATTTTGCTGCGTGAGCTCTCTGTGTGTGCGGTGCCATTCCTGGGCATGCTGAACTTTCTTTCACACTGGGTGGCTCTCTTTATGGGGAGCACTCCTTGTGCATGGGGCTCCCCTATGCAGGGACACCCCTGCGTGGCATGGTATTCCTTGCATGCAATAGCACTGTGTGTGGCCAACTGGACACAGGTCAAGGAGGCCCTGATTTGAACCGCGGACCTCCCATGTCGACCTCCCATGTGGTAGACAGATGCCCTATCCACTGGGCCAAGTCTGCTTCCCTGTAGATAGATTTTTGATGTGTTGTTTTTTAAAATATGAGGATTCACACCTTCAAATTTCCCTGAATATTTTAAATTCATCCCAAATCTGGCCTAACAGAATGAATTAGTTTAGCCACAAAATAAATAATAAAATGGACTGTGATGTGTAGTGGATTTCAAATGCCAGCTGCAGTTTTGAAAGACTGTCCACATTAAGGAATTTGAGATTCCATATTACTAAATATGTTCTATATGAAAATGAATTAAAAAATTCTCCTAAGTGGAAACTCTGGTAAGAGATTGCTGTATAAAAGATGGATCCTTAGAATTATAGTTGCATTGTAAAGGTTAACAAAGTATAAATACATTAATCAAGTATGTGTATGAAGAGACACACTTCTCCTGACCATGGTGCTACAAGTGCCAAAGCTCTCTGAATGAGGATCCAGCATGCAGTCTGAAATCACAGATCCAATGTGACCTTAAAGGCTCAAAGTGCACAACTTAACATTAAATTGTTTTAGCTTGCTAATTTCCAAATAATGTAAAATGTGAATATTCTCTTTTCCACTGAGACCTCCAAGAATTCACATAAATATGTACTCAAATTAGACAGCACAATTTTAAAACTCAGTATAACAATGGGTAAATTCTTCCATTGCTAGAATCACAATAAGTCCATAGTAAGATACCAGTAAATCTACTTTAGTCCAAATTTCATTCCCAAAACCAGAGGATTCTGGGATGGGGATGTCTACTCCACATCTAATAGAGAGGGGCTGTGATCCTTTAGAGCTGATGGATGGGACTATATTGCTTGCAGTTTTAGGCTTTCTCAGTTACTTGGTATGTAGTTGTCCATCATCACCCCTTGCCTGTTGTCTTGGGTGAAAGCAATGAACTGTAGAGTAGGTGTTGCAAATCTATTGAGATTCAGGGCCCAGCTGGCACATGGGCAGCCCCCAAACTTAAGTCACTTGTACATAAACCTACAAACTCTAGTACTATTACAAGTACAAATGAAAGGACAGAAAAGCCACATGTAGGGAATCTGAAGGTAGTGGTCACTGGAGGTTCTGAGGGTAGGAAACAGTAAAAAGTGTTATAAGACAGGGGCATTTTTTGGAATTGGGAATTGTCCTAAAAGACATTGCAATAACAGATGCAAACCATTATATATCTTGCCATAACCTATGGAATTATGTCGAAGAGAGTGTAAACTACAATGTAAACATTTGTCCATGCTTAGTGGCAATGCTCCACAGTTTGTTCATCAATTGCAATGAATGTACCTCACTAATGAAAGATGTTGTTCATGTGGGAAAATGTGGGAAGTGTGGGGAGTGGGGCATATTAGAATCCCCTATCTTTTTCATATGATATTTGTGTAATCTAAGTATCTTTTCAAAAATTAAAAATATCTATACAGACCCTAAGAAAGCAAGTTATCATGACTAAAAGACAGAAAAAAAGACAGACAATAGGAATAAAAGCTTTTAAGTTTTTCAGATTTTGAAAATATTCAGAGAATATGAAACACTTTTTAATGAGTTTAGAAGATTAAAAAGAATATTGCAGTTATATAAAATGGTATATTTCAATAATTAAATAAATAGAACCTCTGAAGCTAAAATGTACAATGATGAAAATGTAAAATTTCCAAGTAGGAATGGGAGAAATTTATCTACAATGGAAATCAAAGACCCACTAATCCTGAAACAGAAATGGAAAATAAACCAAATTTATATCTGTGGACCTTCTACACTTGACATTTTTTCTGTGTCCCTCCATTTACTGCCAGTAAAACATTCCCTTTCATATTTTCTTTGCACAGTGAAACAGATCTACAGGTTGATTTCAGTGATTTATTGTTCCACTGATGTTTTCCTTCTTGGATAATAAATAAATACAAAATATTTTCATTCAGGAAGCTTCAGGAAATGAAAAAAATATATATAACCACAGTTAGGGTGATGTATCTCAGAGCTATTAATATGCAGGTGCTTCCAATGATATTAGAATGTGAAATCCAGGACCTTCTCATTCAATACTGTTACTCTAGAATTTGCTTCTCTTGCAAACTCGGTTCTTGGCAGTGGAGGAAGGAGTAATTGCTCCTATGTTTGAAATATATTCACTTAGACATGGGCTACCTTATTACAATGCATTATAATAGGCAAGCATTCTGTTACAGTTTTCTACTTTCTCTTGGTTTAAATGATGTTCCTTGGACCTGGGTGTGTTTATTCTCACTTCCCCACTCTGGACAGTAAATCTTCAATTGGCAGTATTCATCTTTTCTAAATTTCTCATGTTAGGGTCCCAAAGTATTTATTCTACTCATACAACATTCAATTAAACAGAACAGAGCTCACACAAAATGTATCTTGCCCTCCTTCTATGTAACATATATTTCATGGTTTTCAGACAGCAAATAAATCCCCCACTTATCCAGGAAAAAAAAAACAGTTTTTCCCTCTGTAACTTGGTGTTTATCTCTCACTGAAATTATGGAAGTGTCCTTCAATGAAATCTATATATTAGGAACTCTCTTCAAGGTTTCCCTTTTTAAAAAAAAACCTAACTGTACTTAAGTTTCACTGATAAAAGACAATATGATGCTTTTTTCCCTTATAGTCATTTATAGACTCTTAAGGAATAAACTTTGTTTAATATGAGAAAAAATTTTACCCTCAGTTTAGAGTGAAACATTGTTTCCACATATTTTAGGATCCTGGAGAAGAATAAAATTCTACTGACAAAACCAGGAATACTTTTTTATTTTAAAGGAAAAGAGAAGATGCAGGAATGGGGAAATAAGAAAAGATCTTTGTAATAACATAAGTTCTAGGAGAACATAATAGAGTTGAAAAGGTCTCCATCACTCATATATGATATTTGCTTAATAAAAATGTTACCTTATGAATCAGTGTACCAGTTAAATATTTAGAAAGGAAACAGGAAGTTTCTTAGGGGATTTTGAAAGATACCAATCACCCTCTCTTCATAAATACAATCAAAGTGTAAGTAAGTTTGGCATCCACAACTGAGTCTTCTTAGGGTGTGACTTCAGTAGGGTAGGTGATTCTTAGCAGTCTTTTCTCCCTCTTTCTGGTTTGTATTCCTGTCCTCCAGATGGGGAAACTGCAGGTGGTGGTGCCTATTTAATCAATACTGAAGACATGAGCCTGCTTCTCCCTGACTGCAGAAAGGGGGCATATTTGTGTGGTCAATAATTCCAGTGGAGTCTTCTTGATTATACAGTGTCCCTGATTATAACAGAAGTATCACTTTTCTTAGCTGGACTGTTTTTCACTCTTTTCTATACTTCCAATTATTGAAAGACATAACTCTAGTTTCTTCAGTAACATGAGTGTTCATGACTACCACGTTTTTTCTCAATATTCTTTTTCAAAATTTTCTTAACGTTTTTATTTTTAAAGAAGCTTTAGATTACATAAATGTTACATTAAAAATACAGGAGATTCCCATATGCTCCAGCCCCTGAAGATCCCACACTTTACCACATTAACAACTTGTTTCATTAGGGTTGTACATTTGTTAACATTGAAGAACACATATTGAAGCATTGCTACCAACGATGGACTACACTGTAGATTATAGTTTACCCTCAGTCTCAGACAATTTTGTAGGCTGTGACAAAATGTATAATGGCCTTGTTTCCATCATTGAAATGTCATGTAGGAGAATTTCCATGTCTCCAAAATGTCTCCATATTACTCCTATTCTTCCCTTCCCTCCCCTCAAAAACTCTGGTGGCCAATGCCTTTATTTCAATGATAAAATTCTTCAATTACTATAATAATACATGTATAATAGAATAATAACGTCTAGTTATTATAATGTACAATGGACTAAAGACAAAATTCTTAAAAGCTTTTATTTGGAAAGAGATTTCTGTTCAAAAATAAGCCTTTCATGTAAACTATTTTGTACAAGAACTGATTTCAAAATAGCAGTCTTGTAGGGTAGCAATTGGGAACTGATACGTCAAGTTGTTGGGAGTGAGAAGACCACTGACACTATTTCCATGTGATAAATGTACATAGTTGCTCTTGTATAGCTTGGAAAAAATGATTCACAATATATTGTTTTCAGTAACATTTAAAGAAACCACCTAGGAAAGGTATTGACAAACTGGTTTATGTGAAAAATGATTTTACTGAGAATCCTAATTCAAGTTAATGTGGAATAAGGTGGGGCTCTTACTTGCATTGGAGAGAATTCCAGAAAAAAGTGACAAGGTGAGGATTTTTAATTTTCAGATTAAGGTGTAAGCAAAACATAGACATTTTACAAAACTGCATGAATGAAATATCTTTTCCTGAAATTTGCAGTTCTGATAAGTGTATGACTCACATCAGAGACTGAACCTGTGTGGTAATAAATTACAAGTGAAAATGAATTCACAGTTTTGCCAAAGAATTTGAAGTGAATACAAATATGTAAGCAATTATTAACATCTTCAAATATGACCATTAGCTCAGAGAAATCATTAATTCCAAAATGCCGCTCTGGTTTGCCATTTGTAGTGATGGCAAGGAAATCAGTTGGTGAATGAAGTATTCACCTTAGTTTACCCAGAAGAAAACAGCAAGCTTACATAAAAGTCTGAAATTATGTCCTAATATCTGGGTTTAATATAAGAATAAGATACAGTAGGAAAGGCAGAAAAACACATATTTGCTTTTTATGATCTATAAATGAGGACTATTGTTTTAGGGAGTGCTGAAAGAAATTTCCAGAAAATATCCTTCAATATGGAAATATTTTTTAAAGGGCAAATTTATGTCGCTGGAAGAATAATAGAAATTATTGAAACCATCATTGTTTGAAAAATCAGGGAATGTGTTGTTGATTACAACCTCACTTGAATTATGATTTTGAAGGTGCAGGAGAAAGGCACATATTGGAGATGGAATGTGGATTACTATAAAGCAGTCAGATGACATCTCCAGTTCAGGATGTGACCTCTTTCAGGAACTAATGAACAAACCTTGGTAGCTGGTACAGAGCCTTTGCTAGGAGAGCTTATTTTTCACTAATACCATAAAACACAAGCAGTTTCTTTCATCTGGGAGTGACTGCAGTACACTTTCATCCCTCCAGCACCTGCTATAATTTTATACATACAGAATAAACTGAATGAAATATTTTACTGCTGATAATCCAGGAGGCAGTTTCTATCTTCAATCCTGAATCCAGGAATACAATGAGGGAACACATGATGTAAAAACAATACAAAAGAAATAGGAATCCGTGATATACCAAAATGAAACAAATGTAAATTTTTATTAGGCAAATGCAAGATTATCTCTCTATACACTTACAAAGTACCTAGATTAAGATCTCCTCTAATCCAAATTTTATTCCTCCACCTTGTGTACCCTGGGATGGTGATGTCCACTCCACCTCTAAATTGAAAGTTGGCTTAGATCCCACATGGCTGATGGGTGGAATTCTCCTGCTTGCACTTGTAGACTCTCTCGGTTCCCTGGTATGGTGGTTGACCATCCTCACCTCCCTGTTAGCTGACACTGGCAAATCCAATGAATTGGAGAGCAGGTGTTGCAACTCTCCTGAGGCTCATTCAAGTCTCCTGACCATACAACAACCCCAGCACCAACAAAAGGTTGAGTAAAAGTGACTGAGAGGCACATGTAGAAAGATCACATCTGAGTCCAACTCCATCACACTTCAGGGTACAAATTCCAAAGTAGGATATTCTGGCAAGGCACAGAACTCCAGAATCATCTGCCATGACCATAGGAATGAAGTGTCCCTGTAGTCCTCAGGAGAACCACTACCTGGGGTAGTACTTACTTAGGCTGTCTCTGAGATCCTGCTGAAAGGTGCATAAGCCCAACTCATCTGAAGACCTGACACATTTTGAAGTCTCTTAGCCATATGAACTCATTTGTCATTCCCATTTCCCCTTTTTGTTCAAGGTATTTTTCTAATTGTATCACCAGCTTGTGGTTGGTAGTAATTCCTCAGCACCAGGGATTCTCAACCCAAGGAATATGTCCCATGCTGAAGGGAAGGTAATGTTGAGTTGACTTAGGGAGTGGCCACATTTGAGCAACATGGAGGCTCTCAGGAGGTTACTCTTAGGCACCTTGCATCTCTAGACCTAGTTGAAATTTCAAGCACACAGGCTCATAAGCATTGTCATCAGTATCAAGGGCCCATCATTGGACCATCCTTCTTCACTGGTCTTTGTTCTTGCACTTGGGGGATAGTTGCTCCTCAACTGGGGAGTGCAACATCGTTTCCCAGAATAGGAACTCAGCACTTCCTCAGTTGTCATGTCAAACTCTACCTACTATGACAATTAATATCCAAAATATATTTATATACCCTGCATGAATGCCCTGGAGAACTGCCCCCTGCCCATGCATCCCCCATCAATGACATCCCACACCAGTACTCCTGCCCTGCAATTGTTGAACCAGTCTGTGATTCAAAACTTCTTCAAAACTATATGCTAATATATTTCTAAACTCAATTAACAGGAAAATGAAATATTAGTGATAGGTTTAAAGATAAAAAATAGAATATTTTTATTGTATATTTAAGAAAAACTAAAAGTAAAAAATAAATCAGGGTATTAAAATGCAAAATATCATAAAATATATTTTACATTTTGCCTTCATCACTGTAATAAGTGTTGCTGTGTATGTACAGTAGAAAAGCTCTCTCTCCCATTATTTTCTCAGGGTCTTCATCCTTTGTTTAAAAAAAACTATAATGTCTTCAAAGAAGTTTTAGATCACAATAAAGTCACATATACAATATAAGGGAATCTGATATGTCAACATCAAACACTTTTCTCTCTTCCCCCTGCAATTATCTTTTTAATGTGCATATATTTGCTATAGCTGATGAACAGATATTGAAACATAGATACAAACCATGGTTTCACTATGGTTTACATTATGGTTTATATTTTAGATTGTACAATTTTATAAAAATTTGGTTGTACTATGGTTTGCATTTAATTTTTTGGTGAAATTTAACAAGGCCTATATCCATCACTGCATAATCTTGTGGAACACTTCCACTGTCCCCAGTTGCCCCCTCTTCCATCTATTCTATTCCTCTCTCCTCCACCCCTTGGGGCCCACAGTGACAACCAACCTTCACTGCCTGAAAGACACGATTCACAGATACTTGCGACAATGCTGAGGATTTGACACACTAGTCTGTTTGGAGACAGTGGCCGTGGGAGTTGCTGAGTGCTGGGAGAGGGAAGATGTGTGATATGGAGGCATTTTTAGGACTTGAAGTTGGCCTGAATGATATAGTACGGATAGATGAAGGACATTACATATCATGCCTTAAAGCATTGAATGGGCTGTGGGGAAGTGCAAACTAAAATGCAAATGATAATCCACACAACCAGAAGTTGTTGGTGTGAGAGGAGTGGGGGTGGGGTGGGGAGTGGTATATATGGGAACCTCATATTTTTAATGTTACATTTTGCATTATCTATGTATCTTCAATAAAAGACAACAAAATATTTCATTTTCAAAAAAAGAATCTTCTAGTGTTTGATCTCTGTTAATCATGAGCACTTTTGTAAACTTGAGACAAAGTATCCTTTTATAGACAGAATGTTTCCCAGCTTTTTAAAGGCCTGCTTTATGTCCTTGTTTCTAAGAATGTAAATAAAGGGGTTCTACATGGGAGTAATCACTGTGTACATCACTGAGGCTATTGCATTTGCCTTTGAGTTTTTGGTAGCAGCAGAGCTAAGATACACTCCAATACCTACCATAAAACAAGGTCACTAATGAGAGGTGAGATCCACAAGTAGAAAATGCTTTATATTTACCACAAGCTGTTGAGATTCTCAAAATTGAGGATATAATTTTATAGTAAGAGAAAAAGATCCCAGTGAGTGGTATAACCCCCAGAAGTCCAGCTGCAAAATACATCACAAGGTCATTGAGGAAGGTGTCAGAACAAGCATGTCTGACTACCTGATTAAGTTCACAGAAAAAGTAGGTCATTTCCATCTCTGTACAAAAAGACAATTGCAAATCCATTAAGTCATGCAAAAGAGAGTCCAAAACACTCAATAACCAGGATGCTAACAGCAGGAGACCACAGAGCCACGGGTTCATGATGACTGTGTAGTGCAGGGGGTGACAGATGGCCACGAAGCAGTCATAGGCCATTGCAGTCAAGAAGGAGTTATCTAATTGTCCAAAAAGCATGAAAAAATATATCTGGGTGAGACAGTTTTCAAAAGTAATGATTTTGTTGCCTGTCTGAATGTTCAGCAGCATCTTTGGTTTCGTGGTGGAGGTGAAACAGATATCAGTAAAAGACAGTTTGGAGAGGAAGAAGTACATGGGTGTGTGGAGAAGGGAGTCCAAGATGATGGCCAGGATGATGAGCAGGCTGCCAATGAATGTAACCAGGTACATAGACAGGAACATCCCAAAGATGAGGGACTGCACCTCTGTATTTTCTGAGAGCCCCAGGAGGATGAATTCTAAAGCATATGTTTGGTTTTCTGTTTCCATGTGGATGATGAATTTCCTGGAGATATTCAAAACAATGCAATTTAGCCTCAAGCCATAATCAGAAAAATATCATAAATGGTACTGTTTGTATTGTAATTACAATAAGTTAATATTTTTATGGATTTTATAGAGATCTAGTACCCTTTTCTGAAAATAGGGAAAACATATGTTCCTGCTTCTACTTGATAGTTGTGATGGCTAGAAACCCTGGGCCATAATAGAATACACTTTGCCAATGCAATAATTTCAATGATAAATTCTCTAAGACTTTATTTTAAGCAACAAACATTATGACCATGTTTTTGTACCCTGTGACAAAATAGAAAAGAAGAACAAAGTAGTAGGAACCATGTTATTTGGTTGTAACAGTTATTATAAAAACACAATAATTTAAAAAATCTTTTTGGTGAAAGGGACAAATGACCCACACAAATGTGTTCCACTAATGTTTCACAGAGGACAAGGGTAATTCAGTGTAGAAAGTATGATCTTTTCAAGAAGTGGTGTTGGAACAGAAGTGAAGCAGGCTAGTAAGATAGGGAATAGATGGATCTAGAACCTGACAGAGTCCAAGTGGACATCAAAACCCCCTAAGATGGCTGCTGGAGGAATCTCACCCTGGGATTCTGCTACCCAGAACAAAGCCTCCTTCCTGAGAATATGGAAAAGCCTGGATCTTCAATAGGAACTTTATCACTGGGTCTTCACTAAGGAATTGATGGGCAGGGTAATCAATCCAAAGAGCAAACAGCTGAAACCCCCACCCTGCCATTAGCAAAGGGGTGGAATAACTAACAGTTTAAAAGCAAACCATGAGGATTGAGCTTGCTCTTGCCTAGCTTTTTGCCTATGGACCCCTCTTGCCTTCTGCGTGTCACTTTCATCATTTTTCCTCTGCCATGTGGCCATGCAAGTTACCCTGGGGACTTATAATCTATAAAGGGGAATTGTAGCTTGTAAATTAGTCCACTTCATCACTTTTCAGCCCCTTACTCAGTACCTGCTGGGGCCCTGCTCTGTTATTTTCTCCCATTTATCTTCCCTTCCTACCTGAATTAATTACTGGCCTAACTCACCTGGCGTGTTCTTGAAATTCACTTCTGCAGCATAGCCAAGAACTTAGTTAGAATCTGGTAACAATGGATGCACTCATGCCAAACAAAAAAAGGAACTTAGGCACTGATTGAATTCATTTCACAAAAATTAAATCAAAATGAATCATACCATTTTAAAGTAAAATGCATTGTAAAAGTGCTAGACTAAAATGTGAAGAAAATCTAAGGGCCCATAGGTTGGAAAAGAGTTTTTAGATATAGTAATGGAAGCATGATTCATGAGAGATTAAAATTTATAAGTCAGTTTTTATTCAAATGTAAAATATCTACTCTGTGAAAGACATTGGTAAGGGGTTGTAAGAAAACATACAGATTTTGAAAAATACTTACAAAACACATCTGATAAATGATTTGTATGCAAATGTAGAAATTAATATTAACACCACAAAATAAGAAAACATGTGCTGAATTAAAAAATCTGCAAAAGATATAAACAGAATCCTAACTTAGGAAGAAATTCAAAATACAAATACAAAATATAAAAAGAAATTCAACTTCACTGGCACCTAGGTATTATGACCAAATGCCAACTAGCAATGTCTCTGAAAATGACCTTGACCGAAAAGGGGAAATATTCAGTGCAGATGAGATTTTATGATTAAGAGATTTCAAAGTGAGTTTGGTGGTCATTCCAGAGGTTATGCTTATGCTCATCTCAGCAGAATCTCACTATCTGTTACAGTAAACAGTGCCTCAAACAGTAGGGATCCTGATGGTTCTAGAGATATCTAGACACTGTAAATAGTGCAGGGAATCTCAGGAATTTGGCACCCTGTCAGTAGACCTTACTTTGGAATTTATGCTCCCCAGTTTAAAAGAGTTAGCCTCATTTGTAGATTCCCAACATGTGGCTCTTCTCTACATGTTATTTACATAAAGCCATGTGTTGGCACTATTCTTGTTAAATACATGAGCCAGAGCCTTATGTTTTTGGTCTGTTCATGTGCCAGTTGAACCCTTAATCTAAGCAGAGTTTCAACACTTACTCGCCAGGTCATTGGACCTATGTAGAACATCTAATAAGGAGATGGTAATGGACAACACCTATCCCAAGGAGCAAAGAATGTCTGCACCTCTAAGCAAGCTAGTTCCACCCATATATCCCAAGGGATCTAAGCCCCCTCTCAATTAGAATTAGTGGGCATCACCATCACAAAATCCTGAAGATTGGGGAATGAACAATGGACTAAAGTAGACATTATTTTTATATTATAGACTTACTATTCTAGCAATGGAAGAATGTTTATCATTGATATAAAGGCCATGGCGACCAGAGATTCTGAGAGGAGGGAGCCGGCAGAATAGGTGTAATATCAGGGCATTTTCAGGACATTGGGATTGTTCTGCATGACATTGCAATGATGGATATAGGCCATTATATGTTTGTCATTACCTAAAAGTGTGCAGGACAGGCTATTAACTATAATATAAACTATAATTCATGGTTAGCAGCATTGTTTCTATATGCATTCATCAATTGTAGCAAATGTACTATACTAATGAAAGATGTTGTTACTATGGGAAAGAGTGGGAGGGTGAAGGGGTGGGGCATATGGGTCCCCTCTATATTTTATGTAACATTTATGTAATCTAAACCTGTTTTAAAATTTAAAAATTTAAATAAATAAATGAATTAATAAACTCATTTAAAAATCTTTTAAAAATTAAACATCATCTGTCATTAGGGAATTGGAAGACTATGAACACAATAATATATGACCACATGCTTCTTAGAAGAGATAAAAACCTAAAAACTGAGAATACCAATTGCTGTTCAGTATATGGAGCAATACATCTCTCATTCACTGCTAGTGAGAACACAAAATGGTTCATCCAGAAGACAGTTTCTTTTAAAACTAAACATTGTCTTACCATACAATCCAGCAGTTTTGCTTTTAGGTATATATATATATGATATGAAAATTAGAGTCCACACAAAAGTCCACACATGAATGTTTACAGCAGCTATATTTGTAAACTCCAAATCTGAAAGCAAACAAAATGTTTGTCAACCACCACAACAGGGAACAGAGAGAGTCCACAACTGCAAGCAGAATTCCATCCATCAGACATGTGGGATCTAAGGCCCCTCTTGATTTAGAGGTGGAGTGGTCATCACCATCCCAAGATCCTCAAGATAGAGGAATAAAATAAGAATTAGAGTGGACTTAATGGTATTCTACTATAGACTTATTGTGACTCTAGCAATGGAAGAAATTGTGTCACTGTCATGGAGACAGTGCCCACTGGAGTTGTTGAGTGCAGGGAGAGGGAAGAAGAGGGTGTGATATGGTGGCTTTTTTGGGGATTTGGGGTTGTCCTGAAATATATCACATGGGCAGATGCAGGATATTATATATCCTACCATATCACGCTGAATGGACTGGAAGAGAGTGTAAACTAACATGTAAACAATAATCCAAGCTTTGTAGCAATGATCCAAAATGTATTCATTAAATAAAAGGAATGTGGCACACTGATGAAAGGTTGTTAATGTGGGAGGATGGGGAGTTTAGGGAGTGGGGTATATGGGAACGTCATATTTTTTAATGTAAAATTTATTGTCATCTATGTATCTTAAAAAAAAGAAGACCATAATAATTTTTGCTAAAGAAATCTCATAGCGAATTTATAAAAACAAACAAGAAAAATCTTTACCTCTCAGTGAACATACTCTAATAATGACTGAAGTAATAAATGCACAATTATGGCAAATACAACAAATTTTACATGTCACAGGAATTGTATGCTTTTTTTAAAAATTAAAATTATTTATTTTTACAAATTACATTAAAAAAATACGAGGTCCCAATCAACCCCACCATCCCCACCCCCCATGCCCCCCACAGCAACACGCTCTCCCATCATCGTGAGACATCCATTGCACCCAGTAAGTACATCTCTGAACATCACTACACCCCGTAATCAGTGGTCCACATCATAGTCCACACTCTCCCACGTTCCATTCAGTGGGCCCTGGGGGGATCTATGATGTCCTGTAATTGTCCGTGAAGCACCACCCAGGACAACTCCACGTCCCAAAAATGCCTCCACATCTCATCTCTTCCTCCCATTCCCCGAACCCAGCAGCCACCATGGCTACCCTTCCCACACCCATTCCACATTTTCTCTGTGGACATTGGATTGGTTGTGTCCATTGCACATCTATGTCAAGTGGGGGCTTAGATTCCACATGGATACTGGATGCACTCCTCCTGCTTTCAGTTGTAGACACTCTAGGCTCCATGGTGTGGTGGTTGACCTTCCTCAACTCCATGTTAGCTGAGTGTGGTCAGTCCAATAAATCAAAGTGTAGGAGCTGAAGTCTGTTGAGGCTCTGGGCCTGGGTGTCTTATTATCAGTCCAGAGATTCAAATCCCCTAAATATATCTTAAACACCAGCACCAACAACAATTCCAATAAAGTAGCATGCAAGTCTTTTTTATTTATTTATTTATTTATTTTTTATTTTTTATTTTTTTTATTTTATTTTTTTTAATTTTTTTATTTTTTATTGACTTTGTAATAATATTACATTAAAAATATATATGTGAGGTCCCATTCAACCCCACACCCCCACACCCCCTCTCCCCCCCCCCAACAACACTCGTTCCCATCATCATGACACATCCATTGGATTTGGTAAGTACATCTTTGGGCACCTCTGCACCTCATATACATTGGTTCACATCATGGCCCATACTCTCCTCTATTCCATCAAGTGGGCCCTGTGAGGATTTACAATGTCCGGTGATTACCTCTGAAGCACCATCCAGGGCAGCTCCATGTCCCGAAGATGCCTCCACCTCTCATCTCTTCCTGCCTTTCCCCATACCCTTTGTCCATTATGTCCACTTTTCCCAATCCAATGCCACCTCTTCTATGTGGACATTGGATTGGTTGTGTCCATTGCACCTCTATGTCAAGAGGAGGCTCAGATTCCACCTGGATGCTGGATGCAATCCTCCCATTTTCAGTTGTAATCACTCTAGGCTCCATGGTGTGGTGGTTGTCCTTCTTCAACTCCATCTTAGCTGAGTGTGGTAAGTCCAATAAATCAGATTGTAGGTGCTGGAGTCTGTTGAGGCTCAGGATCTGGCTATCACATTGTCAGTCCAGAGATTCAAATCCCCTAAATATATCTTAAACCCCAAAATTAACTGCACCTCCAGCTCATTAGCATGAAAGTCTTATGAAGGGAGATCCCATCTGAGTCCAGATTCATCACACATAAACACCATTTCCAAAGAGGGGCCATCTGCCCTGGTAGTTAACCCCATCGGCCATGACCATAACTCCCATGGGTCTCTTTAGCCCTCAAAGGAACCAATATCTGGGGGTTGTATCTGCTTTATCTGTCTCTCTGACTCTGCTCAGTTGTGCATGAGGGCAAACCTTCTGCCAGCCTCCAGACTCTTTTTTAGAGACTCGTAGCCATATAAACTCATTTCTCCTTTCCATTTCCCCCTTACTTTAGGTCAAACAGCATTTTAAAGTCATGGTATTTTATGTAGACATGGATATTCTAGCATGCAAGTCTTGTGGGAAGAGATCCCCTCCGAGTTCAATTCCATCATGTAGAAACACCAGCTCCAAAGAAGGGCCATCTGCCATGGCAGTGAACCCCATCTGCCATGACCATAGGACCCATGGGTCTCTTTATCCCTCAGAAGAACCAATACCTGGGGCTGTATCTACTTTATCTGTCTCTTAGACTCTGCTCAGTTGTGCATAAGGGCATTCCTTCTGACAACCTCCAGACTCATTTTTAGAGACTCATAGCCTTATAATCTCATTTCTCCTTTCCATTTCCCCCTTATATTAGGTCAAACAGCATTTTGAAGTCATGTTATTATATGTAGACAGGGATATTCTGCTGATCCGTATTGAACCTTTAATTCAAGGTCATTTTCTAGTTGCATCTTCAGCTGGTATGTGGTAGTGATCCCTTGGTGCCAGGGAGGCTCATCCCTGGGTGTCATGTCCCATGTTGGGGGGAATGCACTGCATCTACATGCTGAGTTTGGCTGTGAGAGTGGCCACATTTGAGTAACATGAAGGCTATCAGGAGGAAACTCCCAGGCACAGTGCTACTCTAGGCCTTGTTCTTATTGCAGATGTATAGGCTCAAAAGCATAGCCATTAGTATCAGGAACCCACTGCTGGGCCCTCCTTCCTTCCTGGTTCTTGCCGTTGCCCCTGGCGGACTGCCGCTGCTCCCCAGGGTCCATGACTGTGACCCCCCGGCCAGGCGCCCAGTACCCGCCCCAGCTGTTGTTTTTAATTGTTTCCACTATGAGTATATCTAGACATTACTATATACCCTGGGCATATGCCCTGTATAACTCCCTGTCGGCCATATATATCCTGTCAATAACATCCTGTATCAGTATTCCTCTGCTGCCATTGTTGAACCACTCTGTGATTCAAAACTTCCTGTAAAGTGAATCCCAACATAATGTCAGCTTCACAAGAGTCTTAGATCACTGAAATTCATATATACAATATACAGTACTTCCCCAGATCCACCATAAAACCTTTTCCCTTCCATAGCGATAATCTTTTAGCTTATTCATATCATATTTCCTGATACTGATGTACAGATTCCGGGACAATAGCTTTCAAACAAGGTGACATCTGTGCTTACTATGTGGTCCATGCTTTAGATTGTACAGTTTTCTAAATTTTTTAGTTATCCTATGTTTTGCTTTATGGTTTACATTATTAGTCTGTTGTCCCCTATATGTTTCTGGTGTAATATTACATGTTTTATATTCATCCTCGTGTACTCTCACAGAAATCCTCTCTTGCCCCCATATTCACCTTGGTTCCATCCATTCCACATCCATTTTCCCCCTCCCCTTGAGGCCCACAATGCCAGCCAATCTCTATTTCCCAAGAAGCCATGTCCAGAGATCCTTGCAGCAGTATTCAGGGGCTGACTTTCTCAACTACCCTAATGCCCTGGGAGCCATCCTTTCTCATGAGAGATACAGTTCTCTCTATTTGATGGCATTAGTCCTCCCCAGGGTGTGGGTCCACCCCAACTCTCACTTCTTGGGTCTCTTCCCAATGGTACAACCCACCTTGGCAAAATGAGCCTTCAGCTATTCCCCCAGAGTCCGTCCCGCATCAGACTATACCCCCTGAGCATCCTAACCAGGTGTCCCTCCTACTTATACTTTGATATGATTTTCTCAACTTTTTGTTCTCAATGGACACCTACACTCTCCCATGTTTGTATGTTGCCCCTCCCTCCCCTGAATTTTTGGACAATATTACCCCTCTTCCCATCCCCAGCCCCCCTCAAACCAACAAAGCCCCACCCGAAGGCAACCCCTTGCCCCATTTTGTCCCTTCTTTGTGCTCATACTTACCGCCAGCTCATCACAGATTCCACTCCTGCAGACGTTAACTCACATCCTTCCTCCACCCCCCGCTTTCCTGTAAGCCTCTTTTCCAGACTCTAGCTCTCTGAGGCAGTTTGCTTATTTCACATCATTGAGGTCATGTAGTATTTGTCCTTCAATGCCTGGGTTGCTTCACTCAACATAAGGTTCTCAAGATTCATCCATGTTATCACGCGTGATTGTAGTGTATTTGTTCTAACAGCCGAGTAGTATTCCATTGTGTGTATATACCACATTTTATTGATCCACTCATCTGTTGATGGGCATTTGGATTGATTCCAAATTTTGGAGATAGTGAACAATGCTGCTATGAACATTGGTGTACATATATCGGTTTGTGTCCTTGTTTTCAGTTCTGATGGGTATATACCCAGCAGTGGTATTGCCGGGTCATATGGCAAATCTATGGTTAGGTTTTTGAGAAACTGCCAAACTGTCCTCCAGAAAGGTTGGATCCTTCTGCATTCCCACCAGCAGTGGATGAGTGTTCCACTCTCTTCACATCCTCTCCAGCATTTGTATTCTTCTGTTTTTTTCATAGCTACCAATCTTATGGGAGTAAGATGTTATCTCATTGTGGTTTTGATTTGCATTTCCCTGATAGCTAGAGATTTGGAGCATTTTTTCATGTGCTTTTTAGCCATTTGTGTTTCTTCTTTGGAGAAGTGTCTGTTTAATTCTTTTTCCCATTTTTTAAATGGGTGGTTTATCTTTTTGTTTTCAAGATATATGAGTTCTTTATATATGCAAGATATAAGTCTCTTATCAGATATATGGTTGCCAAATATTTTCTCCCATTGTGTGGTTTCCCTTTTTACTTTCTTGACAAACTCCTTTGAGGTGAAGAAGGCTTTAATTTTGAGGAAGTCCCATTTATCTATTTGTTCTTTTGCTGCTCATGCTTTTGGTGTGATATTCACAAAGCCATTTCCTATTACAAGGTCCTGTAGATGTTTCCCTACACTGCTTTCCAAGATCTTTATGGTCTTGGCTCTTATATTTATGTCTTTGATCCATCTTGAGTTGATCTTTGTATAAGGTGTGAGATGGTAATCCTATTTCATTCTTCTACATATGGCTATCCAGTTCCCCAGGCACCATTTGTTGAATAGGCCATTCTCTCCCAGTTGCGAGGGTTTGATGGCTTTATCGAATATTATATGGCTATATACATGAGGTTCTATATCTGAACTTTCAATTCAATTCCATTGGTCTGTGTGTCTCTCCTTATTCCAATACCATGCTGTTTTCACTACTGTAGCTTTGTAGTATGTTTTGAAGTCAGGAAGTGTGATTCCTCCTATTTCATTTTTCTTTTTCAGAATGTCTTTGGCTATTCGGGGCCGCTTTCCTTTCCAAATAAATTTCATAGTTAGTTTTTCTAGTTCCTTGAAGAAGGCTGTGTTGATTTTTATTGGGATTGCATTGAATGTGTAGATCAGTTTTGTTAGGATAGACATCTTAATAATATTTAGTCTTCCTATCCATGAACAAGGAATATTCTTCCATTTATTTAGGTCTTCTTTCATTTCCTTGAACAGTCTTGTATAGTTCTCGGTGTATAGGTTTTTTACCTCTTTAGTTAAATTTATTCCTAAGTATTTGATTTTTTTATTTACTATTGTGAATGGTATTTGTTTCTTGATTTCCTCCTGATGTTGCTCATTATTGGTGTACAGAAATGCTACTGATTTTTGCACATTGATCTTATAACCTGCGACTTTGCTGAACTCATTTATGAGTTCTAGAAGCTTTGTTGTAGATCTCTCAGGGTTTTCTATGTATAGGATCATGTCATCTGCAAATAATGAAATTTTGACTTCTTCCCTTCCAATTTGAATGCCTTTTATATCTGGATCTTGCCTCAGTGCTCGAGCAAGTATTTCCAAGACAATGTTAAATAGGAGCCGAGACAATGGTCATCCTTGTCTTGTTCCTGAGTTTAGAGGGAAGGATTTCAAGATTTCTCCATTGTAAAGAATGTTGTCTGTAGGTTTTTCATATATACTCTTTATCATGTTCAAAAAATTTCCTTGTATTCCGATATTTTGGAGTGTTTTTATCAAGAAGGGGTGCTGTATTTTGTCAAATGCCTTTTCTGCATCTATAGATATAATCATGTGATTTTTTTTCCTTGAATCTGTTTATATGGTGTATCACACTGATTGATTTTCTTATGTTGAACCATCCTTGCATACCTGGAATAAATCCCACTTGGTCATGGTGTATAATTCGTTTAATGTGTTGTTGAATACGATTAGCAAGTATTTTGTTAATATTTTTCATCTAGGTTCATTAGAGAAATTGGTCTGTAATTTTCCTTTCTTGTGGTGTCTTTGTTTGGCTTTGGTACTAGGATAATGTTCGCCTCATAGAAGGAGTTCGGCAATGTTCCTTCTTTTTCAATTTTTTGGAATAGTTTCAACAGGATTGGTGTTAGTTCTTTCCAGAATGTTTTGTAGAATTCACCTGTGAAGCCATCTGGCCCTGGGCTCTTCTTAGTTGGGAGATTTTTAATGACTGATTCTATCTCTTTGCTTGTGATTGGTTTGTTAAGATCATCAATTTCTTCTTTCTTAAATAAGGGCTGCTTATGTGTTTCTAGGAATTTGTCCATTGACTCTGAATTCTCATTTTTGTTGGAATATAGTTTTTCAAAGTATCCTCTTATGATAGTCTTTATTGCTGTGGGGCCAGTGGTGATATCCCCTTTCTCATTTCTTATTTTGTGTATTTGCATCTTTTCTCTTTTTTTCTTTGTTACTCTCACTAAAGGTTTGTCAATTTTGTTGATCTTCTCAAAAAACCAGCTCTTGGTATTGTTTATTTTTTCAAGTGCTTTTTTAGTTTCTATTTCATTTAGTTCTGCTCTTATCTTTGTTATTTCCTTCCTTCTTCTTCCTGTTGGGTTACTTTTTTGTTGTTTTTCTAATTCCGTCAAAAGTGCAGTTAGTTCTTCAATTTTTGCTCTTTCTTCTTTTTTGATATGTGAATTTATGGCTATAAATTTCCCTCTCAGTACTGCTTTTGCTGCATCCCATAAATTTTGGTATGTTGTGTTATCATTATCATTTGTTTCAAGGTAGTCATTGATTTGTTTTGAGATTTCCTCTTTGACCCACTGTTTTTCTAAGAGTGTGCTGTTTAATTTCCAAATTGTGGTGTGAAGTCTGGGCCTCCGTCCCTTGTGAATTTCCAGCTTCACTCCACTGTGGTCAGAGATATTGTTTTGTATGATTTCAATCTTTCTGAATTCATTCAGCCTTTCTTTGTGGCCTAGCATATGGTCTATCTTGGAGAATGTTCCATGTGCGCTTGAGAAAAATGTATATCCTGCTGTGTTTGGGTTTAATGATCTATATATGTCTATTAGGTCCAGCTCTTCTAATATACTGTTCAAATGTTTTGTTTCCTTGGTGATTCTCTTTTGAGATGTTCTGTCCTGTCCAGAGTTGATAGTGGTTATTAAAATCCCCCACTATAATTGTAGATGCATCTATTTTTTCACTTAGTTTTCCAGCGTTTGTCTCACGTATTTAGAATCACCCTTGTTAGGAGCATAAATATTTATGATCGTTCGATCTTCTTGACAGATTGTCCCTTTCACTAAAATGTAGTATCCTTCTTTGTCTCTCACAATTGTTTCTCATTTAAAGTCTATTTTGTCTGATATTAATATAGCTACTCCTGCCTTTTTTTGGTTGTTGTTTGCTTGTATGATTGTTTTCCAGCCATTCACTTTCAATCTCCATGCGTCTCTGGGTCTAAGATGTGTCTCTTGTAGACAGCATATACATGGGTCATATTTCCTTATCCAGTGTCCCAGTCTGAATCTTTTGATAGGTGAGTTTAATCCATTGACATTCAGTGTTATTACGCTCATAGAATTATTTGTGGTAGCCATATTTTGGTTGGATTTGTGTTTGTTATATTTTGTTTGTATTATTATATTTTCCCCTTCTAATTTTGTCTTTTTTGTTGCTCTTATGCTCTCCTCCATCTCTGACTGTCCTGTTTTTTCCTCTCTTCCTGCAGAACTCCCTTAAGAATTTCTTGAAGGGGAGGTTTCTTGTTGACATACTCTTTCAGTTTCTGTTTATCTGGGAATATTTTGAACTCTCCATCATTTTTGAATGCTAGTTTAGCTGGATAGAGTATTCTTGGTTGGAAATTTTTTTCCTTTAGTACCTTGCCTATATCATACCACTGCCTTCTTGCCTCCATGGTTTCAGATGAGAAATCAGCACTTAATCTTATGGAGCTTCCCTTGTATGTGATGGTTTTCTTTTCTCTTGCTGCTTTTAGAATTTTCTCTTTCTCTTGAGCATTGGATAATTTGACAAGTATATTTCTTGGGGTGGGCCTGTTGGGGTTTATGACCAGTGGAGTGCGCTGTGCTTCTTGGATATGTACATCTGTCTCTTTCAGTAGATTTGGGAAGTTTTCAGTCATTATTTCCTGCAACATTCCTTCTGACCCCTTTCCCTTCTCTTCTCCTTCTGGAATGCCTATAATACGTATGTTTGAGCGTTTTGCATTATTATTCAGGTCCCTAAGTTCTATCTGGATTTTTTCTACCTTTTTATTGACCACTTCTACTATCTGTTTGATTTCCAATGCACTGTCTTCCACATCACTAATTCTCTGCTCTGCCTCTTCTAGTCTGCTGATATTTGCTGCAAGTATATTTTTGATTTCTTGAATTGTGGCATTCATTTCCATCATATCTGTTATTTTTTTGCGCATGTCTGCAATTTCCCCTCCAAGTGTTGTCTTCATGTTGTTAAACTCTTTCATTACTTCATCAAATTTGTCGGTGATAAATGTTTTGAGATCTTTCATTGCTTGTGCGAAGTTCTGCTCCCCTTCCTGATTTTTAGTTTTTTGATAGGATTTAGTCGTGTTTTCCTGATTACTGGTTTGGTTTGTAGATTTTTGTTGCTGTCTTGTCATCATTTTTCCTTGATAGGTTTAATCAGATCTGTAGCTTCTTTGTCTAGTCTTGGAGATTAATTAGCTGTTTTTTTTTTGCGTAAGTGTTATATCTTCTTTTGTCACTTTGTTCTTCCTATTCGAATTTCTTATTGCTGGTTAAGTTCACTTTAAAGGAAAGTATTAGTGCTGGGGAAAGGCAATTGTGTAAGGAAGGAAAAAGTGTAAAGTAGTATTTGTGATATATGTTAACAAAGCATCAATATGAGTTCTGGGAGGATGGAGGTTAGATCATGTAAATTGTGTAGAGTTGTAGTAGTAGGAAAGTACCTATAATAAGGTAGATGACTGAATATGGTAGGAATATGGTACATACTAAGAAGCTATTGTTTTTGTGAGAGAGGGAAAGAGAAAGAAAGATAATCTTTTCAAGGGCAGATACCAGATGGAAAACTGAACAAAGGTATTAGAAATTAAGAGTTAGACGCTTAGTGGATCAAAGAAAGGGAGGTGGAATGTAGGAGAGATAGTAGATGGTGGAGGATATCAAGTTGTAGGGGAAAGGGGTTAGTGTAGATAGCCTAAATCTATTCACAGAGAAATGAGGCAGTGGAGGATGAGGAAACCCAGTAAATGTGAGGTGTTTCCTGCAGGACCTATCGTATTGTTAAGATAAAATAGAATAAGAAGAAGATCGGGGACAAGAAAGAGAGGATAAAAAAAAATAGGAAAAAGAGACTTTGGGGCATACGCTGGGAGAAAATACTAGGGGATAATGCAATGCCAGGAATCAGAACATTAAAAAACTGTTATAAAAAAAAATAGAAATAGAATAAAAATAAAAGCAAAACAAAATAAAATAAAGAAGAAAAATGCAAACTTTGAGGGATAGGATATTCAAGGGCCTCAGATGAACCTCAGGGCGCGGTGGATTCAGGGATGGACAGTCTGAGGTATTAAGACCTCAAGCAGTGTGAGTATCTGGCGTGTGGGCCGCCAGAGTCCAGGGAACTCAGACCTGGCAACCTCAAGTCCAGTTAACGGGAATCCTGGGAGCACCACAGTGCATCACAGCCTTCAGGTATCCCCGTAGCTGGGTGCCAGCTCTATGGGTGAGGTCTCATCCACAAGCTCTATCCTGTGTTCTGTGTCCTACAATTCACTCACTTACTAGGGTCTATTGTGTGGATATATCACCAATTGACTTCAGTAACCCTCCCATCCTGTGGTCCCCAGGAACGTCCACCTGGGGGCTCCTCTAGGCTGCAGCCAATTTAATGACTCAGATCAAATATCCAGGTCCAGGGGAGGGGCTCCAGCCAGAAACGCTAATAGCAGAGTCCAAACCCGAAATTCCCACGCTTCGCAAAATATTCCCCTAATCAGTTTCCAAATGTCTGGCACCCCATGAAACCCTGGTAGCATCTATTTGTTGCTATCACTTTGAGACTGCTGTAGTTCCGCAGCAGGGGTGAGGGGGGTGGGGGCGTGGCTCTAGGCGGAAACGCTATTGTTTGTGTCCGCAATCACAACTTCCCCCCGCTTTGCCCTAAAACCCCCGTCTGTCTGCCCAAATGGGTCTGCAAGCACCTCCCTTCCCACAAACCCCCAATAGGCCACCCAGGGCCCAGGAACTCCCCAGTACTGTAGAGGCTCCAAAAAAAAATAAAAATAAAAAAATAAAATAAATTAAAAAATTAAAAAAAAACAAAGAACAGAAACCCTGCCGCAGGCCCGGCTCTGCCCGCTGCTGCCCGCCGCCGCAGCCCCAGCCCGACTCCGGTGTCCGCTGCCTGCCACCATGGCCCAGACCGGCTCCGCCCGGCTCCGCTCGCTACAGCGGCCCAGCCCGGTTCCTGTGTCCACCGCCCGCCGCCGTGGCCTGGTCCAGCTCCGCCCGGCTCAGTACCCCGCCACGGACCAGCCCGGCTCCGCCCACTGCCGTGGCCCGGCTCAGACCTGCCCAGCCCCCTCGCCGCCGCTGCAGCCCGTCCCGGCTCCGTATGCTGCCGCGGCCCGGCCAGGCTCCGACGTCTGCCACTGCGGCCCGGCCTGGCTCAGCCCCACTGTGCGGAGCTAGAATCCTTGGCTCCGCCTACCCAAGGAGGGAATCCTCCACACGTAGCTGGGATCTCCGTGTATATTTCACAGACGGATCCTCTCTGTTACCTTCCCTCCAAATCGATGTCCAGACACCTCCAGACCAGCAAAAATCCCAAAACAATCCAGTCCCAAAAGCTGTATGCTTTTTAATATGTATCAATAAACTTCATTTCTTTTTTAAAAAGAACTATTTTTAAAACCTCACCACACCATATACTTATTGACTCCATATTTGTGTCCATGTCATCTCTTCTTCATGTACTTCTAGTCTTTTCTCCTTCTGAAATTACTCTAAATCCTCCTTCAAGCCTTATTACAATTAAAATCTCCCTTGTGATGCCTTTACTAACCTCCCCAGGATGAGTCTGTAATTTCTGATCCACTTCACTAGAATTCCAGAGCCACATATATTGAATGACTAAAAGAAAAAAAATGAATAAACACAGGTAAACAGATAATTTCTACAAGGGTAGAGAAAGAAGAATGAGTGAAACAAGGAAACAATGCTTCTGAGAGAGGGAAGACCCAAGAGTAAGAGATCAGAGGAAACAGATTGGGAAAAAAAACTATTTTAGTTTATCTGCTATTTTCACTCAGGCTTTTTAATAAGACAGGACTTAGTGTTTTAAGCTTTCTCTGTGGTCATAATCTGCTGATTTCCTTAAAGCTTCTATGAATAAAAGGTGTCCATGGAGTCAAAAATATATTCCCCCAGTACCTGTGAAGATTCTATAAGTCGCTCTGAAATTATCAAGTCAGGCTCTAAGTTCACCAATGCAGGTTCTTCCTTGAATGATGAAAGAAGTTGGAAGCTCTGTTCCCAAGAAGTGAAGTGAGATGGAACGAGTCATAAGGTCTGTAGAAGACAAATTGTGTTTTCTTTGATATAGTGAAGGAGAAGCACATAGAGTATCTGAGCAATTAGGGATTCCATTCCCATGAACCATATTAATGAAGTATTCTTTTGTCTCAATCTCCCTGAGATAATTATTTCTCTGGAGATAAGAAAGGAAAACACAATGCAAATTTGCACCAGTTTAGTCCCTTGTGACCGCTTCGGAGCTCCATGTTCATCTCTTATCCCTGTGGACACCTACCTCCCAGGAGGAGGTCACCCTTATTAAAGTGTGGGCTCTAGTCTTGTCAGGTTTCCCATACTGATTTCCCTCTTGTTGCTTCTGGAGAAAGATTCTGAATACATTAAACTATCTTATTTCCCAATTTTTCTCCTCTGGAGTTGGCTGTCATGAATGGAGACAACCACTCACAAGGGAATTTCCTCTTGTATCACTGCTTCTCCTTTCTCCCCCATAATTAGCAATATCTGTTCAACCCACACAACCATCTGGTTTCTCAGTCATTCAACAATATTTATTCAGCAATACTGTATGGTAAATCCTAAAGTACATTCTGCGAATGAAGAGAAGACAAAGGTACTGTGTTTCCTAACAAACTGTTCACAGTTTTAAAAAGCCAAGAAATGAGCACTCACACAATCCTTAGAAGCCTGCCCCTGGTGCACCTTGTGCCAGATGCCCACCATCCAATACCCTAAAACAGTAACCCTTCCTTATTATATCATCTACAGTGTTTTCTCAAGGATGGATATAAGACATTTAAAATTACACAAAAAATATATAGGGGCTGATAGGCTAAATATAAATCATAACATAAAACATAAGATAACTAAAAATATAGAAAATTGTATAGTCTAAAAAATAAACCACAATGTAAACACAAATGTTACCTTATTTGAAAGCTATTGTCTCATATCTGTACATCAGTTTTACTAAATATGGTATGACTATGTTAAAAGATTACTGCTGTGGAAGGAAAAGATATTATGTGGGATATGTGGGATTACTGTATATTGTATATATGAATTACTGTGATCTAAAACTCTTGTGAAGATAAGCTTAATAATTAGAAAAAAGAAAAGAAAAAGATAGGATTTTGAATTTTTCCAAATTAATATGTACTCTATATCTAACCTTTAAACTCATCGCTATATTCCATTTTATTATTAAGGGAACCTGGCAATATATTGGGCTTCACTTTTTAGGAAGCTTTGGATCACAGAGAGGTTCAACAATGGCAGGGGAGGAATACTGGTGTGGGATGTTATTGACAGGGGACACATGGTTGACAGGGAGTTTTACAGGGCATATATCCAAGGTACATAAAAATGTTTGGATATTTTCATAGTGGAAACAATTAAAAACAACTGAGGGAGTGCTGAGTTCCTAGCAAGGGGAGCTCTATCACAGTCCCTAAAGGAACAGCAACAATCCCCCAAGTGCAACAACAAAGACAAATAAGAATGAAGGTCCAACAATGAGCCCCTGATACTAATGACTATGCTTGTGAGCCTGTGCACCTGTAATAAGAACAAGGCCTAGAGCAGCAATGTGCCTAAGAGTTACCTCCTGAGAGCCTCCGTGTTACGCAAATATGGCCGGTCTTGAAGCCAAACTCAGCATGTAAATTTGTTGCCTTCCCCCCAGTGTGGGACATGAATCCCAGGGATAAGCCTCCCTGGTGCCGAGGGATTAATACCAAGTAGCAGCTGATGATGTAACTAGAAAATGACCTTGAATAAAAGGTTCAACTCGGACCAGCAGAATATCTCTGTCTACATATAATAACAGGAGTTAAAAATGCTTTTTGACCTAAATCAAGGGGCAAATGGAAAGGGCAAATGAGATTATATGGCTATGAGTCCAAAAAAGAGCTGGGAGTTTATCAGAGGGGTTGCCCTTATGCACAACTCAGCAGAGTCTTAGAGACAGATAAAGTAGATAGAACCCCAGGTATTTGTTCTTCTGAGGGCTACAGAGACCCACAGGTTTTATGGTCATGGCAGATGGAGTTCAGTGCCATGTCAGTTGGCCCTTCTTTGGAGTTTGTGTTTCTGTGTGATGGAGCTGGACTCAGATGTGATCACTTTTCAGAAGCCTTTCCTATTACTTTACCAGAATTGTAGTTGGTGCTGGGGGTTAATATAAACCCAGGGGATCTGAATCTCTGGACTGACCATATGATAGCCAGGCCCTGAGCCTCAGTAGACTTCAGCTCCTACACTCTGATTTATTGGACTTACCCCACTCAGATAACATGGAGTTGAAGAAGGTCAACCACCATACCATGGAGTCAAGAGTGCCTACAACTGAAAGCAGGAGAATTGCATCCAGCATCCGTGTGGAATCTAAGCCCCCTGTTGACATAGATGTGGAATGGACACAACCAATCCAAGGTCCACAGGATGTAGGAATAGAATATGGATTAGAATGCACTTACTGATATTCTACTCATGAACTATTGTGATTAGTAATCGAAGAAAATGTGGCATTGGTGTGGAGAAATTGGCCATGGTGGCTGCTGAGTGTGGGGAATGGGATGAAGAGATGAGATGTGGAGGCGTTTTGGGGTCTTGGAGTTGTCCTGGGTGGTGCTGCAGGGACAATTAGCAGACATTGTAGGTCCTCCCATGGCCCACTGGATGGAACATGGGAGAGTGTAGGCTATGATGTGGACCATTCACCATGAGGTGCAGCGATGCTCAGACATGTATTCACCAAATGCAATGAACATGTCATGATGATGGAGGAGAATGTTGCTATGGGGGGAGTAGTGGGGTGCCGGGAGTAGGGGGTATATGGGGACCTCGTATTTTTTGAATGTAATATTAAAAAAATGAATAAAGACCAAAAAAGTGAAAATAAAATAAAGATGCAGAATCAGGATTATGGTAAAAAAAAAGTGTTTCCTCAACATTATAATTTCAACCACGCACACATCAATCCTGCGTGTTCACCTTTCCACCCCGAACATACCCACAATTCCATGGACCATCTGACCCAGTGTGTTATATTCGTGGGCGTAGAGCAATACAATGAGCAAGAATTGTTGTACTCCGATAATGAAGAGGACACATAGATGTTCTCAAATAGAGGGGAGAGTATCTCTCAAGAGGAAGGCTTGCTCCTAATGGGACAGGATAGACCAGTTTGTCAAGCCCTCAGCATTGTTGCAAGTATCTATGAATCTTGTCCTTCAAGCAATGAAGCTTGGTTGCCAATGTGGGCCCCAAGGAGAGGGAGAGAGAGAGAAAATAGATGGAAGAGGGGGTAACTGGGGGTAAATGGAAGTGTTCTGTATGATCTTGCAATGATGGATACAGGCCACGATAAATTTCAACAAAAATTTATAAAAGTGTATGGTCTAAATTGTAAACCATATTGTGTACTACTGAGCATGGTTGGTAGCTATCCAATATTTGTACATCAGTTGTAGCATATGTAACATCCACATGTAAAAACATCATTGGTGAGGAAGAGGGAGGATGTTGGGTATATGGGAGATACCTATGTTCTGTGCATGACTTTACTGTGACCTTAAACTTTTTTGAAGATATAATGAAAAATAAAAGAGGCAAGCAAGACACTGAGGAAGAAATGGAAGAGATTGCCTTGCCACTATATATAAAAGACAACACCTATTAGAGTGATGAAAGGCAAAACCTTAAAAAAAATTTATAAAAATTTTCATTTTTGTTTTCTTTATATGAGGTCCTCATATACTCCCTCTATATGAGGTCCCCATATACCTCCCACACCCTCACCACACTCCTCCCCCCATAACAACAATCTCCTCCATAATCATGAGACATTCATTGCATTTGATGAATACATCTTTGAGCACCACTGTACCTCATGGTAAGTGGTCCACACCATAGTGCACACTCCCACATTCCACCCAGTGGGCCATGGGAGGACATACAATGTCTTCTAACTATCCCTGCAGCACCATCCAGGACAACTCCAAGTCTGAAAATCGCCCCCACATCTCATCTCCTCCCACTCACTACCCCAGAAGCCACCATGGCCACTTTCTCTACACCAATGCCTTATTTTCTTCGATTACTAATCACAATAGTTCATGAATAGAATATCAGTAAGTCCACTCTAATCCATACTCTATTCCTCCATCCTGTGGACCTTAGAATGGTTGTGTCCACTCCACATCTATATCAAGAGGGGGCTTAGATTCCACATAGATCCTGGGTGCACTTCTCCTGCTTTCAGTTGTAGGCTCTCTTGGCTTCCTGGTGTGGTTGTTGACCTTCTTGACCTTCATGTTATCTGAATGGGTTAAGTCCAATAAACCAGAGTACAGGGGTTGCAAGTCTGTTGGGGCTCAGGGCGTGGCTATCAGATGGTCAGTCCAGATATTCAGGTCCTTTGGGTATACAGTAAACCCTAGCACCAACTACAGATCCAGTAAAAGCAACAGGAGAGGCTTGTGGACAAAGAACACATCTGAGTTCAGCTCCATCACACAGAAACACAAACTACAAAGTAGGGCCATCTGACAAGGCACTGAATTCCATCTTCCATTACCATAAAACCTGTGGGTCTCTGTAGCCCTCAGAAGAACCAATACCTGAGGTTGTATCTACTTTATCTGTCTCTGGGACTCTGCTGAGGTGTGCGTAAGGGCAACCCCTCTAATAAGCTCTCAGCTATTTTGGAGACTCATAGCCATATAAACTCATTTGTCCTTTCCATTTTCCCTTTTTATTCAGGTCAAAAAACATTTTAACTCCTGGTATTCTATGTAGACTGATATATTCTGCTGGTCTGAGTTGACCCTTTTATTCAAGGTCATTTTCTAGTTAAATCATCAGCTGGTACTTGGTAGTAATCCCTCAGTGCCAGGAAGGCTCATCCCCAGGAGTCATTTCCCACGCTGGGGGGAAGGCAACACATTTACGTGCTGAGTTTGGCTTTGAGACTGGCCACATTGTAGCAACACGGAGGCTCTCAGGAGGTAACTCTTAGGCACCCTGCAGCTCTAGGCCTTGTTTTTATTTCAGGTGCACAGGCTTAAGAGCATAGTCATTAGTATCAAGGGCACATTGTTGGACCTTCCTTCTTTTTTGGTCTTTGCCATTGCACTTGGAGGATTGTTGCTGTTCATTTCAGGACTGTGATAGAGCTCCCCTGACTAGGAACTCAGCACTCCCTTAGTTGTTTTTAATTGTAAGCACTATGAAAATATCCAAACATTTTTATGTACCCTGGATATATGCCCTAGAAAACTCCCTCCCAAACGTGCATCACCTGTCCATAACATCCCACACCAGTATTCCTACCCTGCCATTGTTGAGCTTCTCTGTGATCCAAAACTTCTTCAAAAATGAAGCCCAATATATTGCCAGGTCCATTAATAGTAAAAAGGAACATAGTGATGAGTGTAAAGGTTAGATATAGAATACATATTAATTTAGAAAAAATAACGTACAAATAAATTGGGGAATCAAAAAATTTAAAAATTCAAAGCTTTGTTTTTGATGCTCTGTCTTCCATCACTGCAATAAGTGTTGCACTGTATGCACATTGGCAAGGCAACTTCTTCCGTCTTTTCCTCACTGTCTATGTCCTTTCTTTTTCATTTATTTCTAATTATTAAGCTTACCTTCACAAAAGTTTTAGGGCACCGTAATTCACATATACAATATACAGTACTCTCACATATCCAACATTAAACCCTTTTCCGTTCCACAGCAATAATTTTTTTTTACATATTCATACTATATTTACTGAAACTGATGTACAGATATTGACACAATAGCTTTCAAACAAGGTAACAGTTGTGTTTACATTGTGGTTTATATTTTAGACTATACAATTTTCTAAATTTCTAGTTATCTTATGTTTTACATTATGATTTACATTTTAGTCTATCAGCCCCTATACATTTTTGGTGTAATTTAACATGTCTTATATCCATCCTTGCATAATCTTGTGGAACACTTCTATTGCCCACATAGTTATATTGGTTCCATCTATTCAATACTTCTTTTCCCCTCCCATCAGGGCCCACAGTGACAGCCAATCTTCACTGCATGAAGGGCCATGTACAGAGATACTTGCAACAGTGTTGAGGGCTTGACATGCTCAACTGTCCTAAGGCATTGGGTGCCACCATTTCTCTCAAGAGATACAATTTTCTCTATTTGAGAACATCAGTCCTCCCCAGGAAATGGGTATAACTTTGCTCTCATTATATGGGTCTCTATCCAATGATATAACCCGCTATGGCAAAATGAGCATTCACACACTGCCTAGAAGCCTGTTCTGCATCAGATTATCACCTTTGAGCATCTTAAATAGGTAACTTTCCTTATATTTTTGAAAAAGTTTTTTCAGCATTGTAGTCTCAACCAAATACCTGACAATCTCCTATGTTCCTATGTTCCCCCACCATCCTCCTAATTTCTTGGGCAATATTACCCATCCTCCCATTGCTAGGCCCCCTCAAGTCCACAAAGCCCTACCCAAATTTAGCCCTATGTCCCATTTTACCCCTTCCTTGTGCAAATATCTTCAGCTTATATAGATTTCTCCCATGTAGGTGTCAGCTTACATCTTTCCTCTACCCCCCAATATTCTTTAAACCTATCATCCAGTCTCTAGCTCTCTGAGGCAGCTTGGTTTACTTATTTCATATCATTGAGATCATGTAGTATTTGTCCTTCAATGCTTGGGTTGTTTCACTCAGTATAAGGGTCTCAAGATTCATCCATGTATTCACTTGTGTTTGTAGTGTATTCATTCTTAAAGCTGAGTAGTATTCCATTGGATGTATATACCACATTTTATTTATTTATTTATCCATTCATCTGTTGGTGGGCATTTGGGTTGATTCCAACTTTTGGCAATAGTAAACAATGCTGCTATGAACATTGGTGTGCAAATATCGGTTTGTGTCCTTGTTTTCAGTTCTACTGGATATATACCCAGCAGTGGAATTGCTGGGTCATATGGCAAATCTATAGCTAGTTTTTTGAGAAACTGCCAAACGGTCCTCCAGAATGGTTGGATCCTTCTGCATTTCCACCAGCAATGGCTGAGTGTTCCCATTCCTCCACATCCTCTCCAGCACTTGTATTCCTCTGTGTTTTTGATAGCTGCCAGTCTCATGGGAGTAAGATGATATCTCATTGTAATTTTGATTGCGTTTCCATAATATCTAGTGATTTTGAGTATTTTCATATGCTTTTTAGCCATTTGAATTTTTTATTTGGAGAAGTGTCTGTTTAAGTCTTGCCACTTTTTAAGATGTGTAGGTTGTCTTTTTATTTTTTGAGATATAGAAGTTCTTTATATTTGAAGGATATTAATCTCCTATCATATACATGGTTACCAAATATTTTTTCCCATTGGGTAGGCTCTCTTTTCATTTTCTTGACAAAGTCCTTTGAGGTGCAAAAGGCTCTAATTTTGAAGAAGTCTCATTTATCTATTTGTTCTTTTGCTGCTCGTGTTTTGGGTGTGAAATTCATGAAGTCATTTCCTATTACAAGGTCCTGTAGATGTTTCCCTACATTGCTTTCTAAGGTCCTTATAGTCTTGGCTCTTATATTTAGGTCTTTGATTCACCTTGAGTTGGTTTTTGTATAAGGTGTGAGTTGGTAATTCCCTTTCAGTGTGTTTGGTGGACTTCGGAATATCACGTGTCTGTATCTATGAGGATCTATATCAGAATTTTCAAATTGGTTCCATTGATCAGTGTGCCTCTCCTTGTGCCAATACCACGCTGTTTTCACTAGTGTACTATGTTTTTAAATCAGGTAGTGTGATTCCTCCAATTTCATTTTTCTTTTTCAATAATCTTTGGATATTCGTGGCCTCTTTCCTTTCCAAATAAATTTCATAGCTAGTTTTTCTAGTTCCTTAAAGAATGCTGTGTTGATTTTTATTGGGATTGTATTGAATGTGTAGATCAGTTTTGGTAGGATAGACATCATACGAATATTTAGCCTTCCTATCCATGAACAGGGAGTATTCTTCCTTTTGTTCAAGTTTTCTTTGGTTTCATTGAATAGTGTTGTGTAGTTTTCTGTGTATACATTTTTTACACCTTTAGTTAAATTTACGCCTAGGTATTTGATTTTTAATTTACTATTGTAAATGGTATTTTTTTCTTGATTGCATCCTCACATTTTTCATTATTGGTGTACAGACATGCTACTGATTTTTGCGCATTGATTTTATAACCTTCAACATTACTGAACTCATTTATAAGTTCTAGAAGTTTCGTTGTAGACTTCTCAGGGTTTTCTATGTATAGGATCATATCATCTGCAAACAGTAAATTTTGACTTCTTCCTTTCCAATTTGAATGCCTTTAATGTCTGATTCTTGCTTCAATGCTCACCCAAGTACTTCTAACAAATATTAAATAGAAGGGGTGATAATGGGTTCCTTGCCTTGTTCCTGATCTTAGAGGGAAAGATTTTCAGATTTCAAAATTGTAAATGATGTTAACTGGAGGTTTTCATGTATATCTTTTATTATGTTCAGAAAGTTTCCCTTTACTCCAGTCTTTTGCAGTGCTTTTATTAAGAAATAGTGCTGTATTTTGTCAAATGCGGTTTCTGCATCTATAGATATGATCATGTGATTTTTTTCCTTTAATCTGTTTATGTGGTTTTTACATTAATGTATTTTCTTATGGTGAACAATCCTTGCACACCAGGAATGAATTCCACCAGGTCATGGAGTGTAATTGATTTATGGTGCTGTTGAATATGATTAGTAAGTATTTTGTTGAGGATTTCCACATCTATGTTGATTAGAGAGATTGGTCTGTACTTTTCCTTTCCTGTGGTCTCTTTGTTTGGCTTTCATATTAGGATAATTTTGGCATCATTGTATGAGTTATGCAATGTTCTTCTGTTTCAAATTTTTGGAAGATTTTCAGCAAGATTTGTGTTAGTTCTTTATGGAAAGTTTGGTAGAATTCACCTGTGAAGCCATTTGGCCAAGGGCTCTTAGTTGGGAGGTTTTTAATGACTGATTCTATCTCTTTACTTGTGATTAGTTTGGTGAGATCATCAATTTCTTCTTTCATCAATATAGGCTGGTATGTACTTCTAGAAATTTGTCCATTTCCTCTGAATTGTCATTTTTGTTGGAATATAGTTTTTCAAAGTATCCTCTTATGATAGTCTTTATTTCTGTGGGGCCAGTGGTGATATCTCCTTTGTTATTTCTTATTTTGTGTATTTGCATCTTCTCTATTTTTTTCTTTGCTAGTCTAGCTAAGGGTTTGTCAATTTTATTGATCTTCTCAAAGATCCATCCCTTGGTTTTGTTTATCTTTTCAAGTGCTTTTTTATTTTCTATTTCACTTAGTTCTGCTCTTATCTTTGTTCTTTCTTTCTTTCTTCTTCCAGCGGGGTTAATTTGTGTTTTTTTTTCTAATTCCTCCAAATGTTCAGTTAGTTCCTCAATTTTTCCTCTTTCTTCTTTTTTGATGTATGAATTTATGGTTATAAGTTTCACTCTCAGTACTGCTTTTGCTGCATCCCATAAGTTTTGATATGTTGTGTTATAATTTTCATTAGTTTCATGGTAGTTATTAATTTCTTTTGAGATTTCCTCTTTGACCCACTGTATTTCTAAGAGTGTGCTGTTTAATTTCCATATCTTGGTGTGAAATCTGGGCCTCTGGCCCTTGCAGATTTTCAGCTTGATAGTGGTGTATTAAAGTCCCCCACTGTAATTGTAGAGACATCTATTCCTTCCCTTAGTTTCTCCAGTGTTTGCCTCAGATATGTGGAGGTACCCTTGTTAGGAGCATAAATGTTTATAACTGTTCTTTCTGTTTGAATGATTATCCCTTTCACTAATATGTAGTGTCCATATTTGTCTCTCACAATTGTTTTGCATTTAAAGTCTGTTTTGTCTGATATTAACATAGTTACTCCTGCCCTTTTTTGGTTATTATTTGCTTGTAAGATTCTTTTCCAGCCATTCATTTTCAACCTCCTTGAATCCCTGGGTCTAAGATGTTTTTCATGTAGACAACATATAGATGGAACATACATTCTTATCCAATTTTCCAGTCTGAGACTCTGGACAGGTGAGTTTAATTCATTGACATTCAGTGTTATCACTTTCAAGGAATTATTTATACTAGCAATTTTTTCTTTGGATTTGCGTTTGTTATATTTTGTTTGTTTTTTTTAGTCTTTTTAGTTGTTCTTACACTCTTCTCCAACTCTGTCTCTCCTGTTTTTTTCTTTCCATCTATAGAATTTCCTTTAGTATTTCTTGAAGGGCAGGATTCTTGTTGGCATACTCTATTAATTTCTGTTTATCTGTGAGTATTTGAACTCTCTATCATATTTGATTGTTAGTTTAGGTGGAAAGAGTATTCTTCTTTGGGAATTTTTTTTTCATTTAGTACCTTGACTATGTCATACCACTACCTTCTTGCCTCCATGGTTTCAGATGAGAAATCAGCACTCAATCTTATGAAGCCTCCTTTGTATGTGTGTTTTATTTCTCTTGCTGCTTTTAGAATTTTCTCTTTGTCTTGAGCATTGGATAATTTGACAAGTATACGTCTTTGGGTAGGCCTGTTGGGATTTATGCTATTTAGGGTGCATTGTGTTTCCTGAATGTGGACGTTCATCTCCCTCACTAGGTTTGGGAAGTTTTTATCCATTATTTCCTCCAACACCCCTTCTGTTCCCTTTCCCTTCTCTTCTTTTTCTGGGATGCCTATAATGCATATGTTTTCACATTTTGCATTGTCATTCAGGTCCCAAAGTTCCTGTTGAATTTTTTCTCTCTTTTTATCTGTCAATTCTACTAACTGTTTGATTTCAGATGTACTGTCTTCCACATCACTAGTTCCTCTCCCTCTTCAAATGTACTGTCATTTGCTGAGAGTGTATTTTTGATTTCTTGGATTATGCTGTTCCTTCCCATCACATCCGTTGTCTTTTTTTTTTTTCATGATTGCAATTTCTCCTGCATGCTCTCCAAGTGTTTTCTTCATATTCTTATCTCTTACTTCACCTCATTAAATTGGCCCCTATTTAATGTTTTGAGAGGTTTAAATACTTGCTTGATGTTCTGCTGTTCTTCCTAATTTAAGTTTGTTCACTGGATTGGATCATGTTTTCCTGATTATTGGTTTGGTTTGTAGATTCTTGTTGCTGTCTGGTCATCATTTTATCTTTTTGGTTTGATTAACTTCTTTGTCTAGTCTCAGGGATAACTAGTTGTTTTTGCGTGTGTGTTAAGTCTTCTCTTTGCCACTTTGTTCTTCTTATTCTATTTCCTTGCTGTTGGCTAAGTTCACTTGAAGTAAAATATTAGGGCAAGTGAAAACAAAACAAGTAAGAAAAGAAAAAAGTAGAATAGTAGTATTGATAGTAAATGTTAGCAGAAGAACCATGTGAGATCTAGGAGAATGGGTATTAGACTCATGTAAACTGTGTAGAGTTAGAACAGTAAGAAAAATGGAGTATCTATAATGAGACAGTAAACTGAATATGGGGAGGAATATAGTATGAATTAAAAGACCAGTGTGGTCAGGAAAGTGGGAAAGAGAAAGGAAAAGACAATAATATGGAGAGCGAATAAAAGACAAAACCACACAAAGGTATTAGAAATGAAAATTGAGGGCTAAATTAAGAGCAGTGGAATGTAAGAGAAACATTAAATGATGGAGGATAAAAAGATGTAGAGGAAAGGAGTTAGCATTGGTAGCCAAAATCAGTACACACAGAAAAGAGGAAATCGAGGATGAGGAAACACAGCAAATGTGAATCACTTCCTGGAACACCTAATATAAAAAAAGAAGAGAAGGAAAAAAGGGGGGAAGGGGGAAAACGGGGTTGGAAATGCAAGCAAGAAAAACAGGAAGATGAAGAAAAAGAAGAAGAAGAGGAGGAGGAGGAGGAAAGGGCTGTCGTGGTATAAAGAGGAAGGAAAAAATAAGAAAATAAACCAATAAAAAAGACCAAAATTTCAAGCAAGGAATCCTTTCTGCATTTAAGTAAAATGCTTAGGAGTCTGGCCTTCCCTCTTTCTCCCTTTCTCACTTCCCTCTCTCCCAGGGCAGCAGGGAAGCTGTGTGATGTCTCCAGTAGGAGATTCAAGTGGGTCCTTGGTGTACCAAATCACCACAGAAAACAATGTGTCTTAATTTCCAAAGACAGAGTGCCCCCACCTCACCAGAAACTCCAAATATGCTAATGGAAGTTTTCAAAACACATCTTACAGCTATCTCCCTTAGGTGTGCTACAGGAGGGGCAGTTAATTTTCTGACTCCACCTTCTTCCAGACCAAGTTTCCTAACCCAGCATTTTTAGGTAAATAGGGCTTTCTCAGCAGATTTGCCTCTCCTTTCTTCCCCAGCTTTCCCCAAGCCAGCTGGTATGCTCCTCCAAATTAAAAAAAAAAAGGGGAGGGGCAGGACCTGAAAATGAACCCGCACTCATTTTGCCCCTCTACACCTCCCACCCAACCCTCCAACTCACAAAGTCAGTCCAAAACTGAATGGCTAGTGTATTCTTTTACAGCAGGGAGCTCCGGATTTGGGAGTGAGAAGTCTGGGATATTGCAGACTTAGGGTATGTAGGTCTGTGGAACGTCCGCTGTGGTGACTTAGGGGTCATGGCTCTGGAGACCATGCTTCTGGGGAACACAGGGCCTATGAATGCCACCACACTACTGACAGTCCAGGGAATGCCTAAGGGGGAAGAGTCCCACCTCTCCACAACTTCCGACCTCGGTGCTAGAAATCTACAATTCTACCTTAGCAAGCATGATTTCTGTCTCTCCAAATCAATGTCCAAACACCTCCTGCCTTGCAAGTTCCCAAAACAGCCCACTGCAGCAAGATTCCAACCCTACTCAGCCGCTCTCCTGAGGGCGCAATTATGAAGTGCATTCTCTCAGATGCCATCTTGCCCCACCCATCAGCTATCATCTTTTAATATCTCCATTTGTTCACCCCAGCTTGTCCTTAAAGGGAAAGTACATCTGCCTCATTATCTAATAAAAGATGAAGAAATGCACATGCTGGCTGTTCTTTAATCCTCCCCTGGTCAGCCATGTATATCACTCTGGCTGCTTAGATACTCCCAACAGTGAACTCAGACACTTGTTCTTGCTGGATTTGGGAAGTATCAGGTCTCGAACCTAATGCCAGGTTGCCTAAGTTTGTTTTTGCATTACTTTTTTCCTCTGGGTAGTAACGCTAAGAAGCATTTCTACCAACTGCAAGGCACAAGGCAGAAAGTACAGTGAAGAGAATGCAGCACATATGCAGAGTATGTTGGAAAACCCAGTAACGCCCATGCTCACTGACCCCAGGAACTCAGACTGGGTGAAAGCAGCTTCAAATGAGCCTCTATAAACCCTTCACACACCTTCCATCCTGTGCAAAACACCTGGTCATTCTGGGAGAGGTGTGAAGATAAGTCAGCCTGGTTGTTGTCCACAGCCACCTGCTAAGGCCAACAAGGCAATCCTTAGTATTGTCTTAAAGTTCTTAAGAACTCCAGGGGTGCCATACGAAAGGAACTTGTCCCACGGCTGCTGGAAATCCAGGTGTGCCTGTGCTCCAAGTCACTTTACAGGACGGGGAGGACAGAAAACCTCCCAGCATGGGCTCAGGGCTCCTGCTCCCACACCATGGCTAGCCAGAACCAGCCCGCCATACCCGAGCTTCCTCCCACTGCTGCCTTCAAGCTTGTCCATTTCTGGCATGGTCACAGGATGCCCTGGTCCACTGTGGCCTTCACTTCTGTGGAAAGCATCTCCTCCAGTATGGCTCCTACACTCCTAGGTTAACAAGAAGCACAAACAATGGCCAGTGATAAAGTTTTCAGTGTTTGGTACTGTGAAAGTTGGATAGCTCTTTAGGTTAAAAATAAATTTGTATCTTCCCACTTCATTGTAGACAAAAGAAAATTCTGGATGGATTTTAAAAGGTGAAAAAACAGCTCTAAGGGTCTTCTAATCATCAAAGCAATGGGGAGAAATCACAAAAAAATATCAACCACTTTGACTATATGTATTAGTCAACTAAAGGGGTACTGATGCAAAGTACCAGAAAGCTGTTGATATTTACAAAGAGGGTTTATTTTGTGTAGAAGCTTACAGTCACATGATCATAAAGTGTAAGTTACTTCCCTTACCAAAGTCTGTTGCCACATGTTGGAGCAAGATGGCTGCTGGTCTCTGTGAGGATTCAGGCTTCTTCTTCACACTCCATGGTCCCAGCTTCTTCTGGTCTCCGATGTAGACTGACGTAGGGCTTGTCTCTCTATCTTGCACTTGTTACTTTATGGGCTTGGCTTCTCTGGTCTCTCCACAAGGTCAGCTGTAGACCCTGAGGTTATCTCTCTTCCTAGGCCTCTGCCATGTCTACGGAGACATCTCTATTTCTCTGTGTTCTTCTCCTGTGTGTTTACTTCCCCAGGTTCCAGCATCAAAACTCCAACTACTTCCTTTGCCATGTCTTTCTCTTGCTGAGTCCCTGCCCACCAAGGGGGTGAAGACTCAATGTCCTATTGACATGGGCCATTCAAACCCCTGATCAGAATTTAATACGTAAAAATGAAACCTATGAAGTTAATACAATCTATCATGCCCAGAGGAACAGAACAGTTTACAAACATAATCCAATATCTATGTTTGGAATTCATAAACAATATCAAATGGCCACACTATATAAAAATTAAAGATATTTGAATTAAATCAAATAAAATGCAACAGTTTATAAAACGTAATGCACCATGGAGAGATCACATTATCTTTAACATACATAACGTAGGATGTTGATTGGCCGAGAGTCACCTCTAGCTAGCAGTGTTATGTCCTCTAGAAGGAACCTTTGTAGGTAAGCCCCTAGACCAGAAGGCCCTTCAGGAGCCCAAGGAAGCCCAAGCACCCAACCCACACTCCTGGGATGATTGAAGGTCAATTCTCCAAAGAAGAAACTTGGTCTCCTGTCAGGCAAAGTTCTGGAATCCAGAGGTTCAGAGTTACTGCCCAGCCCACTTGAGGCCAGCTGGCAAGAAAGAAAGATGACATGTTCTCCATCACTCACACCACTTCCATATGCCCAGTAAATTAAGGACTTAGAAGGGAGCTGGGCTCCTGGTCATTCTGTGGCTTAAGTCACTCCTGGCCAGCCCACCCGTGGAACACATATGTGGCTGGAGAACACATAGACCAGGCCTGCAGGCACCTGGTGGAGAGGTGGGAGGCACCTTCCTCTCTCAAATCTGAAAGCCTGGTGCCAAAGTGGATAGGGCAGTAGGTCAGCCAGCTGGGGGCAGCACTAACAGCAGGGGAACAGGGAAAGGGAAGATCCTCATGGAAGAGGCTGGGCTTGTGCTTTCCTCTGATCCTTCTGGGCTGAGTAAGCCCCTAGGGTTCTTATTCTGAGGGGAAGATCCTAAAGGGGAAGAAGGGATTCAAGAACAGAACATGCAATCAACCTACACTGAATGTGAGAGCAAATGGCACTTTATTTTGTTCCCTAAGCTGGAGAAAATCAGCATAATAGAGTATGATATGCAACACGGCAGAAAAATGCCCATTTCTTCTCCTTCTAATTAGTTCTAAAACTCTCTTTAATGTGAGAATGATAAGAAAGCAGCAATGCCTGCCTCCCAAGCCCTGGATTAGTTACCAGGAGCCTATCATAGCTCAGAATAACCTTCCTTAACAATGCTGGTTGATGTTATCAGAATCTTAGATAGGTCTTCTTTGTGGGGATTTCATGTCTTCAGAAATTTTGCAGAACAAAATGAAATTTTTTTAATCACAGAAAAATAAAGAAAATAGTATTCATCACCAGTCAACCTCAGTTCATAACATGGCTATCCATTTCCAACAACTAATCAAACTGAAAAATCTGCTTTTCCTTGATTTGTGTCATCAATTTTTCTTCTTTCCTCTTTTTTTTTTCTTTCACTACTTTATGGATTGAAGCAGAATGTCATTAATAAAACGGATCCAGATTTAGATGCTACCACAAAACGGAGCTTCTGGGTTTATTGGTATTTCATTATTACCATTTCTCAAGGGAGTTCTTGTTTCACAAAGGATGTTGCTTTTAAAACACAAAGCAAGGTTATACTCAGGTAAGACGGCATCTGAGTGAGTGCACCTTATAACCTCTCCTGCAAAGAAGCAGCTGAATAGGGTTGGGATTTTGCTGGACTGGGCTGTTTCAGGCATTTGCAGGGCAGGAGGTGTCTGGATATCAAATTAGTGGCACTGTGAAAAAGAAGACTCATGTATAATGTAGAATTTTGGGTCTCTTTCATGGAGATTGGGGCTGCTCGTATTAAGCTTCCCCCTGGGGTAGGCAGTCCTGGAGACTTTGCTGCACCAGGGAATTCCCAAGACCTGAGCGGGCTATTTGGGGGCTTGCAGGGTGGGAGGTGTCTGGAAGTCGCTTTGGTGAGACAGAGATGGAAGCATTCTTGCAAGACGTGGAATTTTGGGTTTCTGACACAGAGATCAGAGCTTCCAGCTAGAGCCCCTCCAACTAGAGCAGACAGCCCATCTGTGGCATCCCCAAACTGCTTGTAGTACAGCGGTGCCCCCAGGAGGCTGTTTCAGGGGCTTGCAGGTTGGGAGGTGTCTGGAAGCCAATTAGACAAAGATGGAGATTTTTGCGAGATGTGGAATTTTGGATTTCTGACATGGAGCTCAGAGCTCCCGGCTAGAGCCCCTTCTCGTAGGACTGGCGGCCCATCTGCACCAGTCCCTGAATTGTCTATAGTACAGTGGCATCCCCAGCAGGCTGTTTCAGGGGCTTGCAGGGCAGGAGGTGTCCTGAAGTTGACTTGGTGAGACAGTGACAGAAGAGACTCCTGTGAGAGGGGGAATTTTGGGTTTCTGACATAGAGGTCAGAGTTTGTGGGCATGACCCCTCCCCACAGGGCTGGTTCCAAGCTGCGGGGATCCCTGAAGGCTGTGTTGCACTGTGGTGCTCCCAGGCTCCCTGTTAACTGGATTCGTGGTTCCCAGGTCTGTGCCCCCTAAACCCTGGTGGCTCACACCCCAGAGACTCACACCTCTTGAGTCTGCAATATCACAGACTTCCTATCCCTGAATCTTCCATGCCCTGAGGGCCATCAGACGCCCTTGACTGTCCTAGCCCTTGGAGTTGGTGGGTTTTTTTTTTCCTTTTTCCTTTTTTAAAATTGTCTTGGTTGCTAATATTGCATTATCTCCTGGTCTTTTCTCCCATTGTATCCCCCAAGGTCCTTTTTTGTTTATTGGGTTTTTTTTCTTTCTTCTTTTCTTTTTCTTGCTTGTTTCCCTCTCTTTTCTTTGCCCACCCCCTTTTTTCCTTCTCTTTTTTTCTTTTCTCTCTTTTTCTTCCTATTTTAAATTATTTTATTTATACAATAGGTGCTGCAGGGAGCGCCTCACTTTTGCTGTGTTTCCTCATCCTCCATTTGCTCAGATCTGTGTGAATTGATTTTGGTCACCTACACTAACACCTTTCCCCCACATCTTTCTATCCTCTACCATCTACTGTTTTTCTTACATTCCACCTCCATTTCTTTGGTCCCCAAATTGTCTAACTTTTAATTTCTAATACCTTTGTTCTGTTTTCTGTCTTTTATCCACTCTTGATACTATTGTCTTTCTTTTCTCTTTCCTCTCTCATGAAAACACTGGCCTTTTAATTCATACTATATTCCCCCCATAATCAGTTGACTGTCTCATTATAGGTACTTTAATTACTGTTATAACTCTACACAACTTACATGAATCTAATATCCATTCTCCCAGATCTCATATTCTTGCTCTGTTAACATTTATTACCAATACTACTTTAAACATTTTCTTTTCTTACACAATTTCCTTTCCCTGGCCCTAATATTTTCCTTCAAAGTGAACTCATCCAGCAACAAGAAATTAGAATAAGAAGAACAAAGTTACAAAGAGAAGATTTGACACTTATGCAAGAACATCAACTAATTAATCTCCTAGACTAGACAAAGAAACTAAGGATGATTAAACTAATGAAGATAAAACGATGGCCAGACAGCAAAAAAAAGCTACAAACCAAAAGAATAATCAGGAAAACATGCTGAATCCAATGAACAAACTAAAAACCAGGAAGGGGCAGAACATTGGACAAGTAATTAAAGATCTCAGAACATATATTAGAGACCAACTTAATGAAGTAAAGGAAGAGTTTAAAAATATGAAGAAAGCACTTGGAGAGGAAATTGCAGACATACATAAAATGATAACAGATATGATGGGAATGAATGCCACAGTTCAACAGTTCAAGAAATCAAAAATACACCCGCAGCAAATAGCAGATTAGAAGAGGCAGAGGAGAGAATTAGCAACGTGGAAGGCAGTACATCGGAAATCAAACAGATATTAGAATTCATCGATAAAAAGATAGAAAAAATCCAGCTAGGACTTAGGGACCTGAATGACAATGCAAAATGCTCAAACATACGTATTATAGGCATCCCAGAAGGAGTAGAGAAGGGAGAGGGGTCAGAAGGGGTGTTGCAGGAAATAATGGCTGAAAATTTCCCAAATCTACTGAGAGAGACAGATGTACATATCCAGGAAGCACAATACACCCCAAACATCATAAATCCCAACAGGCCCACCCCAGGACATATACTTGTCATATTATCCAATGCTCAAGACAAAGAGAAAATTCTAAAAGAAGTAAGAGAAAAGAAAACAATCACATACAAGGAGGGTCCATAAGATTAAGTGCTGATTTCTCTTCTGAAACCATGGAGGCAAGAAGGCAGTGGTATGCTATAGTCAACATACTAAAAGAAAAAATTCCAACCCAGAATACTCTACCAAGCTAAACTAGCATTCAAAAATGATGGAGAGTTCAAAATATTCACAGATAAACAGAAATTGAAAGAGTATGCCAACAAGAAACCTCCCCTTCAAGAAATACAAAAGGGAGCTCTGCAGGAAGAAAGGAAAATACAGGAGAGACAGAGTTTGAGGAGAGTGTAAGAGCAACAAAAAAGACAAAAAGAGAAGGAAAAAAAACAGACAAAATATGACAAACCCAAGTCCAATCAAAATATGGCTAACATAAATAATTCCTTGAAAGTAATAACACTGAATGTCAATGGATTAAGCTCACCTATCAAAAGATTCAGACTGAGACATTGGATAAGGAAATATGACCCATCTATATGCTGTCTACAAGAAGCACATCTTAGACCCAGCAATTCATGGAGGCTGTAAGTGAATAGTTGGAAAACAATCTTACAAGCAAACAATAACCAAAAAAAAAAAGAAAAAGAAAAAGGCAGCAGCTATATTTTTATCAGACAAAATGGACTTTAATTGCAAAACAATTGTGAGAGACAAAGAAGATTACTACATATTAGTGAAAGGGGCAATCTCTCAAGAAGAATGAACAATCATAAATATTTATGCTCCTAACTAGGGCGCCTCCAAATACGTGAGGCAAACACTGGAAAAACTAAGAGAAAGAATAGATGCCTCTATGACTACAATGGGAGATTTTTTTTTTAAATATTACATTCAAAAAATTTGAGGTCCCATTCAACCCCACCACCCCCACCCCCCACTCCTCCCACAGCAACACTCTCTCCCATCATCATGACACATCCATTGCACCTGGTAAGTACATCTCTGAGCATCACTGCGCCCCATAGTCAATGGTCCACATCATAGCCCACACTCTCCCACGTTCCATCCAGTGGGCCCTGGGGGGATCTACAATGTCCTGTAATTGTCCATGAAGCACCACCCAGGACAACTCCACGTCCCGAAAATGACTCCCCATCTCATCTCTTCCTCCCATTCCCCGCACCCAGCAGCCACCATGGCCACCCTTCCCACACCCATGTCACATTTTCTCTGTGGACATTGGATTGGTTGTGTCCATTGCACATCTATGTCAAGTGGGGGCTTGGATTCCACATGGATACTGGATGCACTCCTCCTGCTTTCAGTTGTAGGCACTCTAGGCTCCATGGTGTTGTGGTTGACCTTCTTCAACTCCATGTTAGCTGAGTGGGGTAAGTCCAATAAATCAGAGTGTAGGAGTTGAAGTCTGTTGAGGCTCAGGGCCTGGCTATCATGTTGTCAGTCCAGAGATTCTAATCCCCTAAATATATCTCAAACCCCAGCACCAACTACAATTCCAGTAAAGTAGCATGCGAGTCTTGTGAAAAGAGATCCCCTCTGAGTCCAGTTCCATCATGCAGAAACACCAACTCCAAAGAAGGGCCATCTGACATGGCAGTGAGCCCCATCTGTATAATGTGAGATTTTAAACACCACTATCAACTTTGGACAGAACATTTCAAAACAGAATCACTAAAGAAAGAAAATATTTGAACAGTATATTAGAGGAGCTGGATCTAATAGACATATAAAGATCATTACACCAGAATACAGCAGAATATACATTTTTCTCAAGGATACATGGATCATTCTCCAAGACAGACCATATGCTAGGCCACAAAGAAAGGCTTAATGAATTCAGAAAGATTGAAATCATACAAAATAATATCTCTGACCACAGTGGAGTGAAGCTGGAAATCTGCAAGGGCCAGAGGCCTAGATTTCACACCAAGATATGGAAATTAAACAGCACACTCTTAGAAAAACAGTGGGTAAAAGAGGAAATCTCAAATGAACTTAATATCTACCTTGAAACTAATGATAATGATAATAAAACATACCAAAATTTATGGGATGCAGCAAAAGCAGTACTGACAGGGAAATTTATAACCATAAATTCATACATCAAAAAAGAAGAAAGAGCAATAATTAAAGAACTGCACATTTGGAGGATTTAGGAAAAAAAACAACAAAGTAACCCCATAGGAATAAGAAAGAAAGAAAGAACAAAGATAAGAGCAGAACTAAATGAAATAGAAAATAAGAAAGCACTTGAATAGATAAACAAGACCAAGAGCTGGTTGTTTGAGAAGAGGAATAAAAATGACAAGCCCTTAGCTACACTAACAAAGAAAAAAATAGAAAATATGCAAATACACAAAATATGAAATGAGAAAGGAGATATCACCCCTGACCCCACAGAAATAAAGACTATCATAAGAGGATACTTTGAAAAAGTATGTTCCAACAAAAATGACAATTCATAGGAAATGGAGAAATTCATAGAAACACATAGGCAGCCTATACTGACAAAAGAAGAAATTACTGATCTCAACAAACCAATCACAAGTAAAGAGATAGAGTCAGTCTTTAAAAACCTCCCAACTAAGAAGAGCCCAGGGCCAGATGGCTTCACAGGTGAATTCTACAAAACATTCCAGAAAGAACTAACACCAATCTTGCTAAAACTCTTCCAAAAAAACGAAACAGAAGGAACATTTTCAAACTCATTCTATGATGCCAACAATACTCTAGTACCAAAGCCAAACAAAGACACCACAAGAAAGGAAAATTACAGACCAATTTCTCTAATGAACTTAGATGCAAAAATACTTAACAAATACTTGCTAACCATATTCAACAACACATTAAATGAATTATACACCATGACCAATTGGGATTCATTCCAGGTATGCAAGGATGGTTCAACATAAGAAAATCAATGAAAGTAATACACCATATAAACAGATTGAATGAAAAAAATGAGGTGATTATATTTATAGATACAGAAAAAACATTTGACAAAATACAGCACCCTTTCATGATAAAAACACTGCAAAAGATTGGAATACAAGGAAATTTTTTGAACATGATAAAGAGTATATATGAAAAACCCACAGCCAACATCGTTTACAATGGTGAAATCCTAAAATTCTTCCTCTAAGATCAGGAACAAGACAAGGATGTCCACTATCACGTCTTCTATTAAACATTGTCTTAGAAGTACTTGCTCAAGGACTGAGGCAAGAACCAGATATAAAAGGCATTCAAATTGGAAACGAAGGAGTCAAAATTTCATTATTTGCAGATGACATGATCCTATACATAGAAAACCCTGAGAGGTCTCCAACAAAGCTTCTAGAACTCATAAATGAGTTTAGTAAAGTCGCAGGTTATAATATCAATGCACAAAAATCAGTAGCATTTCTGTACACCAATAATGAGCAAGCTCAGGAGGAAATCAAGAAACAAATACCATTTACAATAGTCAATAAAAAAATCAAATACCTAGGAATAAACTTAACTAAAGAGGTAAAGAACTTATACACACAGAACTACACAAGATTGTTCTAGGAAATCAAAGAAGACCTAAATAAATAGAAGAATATTCCCTGTTCATGGATAGGAAGACTAAATATTATTAAGATGTCTATCCTACCAAAACTGATCTACACATTCAATGCAATCCCAATAAAAACCAACACAGCATTCTTTAAGGAACTAGAAAAACTAACTGTGAAATTTATTTGGAAAGGAAAGAGGCCCGGAATAGCCAAAGACATATTGAAAAAGAAAAATGAAATTGGAGGAATCACACTACCTGACTTCAAAACATACTACAAAGCTACAGTAGTGAAAACAGCATGGTATTGGCATAAGGAGAGACACACAGACCAATGGAACCGAACTGAAAGTTCTGACATAGATTCTCATATATATAGCCATATAATATTTGATAAAGCCACCATACACTCTCAACTGGGAGAGAATGGCCTATTCAACAAATGGTGCCTGGAGAACTGGATATCCATATGTAAAAGAGTGAAAGAGGATTACCATCTCACACCTTATACAAAGATCAACTCAAGATGGATCAAAGACCTAAATATAAGAGTCAAGTAATAGGAAATGGCTCCATGAACTTCACACCAATAGCACAGGCAGCCAAAGAACAAATAGATAAATGGGACTTCCTGAAAATTAAAGCCTTCTGGACCTCAAAGGAGTTTGTCAAAAAAGTAAAAAGGGAGCCTACACAATGGGAGAAAATATTTGGTAACCATATATCAGATAGGAGACTTATAACTTGCATATATAAAGAAATCCTATATCTTGAAAATAAAAAGATAAACAACCCATTTAAAAAATGGGGGAAAGTTTTAAATAGACACTACTCCAAAGAAGAAATACAAATGGCTAAAAAGGACATGAAAAAATGCTCCAAAGCTCTAGCTATCAGGGAAATGTAAATCAAAACTACAATGAGATACCATCTTACTCCCATAAGATTGGCAGCTATGAAAAAAACAAAAGAGTACAAATGCTGGAGAGGATGTGGAGGAATGGGAACACTCATCCACAGCTGGTGGGAATGCAGAAGGATCCAACCATTCTGGAGGACATTTTGGCTGTTGCTCAAAACTAACCATAGATTCGCCATATGACCCAGCAATTCCGCTGCTGGGTATATACGCAGCAGAACTGAAAACAAGGACACAAACTGATAGATGCACACCAGTGTTCATAGCAGCATTGTTCACTGTTGCCAAAAGTTGGAATCAACCCAAATGCCCATCAACAGATGAATGGATCAACAAAATGTGGTATATACATACAATGGAATACTACTTGGCTTTAAGAACAAATACACTACAAACACATGTGATAACATGGATGAATCTTGAGAACCTTATATTGAGTGAAGCAACCCAGGCATTGAAGGACAAATACTACATGACATTAATCATATGAAATAAGTAAACACAAGGTGCCTTAGAGAGCTAGAGACTGGATGATAGGCTTACAGGAAATCGTGGTGTAGAGGAAGGATGTAAGCTGACATCTACATGGGTGAATCTGTGATAAGCTGGAGGTAAATATGTGTACCCGGAAGGGATAAAATTGGGGCATAGGGTTACCTTTGGATGGGGCTTTGTGGGTTTTAGGGGGGCTAGGGATAGGCAAATGGGTAATATTGCCAAGAAATTGGGGGGAGTTTGGGGCAACATACGAACATAGAAGATTGTCAGGTATTTGGTTGAGAGTATAATGCTGAGAAAACCTTTTCAAAAATATAATAAGGAAAGTGACCTGTTTAACATCCTTAAAGGGAATAATCTGATGCAGGACAGACTCCTAGGGAATATGTGAATTTCCATTTTGCCAGAGAGGGTTATATCACTGGGTAGAGACCCATATAATGAGAGTGAATGTATACCCACATCCTGGGGAGGACTGATGCCATCAAATAGAGGGACCTGTATCTCTCAAGAGAAATGGTGGCTCCCAGGGCATTAGGGCAGTTGAGCATGTCAAGCCCTCAACACTGTTGCAAGTATCTCTGAACATGGCTCTTCAAGAAATGAAGATGGACTGTCACTGTAGGCCCTAAGGGGAGGGGGAAATAGGTATTGAATAGATGGAACCAACATAACTGTGAGGGCAATAGAAGTTTTTCATAAGAGTATGCAAGGATGGATATAAGACATGTAAAATTACACCAAAAATACATAGGGGCTGATAGGCTAAAATGTAAATCATAATGTAAAACATAGGATAACTGAAAATTTAGAAAATCGTATAGCCTAAAGTATAAACCACAATGTAAACACAAATGTTACCTTGTTTGAAAGCTATTGCCTCAATGTCTGTACATAAGTTTCAGTAAATATGGTATGACTATGTTAAAAGATTATTGCTGTGGAAGGAAAAAGGTTTTATGTTGGATATGTGAGATTACTATATATTGTATATATGAATTACTGTGATCTAAAACTCTTGTGAAGATAAGCTTAATAATTAGAAAAAAGAAAAGAAAAAGATAGGATGTTGAATTTTTCCAAATTAGTATGTACTCTATATCTAACCTTAAAACTCATTGCTATATTCCATTTTACTATTAAGGGAACCTGGCAATATATTGGGCTTCACTTTTCAGGAAGTTTTGGATCACAGAGTAGTTCAACAATGGCAGCAGAGGAATACTGGTGTGGTATGTTATTGACAGGGGACATATGGTTGACAGGGAGTTCTACAGGGCATATATGTTTGGATATTTTCTTAGTGGAAACAATTAAAAATAACTACTGAGGGAGTGCTGTATTCCTAACCAGGGAGCTCTATCACAGTCCCTAAGGGAACGGCAACAATCCCCCAAGTGCAACGGCAAAGACAAAAAAGGAATGAAGTTCCAACAATGTGCCCATGATCCTAATGACTATGCTTGTGAGTCTGTGCACTGGAAATAAGAGCAAGGCCTAAAGCAGTAGTGTGCCTAAGAGTTACCTCCTGAGAGCCTCCGTGTTGCTCAAATATGGCAAGTCTCGAAGCCAAACTCAGCATGTAAATGCATTGCCTTCCCCCCCCCCCCAGCATGGGACATGACTCCTGGGGATGAGCCTCCCTGGTGCCGAGGGATCACTACCAAGTACCAGCTGATGACGTAACTAGACAATGACCTTGAATAAATGGTTCAACTCGGACCAGCAGAATATCCCTGTCTACATATAATAATAGGAGTTAAAAACGCTTTTTGGCCTAAATCAAGGGGGAAATGGAAAGGACAAATGAGTTTATATGGCTATGAGTCTCTAAAAAAGAGCCTGGAGGTTATCAGAGGGTTTGCCATTATGCACACCTGAGCAGTCTCAGAGACAGATAAAGTAGATGCAACCCCAGGTATTGGTTCTTCTGAGGGCTACAGAGACCCACAGGTCTTATGGTCATGGCAGATGGAGTTCAGTTCCATGTCAGTTGGCCCTTCTTTGGAGTTTGTGTTTCTGTGTGATAGAGCTGGACTCAGATGTGATCTCTTTTCACAAGCCTTTCCTGTTACTTTATCAGAATTGTAGTTGGTGCTCGGGTTTAAGATATTTCTAGGGCATCTGAATCTCTGGACTGACCACGTGATAGTCAGGCCCTGAGCCTCAACAGACTTCAGCTCCTACACTCTGGTTTATTGGACTTACCCCACTCAGATAACATGGAGATGAAGAAGGTCAATCACCACACCATGAAGCCTAGAGTGCCTACAACTGAAAGCAGGAGGAATGCATCCAGCATCCATGTGGAATCTGAGCCCCCTGTTGACATAGATGTGGAATGGACACAACCAATCTAAGGTCCACAGGATGGAGGGATAGAATATGGATTAGAGTGGACTTACTGATATTCTATTCATGAACTATTGTGGTTAGTATTCAAAGAAAATGTGGCATTGGTGTGGAAAAAGTGGCCATGGTGGCTGCTGGGTGTGGGGAATGGGAGGAAGAGATGAGATGTGGAGGGTTTCTCAGGACTTGGAGTTGTCCTGGGTGGTGCTGCAGGGACAATTACTGGACATTGTAGATCTTCCCATGGCCCATTGGATGGAACGTGTGAGAGTGTGGGCTATGATGTGGACTATTGACCTTGAGGTGCAGCGCTGCTCAGAGATGTATTCACCAAATTCAATGAATGTGTCATGATGATGGAGGGGAATGTTGCTATGGGGGGAGTAGTGGGGTTAGGGGGATGGGGGGTACATGCAGACCTCATATTTTTTTAATGTAATATTTTAAAAAATGAATTAAAAAAAATAAAAACACAAAGCAAAACAAACTCCATTTACCTTTCTCTCTTGATAGCCATTTGGCCCTTTGTGTTTTGAGTATTGTTGAAATTCAGTGTTTCCTGATCCTGGTTTGGCCCTTGTTGTGTACCATCAGTTTTCCCTCAGGAAATAGCTGAGGTGTGAACAAAGTGCAGGGTGACACAGAAGGAGGGTTGCTGATGTTGGTGGTGCTGGGGGTAGGAAACAGACGTGACAGTGGAGGAGACCTTGGTACTGCAGGTAGAGCTGCTGGCTGAGAAAGGGCACTTGGTAGGAGAAGCAAGGGCTTTCCAGCAGTGGGAAATGCAGCCAGAGACCCAACCCTGGAGGGCACTTCAGGATCAGCTGAGTGGTAGATGGCACCAATAGCCAATTCTCCTCCACTCCCGGCCACCCACAGGAGTAACCGTCCCTGCTCCTCTCCTAGGTGCTTGCATGTGACAAAGGAGCCATGTGTGACTCTTCAGGCAGAAGCATGTATGTACCTATGGCCAGGAGCTCCAAAGACTTCACACTGAAAGGACAACAGCCTGACTGGTGACTCACCCTCCACCTGGGTTCCTGAGACTGGACTGAGCAGAGCCTCCCTGCCACATACACAAACACATACACACACACACACACACACACACACACACACACACAACTTTTGGCATGGGAAGTCTATCTTTACTTTTAGCCACTGTCTCAGTTTGCCAGGGCTGGTCTGACAATGCCCCAGAACTGCTTATTTAAGCCCCCAGGTTGATGGTTCTATCATGTGCATCTCTGACAGTGGTCAGATCAGGAAGGAAAGGCTTGGCCCTGTGGACCCAATCCTTAGCAAAAGGTCACTGACCATCTCTAGCCAAAGACAATTAGTCTATGGGGTGCAGCAGTGCTCCAAAATGTATTCACCAAATACAATGAATGTGCCACACTAATGAAAGAGGTTGATGATGTGGGAGGAGTGGGGTGAGGGGGGTGGGGGTATATGGGAACCTCTTACATTTTTTTAATTTAACATTTTTTGTGATCTATGTATCTTTAAAAAATACAACTAAAAAATTGATGGGAGTGGGGAGTGGAGTATATGGGAACCTCTTATGTTTTTTAATGTAACTTTTTGTGTGATCTATTAACTTTAAAAAAAGATAATTAAAAAATTAAAAATTAAAAACAAAACAGTAATTAGAGCTCCACTGACCCAGGGCTTACTGTGAGCCACTGTATGCATGCTAATTACTTTCATTCTTATAAGTGGTCCATGAGGTCGGTTCTGTTTGATCTGTTCTAGAATGGCAAAGTGAGACAGAGAGGCTATGACTTGTGAAGGCTCCATAGCTAGTCACCGTAGAGCTGATACTTCCACACAGGACTCCTCAGCCTGGGATGCTAACCAACACACTGACTACTGTTAACTGTGCTCCAAGGAAATTGACTTAGGAAGTAATTTGATCAGCTTTGTTAGGGGCTGAAAGTACCTGCAATGAATTTTGGGGCAGTTTGGTCCTTCAGCAAACCTGTAGTACATAATTCACCCTCTTTATGACCAATGATCCCAAGGTCAGAGAAACTGCTCCTGGAGCCCTGGAGTTGATCAGATACCAGTGCCCATAATCCCAGTACCATGGTGTGAACATTGGTACAAATGGACTTTGAAATGCCTTTTGCTGTTCTTGCTGTTTTTAAGGTTCTTTTCTTTAGATTTTTTTTATTGACTTTGTAATAATATTACATTAAAAATATATATGTGAGGTCCCATTCAACCCCACCCTCCCACCCCCCCCTCTCCCCCCCCTCCCAACAACACTCGTTCCCATCATCATGACACATCCATTGGATTTGGTAAGTACATCTTTGGGCACCTCTGCACCTCATAGACAATGGTTCACATCATGGCCCATACTCTCCTCCATTCCATCCAGTGGGCCCTGTGAGGATTTACAATGTCCGGTGCTTCCTCTTAATATTTATTTCAGTTGCATCATTTCCTTTTGGCATACACAAAGCCCCAGGACTTGAATTTGCCTGTAACCCCAGCTAATCAAAACGGCCATGAAATGCTTTAAACACATAAAATCCCATTTGAATGAATGTATTCTAAGGACAATTCCCATTTTCCAGGCGGCAGTAAGCCATTAGAGGAGGAGTCAGCAACTTTCTCTGTGAAGGGCCAGGTGGGAACTCTCCTGTCCCAGGGGCTCTGCCACTATCACTCAACCCCAACATCGTACACAGGGAGGCTAGAGAAATGAATGGGTGTGGCTATGTTCTAATAAAACTTTATCAAAACTGGCTGGGGGCCAGATTTGGCCCACGGGTTTAGTGTGCCGACAGTGTCATATAGAAAGGCGTGCTTATGGCTCATTCTTGATTTCCCTCCAAGGGGCAGAGCCCCAGTCACTTCCTACCTCCAGGCCCCTCTCCGGCCCTTGTTTAGTCAGCCCTGGAAGGTGGGACTGCTTATCAGACTGGCAAATTCAAAAAGGAGACACTGAGTCTTCAGGCTCACTCTGCCCTTCTCCGTCTTGGGCCTGGCCCGCAGGGGGCAGGGGTTCTGCTCTGCTCTTCACCACATTTGAGATTCAGAAGCTACAAGCCCCACTGTGCAGTCCTCAGTGGTACTTTCCACCAGTGACACCCTATCAAGGAGCAATCTACAATCCACCTTAGGGTGCTATGGAAAGGGACTCCTCAAAGGTACAAACAAACCGGTGTAGCATGAACTCTCTTTGTTATTCTGAAAATCCAGATGAATTTTATATTCTCTCGATAAAGAAGCATTGAACAACTTCAGACACCAAGAGTTCTGGCTTTTTCACTATTATCACATGATGGCCATCAACTCACTGGCAATATCATAGGTACCGTGGACTCAAAATGTAAACCCCACTTAATAAGTGAAACTATTTACAGTTGTTCAAAACCTATTGCTTACAGGAAGAAAATAAATGAAGTGTGTGTTGGCAGAAAGTCAGGAACCCTTCCGTTCCACCCCTCTCCTGTTTCAATGGCCAGCAGAGACATGTACCTTGTCAGATGGTCCCAGAAGTCCCCTTCCTTCCTTCCTTCCTCCATCCAGTCCTTCCACATGCTAGAAGCCAGGCAGAGGGGTACCTCGGATTCAAGAGACATCCCGGGGGGCAGGCTGAGGGCCATGGTTGCTTCAACTGGAAACTATGCTTCTATGTGTGAAGTGAAGCTCATGAGACTCAAGAGGCCTCCCACTAGTACTCCAGCAAGAGTTGAGCAGAACTGGGGACTCACCTGGGCACCACTGATTGTGGGTGGCTAGGAGAAGAGGAAGGAGGCATTTTTTGGGATTATTTTACACACCATTAACTTCCTTTCCAAGGGAATCTGTGTTCCACGTTATGGGTTGAGCTGTGTACCCCAAAAAGATACCTTGAAGTCCTAATCCCAGGTACCTGGGAACATGAACTTTTTGCAAAAGCATTATTGCAAGCAGAATCATTTAAACTGAATGAGGCCGACTGCAGTGGGTGGACCTTTAGTCCAGGATGGCTGGTGTCTTTAGAAGGGAGGTGTGGGCACAGATAGAAGGGGAGGGCGCCATGGGAAGAGAGACTGAGCAGGCCATAGGGTGAATGAGGAGGCACTGAAAACCCAAGGCTTGCTGGCCAAGGGACAGGTGCCCCAGCGGCCAGGACTGACCCACCAGCACAGCCCATGCACTTGAAGCTTCAGTCTGCAGGGCTGAGAGAGCGGTTCCTGGTGTTTTTAGCCACCTAGTTCGTGGCACTTGTGACAGCAGCCTGAGAAAAGTGAGGTGTCCCTCTTCTGGCAGTCCCATCCATCCAGGAGGGCTGAGGGATAGCCCAGGTGCCCAGCTGTCCTCCAGGCTGAGAGTCTCCAACCAAGGCTTTTATCTAATCAGATGCCCTGAGGAGCGCCCTGGGGACAGACAGAAACAATGTTGAAAAGAAAGGAATGGGTGACCTGGACAACTCTGAACACCCTTCTCTTCCTTCCTTCCACCCTCTCTTGGGTGCTTCGGCTGCTTGGACCCCAGAGCTCTTCCCACCATGCACACCTTCCCAGAGGGGCCGGGCCAGATGGTGCAGACCTATTCCTTGTTGTTGGTGGGTGGGAAGGCGGCCCGAGGGTTCCCGTGGTGGCACAGGACCGTCCATTAGCCTGGCTGCTTATTCACAGCCCCGGGAACCACCGCACATACTGCTCAGGGGGACGCATCCTGCACGCTCCCTTTCTAGACTCTTTGAGCACCCCCGGATTGCCTCGGGGCCCCTCCAGCTCTGGGGGGAAGGGGTGTCTCTGTGTCTCTCAGTACTAGAAGCTCTGCTCTTTCGGGTCCAGGTGCCAGTCCCAGCGACCCCGCCAAGCAGCCCCTGCCCCCTCCACCCCCGGGCGCCCCATGGAGTCTTCCTGGTGAGCACTCCCTCCTTGCCCCCCACCCCCCCACCGTCACTTGACCTCCCCGATAGCCCTTTCCCACTATGATGTCCTGCTCCCACCCCCACAGAAGCATCCCCCACCCTGCCCGAGCCCCGCCCCCACGCCCTGCCTGGCCCCCAGACCCCTTCCACGCGGTGCCGCTGGGTGTCCAGTCCCCCTCCGGGTGGCACAGCCCCGCCCCAGCCGCTCCCTGGCAGGGGAGCCCTGCCCCCAGCACCGCCTCACCCCCGCCGATCTATGCCGCCCCTCCCGTCTCACCCTGGCCTGGCAGGAGAAGTCGCTGTGCTCCTCGGGGTCCAGGCGCCGCGGCGGGAAGTAGCTGAAGGCGGACAGCGCCGAGATGGGCGGCGGCCGGGGCTTGCCCCGCAGCGTGGCGGCGGCGATCTCCTCGTCCCCCAGGCCGCCCCGATCCAGCTTCTCCGCCCTGGCCAGGTCGGTCCCACCCGGCCGGGGGCCCCGCCCGAGTTCGCCTGCCTGGCTGCCCCGCGCCCGCGTTCGGCAGTTGCCGGGAAACCGCAGCCTCACGTCACAAAGCTGGGCGGGGAGCGCAGGGCTGGGGCGCAGGGCCGAGGGCGCAGCCGGGATGGGGATGGGACCGTGCCCTCCCGTCTCCCTGCGGTTCCCTGGAGCGCCCACTTGGGACGCGAGGAGCCGCGTCTGCTGGACTGGCGGCCTGCGCCGGCTTGCACTTGCCCTTGCCCTTGAGCTCGGGGAGGGTCCCAAGCCGGCTGTCTGGAAGAAGTGTAGGCCACCCGCGCGCTGCATCTGAAACCCTCCAGGAGCCGCGGAACAGTAGTGGAAGAAACAGGTGGAATTCATTGCCATCGTATATTAACTCTGTGTCCGCAGCAGCATCGTGTCAACGTGCAACGAATCAGTTTTCAGCGCCTCGGTCACCACGAGGGGTCACCGCTCACGGTACTGGCAGGTGCGGCACGAATCGAATCCAGCCAAGTAATATCTGGGAAAACTGAGCTGTTCCGCAGTGCTCTGCTGTTTCTTTTCTTTTTTTTTTTTTTTTTAAAGATTTATTTATTTATTTAATTTCCCCCCCTCCCCTGGTTGTCTGTTCTTGGTGTCTATTTGCTGTGTCTTGTTTCTTTGTACGCTTCTGTTGTCGTCAGCGGCTCGGGAAGTGCGGGCGGTGCCATTCCTGGGCAGTCTGCTCTTTCTTTTCACGCTGGCGGCTTTCCTCACGGGTGCACTCCTTGAGCGTGGGGCTCCCCGACGCGGGGGACACCCTTGCGTGGCAGGGCACTCCTTGCGCGCATCAGCGCTGCGCATGGCCAGCTCCACACGGGTCAAGGAGGCCCGGGGTTTGAACCGCGGACCTTCCATGTGGTAGAAGGACGCCCTAACCACTGGGCCAAAGCCAAAGTCCTGTTTCTTGAGTCAAATGCTGGTTTGGCCCAGTGGTTAGGGCGTCCGTCTACCATATGGGAGTTCCGCGGTTCAAACCCCGGGCCTCCTTGACCCGTGTGGAGCTGGCCATGCGCAGCGCTGATGCGCGCAAGGAGTGCCCTGCCACGCAAGGGTGTCCCCCGCGTCGGGGAGCCCCACGCGCAAGGAGTGCACCCGTGAGGAAAGCCGCCCAGCGTGAAAAGAAAGAGCAGCCTGCCCAGGAATGGGGCCGCCCATACTTCCCGTGCCGCTGACGACAACAGAAGCGGACCATTGACTATGGGGTGCAGTGATGCTCAGAGATGGACTTACCAGGTGCAATGGATGTGTCATGATGATGGGAGAGAGTGTTGCTGTGGGGGGCGGTGGGGTTGAATGGGACCTCATATTTTTCATAATGTAATTAAAAGTAATAATAATAAATAATTAAAAAAATAAAACAAACTGATTGCCAAAAAAAAAAAAAAAAAACAAACAAGACGCAGCAAATAGACACCAAGAACAGACAACCAGGGGAGGGGGGGAAATTAAATAAATAAATAAATCTTTAAAAAAAAAAAAAAAAAGAGGTGCGTTCCTTTTGTCGAAAATTCACTTAATTCTAAAGCCTCGAATGTGTGTGTGTGTATCAGTAAAAAGGAAAAGGGGAACAAAACTGGCCTTGGGAATACTTTAACCAGGGCGGCTCTACGAAGACCGGCTTTGAAACATAAATAATAATGAGGAGCCAGACTTGTGAAATCTGGGGAACAGTGGGTCATTCCAGACAGAGGGAAGAGCATCTGTGGTGGCCCTGAGGCCGAGCCCATTGATGTGCAGGCGGCAGAAAGGGAGGAGAAGGGGTAGGCAGCAGGGAGTGCAGGTGGACAGGCAGGCAGGGGAGGGGTAGCACTCAGGCAGGGACCAACGAGCACCCTCTCAAGGGGCTTCTTGCCTGCAGGTCCTTGATTCAGGCAGAGGTTTTAGAGATTTTTCAGTACCATGTCCTTGATGCTAATTAACAAAAACAGTAACCACACATTCACAGTGGCACCCCTAGAAGTAGAGGACCCTAGAAGTATGATACCCCTAGAAGTACAGCACACTAGCAGAAGGGAACCCTAGAATTATGGCACCCCTAGAAGTATGACCCAGCAAGCCAGTCTGTGCTTCTCCTACCCTTCCTTACATGTACCCTCACCAAAAGCTGTGTCAATAAAATCTGACTGGAAAAGAAAGCACCCTAGAACCTCTATGAGAAGCGATGATAGCACCTGCCATTGACTAAGCATTCCCTTCACTGTTTGCCAGGTGCTGCCCTAAGCAATTCCATGGCATGTTTCATTGACTATCCTACAATATTTAGACTACACTTGTTTGAAATTTTGGGGATATCTCAGCCTCCAGAGGTGCTCAGTTCACCAATGAGCCAAAATCCCTTCTGGATTTGTGGCCCAAGCCCTTGTGGTGTGGAGTATTTTTGGAGGGAACTGACTGCTCTTCTTCCCCAGGACTATCTCAACTACACTGATTTCTGCTCCTCCCTAGTCTTCCTTCCATCTGACAAGCATTCTCCAAGTTCCCTATGCACCAGCCTACGAAGGCTTGGAAGGCAGCAACTTTAGGACCACACTCTCCACAGGCACCTCTCCCAGCAGCACCATCCCTCTGCTTCCAGGCCTGGCTCAGGCAAAGTGCTTCTTCACTGGGAGGAAGGTAAGCAGTGCAAGAGAAACTGCTCCCCTTTTGCTCAGCCGGAACTGTCACTGTACCGTTCTGCAGCTACTGCTCTGCCCAGCAATTACAGGATCCAGGGACCATCCAGAGTTTCAAGGGTGGCCAATAAATCTACTAAGTTTTGCTGCCCCCTACTGACCGGAGAATACCTCCATTGCTTAAGAGGTGATGCTCACAAGTACAGCTCTTTTTAATCATATTCCTTTCTCTGCTTTAATTTTGAAGACTAATGGCAAGAAGATGCTGTGTTCAAAATTATCTTCAAATGCATGGCTCCAATACTTCCAACAGGGACACTGGGAAATGTTTTACTAATCTCTAACCATTTATGTGAATGTCACCTCAAATTCTTCAGGGTCATCATCAGAGACCAGTGCTACGCAGTGAATACTAAAATGGTTTGAATCTTGGTTTCACTTGCTACTAGATGTCACCTGCTTTGTCTAACACCACTACAGAGTTGGTGGGCAGAGTATATGAGGAAGTCAGATGGCCCCAGCATTATCGCCCATTTGGCTTGTGTCTATAGAAACATTAGAGTTAGATATACATGAGGATTCGGGTCGTAAGGACTGGACTTTGAAATCTAACAACTTGTCAAATCCCTCCCCTTGTAGTGGGATGGTTAGTGAACGCAGCAGTCATGTACTCAGTAGCTTAAATTTTTCATAACAAGCACATGCATTCTTGCAGGATGAAACATTTTAAGCAGTTGCAGAGGGAGCGCCAGCCCGGTGGCCTGACTTTGCTTCATGCTTTGCACAGTGTGCTGCAGCCGGTGCCATGTCTCAGATGCTCCCCATCCATGGCAGCCTGCAACTCAGGAACCCACCCAAGGGCCTCCTCTCACTCCCTGGGCTGGCCTGAAGTCTCATGCACTCCTGCAGAGGTTTGCAGAATGCCGGCTGCACATCACTGGAATGTGGACTCACTTATCTCTTTGTCCCACACAACTGCTAAGGCAAGCACAGGGGATATTTTCTCCTTTACCCTGGAGCACTTAGCACAACACCTGGAATCCCTTATATGATAGATGTGTGAAGTGGGCAGGGGGAGGCCAGATGAGGCAAGGGCTCCATGGAGGAGGGAACTGAAAGAGCAATGCAGGAAAAGGCCATGATGGATGAGGACCTGAGTGGAGAGGGTGGAGGAATGTTCTAGGCTGCACGTTTTCTTCACATTATTCACAACCACATTACCAATGTGCATGGCAATGTAGTCAGGTCTCCCCTCTTTACACTCTAAACTCAGGGTTTACTTTCATACCAAGGGTGAGCTGAGAAACAAGGAGGATGGACTAGAGTTGTGGGTTGGTGGGGGAAGGCTGCAAGGTGGGGCAGAGAAGGACAAGAGAGCTCAGAGAAGACAGAAGTGACACTGGGCTTGGTCTCGGTAGCAAAGAGGGACTGTGGAAGGGTTTCTGAGGCATAGAATGATCCAGAACAGGGCTAAGGCCCAAAGCCATGAACTGCATGAACTGTAAGTAAGTACTGCTAAGAACTGTAAATGAGACCACTTCACATGTTTCCAAGATGTGAGAGTCCTTTCAGCCTGGCCCCCAGGTGAGTGGCAATTCACTTGGGCATATGAACACATCTGAATCGATTACATCTCTCTCCCAGTCAATCTTTAATTTGATTCTATATGTCTCATTTCTTCTCTGCAAAGAAGCATAAAATTTTAAAGGGAACTTTGAGCTCTAGAACTCATAGAGTTTCAATAACCTATGCTAAAGATTAAAAAAACTTTAAAAAGTAAAGATAAAGAGATCTAAAAAGTTACATGTGATGGTTAATCACCATCCAGTTGGTGCCGAGTCATTGGATGATGCAAGCCCTGGCCTGCCACTGTGAGGACATTCTGTCGGTAACTTTAGATTATTAGGCAGTTGGTTGCATCTAAGGCTGGTTACATCCACAAACAAGGGTGACTGCCTTCAGCAAGGACGGGAGTCCCATCACCCCAGCAGCTGGAGGTCTTAAAGCAACACCAAGTCTCTCAGCAGTCACAACTCCTTTCTCTACTTCTCCAGCTTCTCCCGAGGAAGTCATCTCCTGTGCTGTTTCCAATGCATGGCCTGCCCTAGGAAATCTGAACTTGCCTATCCCCAGGGTCACTAAGCCAATTCTACTAACAAATCCCTTCCTATTTACATATGGCCCCATATCCTATTGGCTGTTTCTTCAGAGAACCCTAATACTGGTAGAAATGCAGATATTACTAGCTAATATGTCTTGTGATTACTTTGTCATGGGCCTTTTGCAAAATGTTTTTATGTGTATTAACTCATTTCATCCTTATTTTCTGATTAGCCATTTGGAAATGAGGCCCAAGGTTATACAATTTGCAAGAGAGGTTGAAATCAACCCCATGTGCCTGACTCCTGAACACAGATTCTGAGTCCTCTGCTGCATCACTGCTCAGACCAGGTTCAAGTCTCATCTTCACCCGTGGTTCTGTACCCAAGGCACACATTGACCATCTCTGAGCTTTGGAGAGGGAACACTGCCCAAGTCCAAGGCCCCTGGAAGTCATACAGGCCTGTGTTCAAGTGCTTAGCATGGAGCTCGGCACAGAGCAGGTGAAAAGTAAATGGCAGCTACTTCCCCTGTTCAAGGTCCCAGAAATAGCCGGAGGTAGAAACCCAGTCTCCTAACTCTGCAGCCCTTTCCACACCTGCCTACCTTGTCTCACTCTCCCCTTAAGCTTTAACCTGAGCGTAATGGGCATCTGTACTTCACTAAATACAATGTAATTCACTCATGATTTACATTTTAGAAGATTTCCCCCACAATCAAACCTGCCCCGTCACAACCCTCCCTAAATTTACTTTACTTCATTGTACATTTAAAAGAAAAGCTCCTGAATACATATATATTTAAGATTTTATTTTAATTGACCCCCCCAGTTGTTTGCACTTGCTGTCTGCTCATCTTCTTTTTAGGAGGCACTGGGAACAGAACCTGGGGCCTCCCATGTGGGAGGGAGGCACCTAATTACTCAAACCACCTCTGCTCCATTTGATATGTCTCATTGTGTTTCTTCACTGTGTCTCTTAGTTACATCACTCACTGCATCATCTGGTTGCATGAGCTCACTGTGTCACCTTGTTGCATCTGCTCACCAAGTCAGCTCGTCCTGCAAGGTGCAGCCTGCAGGGGTCACAAAAGTCAGCAGAGGAGGTTCTACTGTATCCTGTGAGTAGGAAAGAGACAAGGTTTTTGATCACAGGCTGGCATGCTGAGGGTTTTCAGAAGATTAGTCTGGGGTGTGCAAGATGAACTGGATAAGAGTAAGCTAGAGAGGAAACCGGGGAGCAGACTAGCACCAATACCTTAGAGAACTTGGGAAACTCATCTACATTCTAGTCACTCATCATCATAATGCCTTATTAAGTAACTTACAAAGGAAACAATAAAGTCTTAGGCATTAGGGAGTGATGAAGATATTGGTTTTAGTGAGTCATCTTGTCCATTCTTTCCCTTATACCAGGGGGAAATTAAAACAGATATTCCAATAATTTAATAACTCTAAAAACAGAGTTGAGCATAGCTTATGAAGAATATAGGCATGTTCTGCTTTTGGAAAACTAGAAGGTAAGATAATTCCATATTTCAAAACAGAAGCCAAAGATTTATAAAAAATATCCAGTACCCAGAAAAGCCTAATTAACAAAGTGGGTATTAAATTAGAGATATGAGATTCTTAATTCACTGGGCTAGCAGACTACTTAGGACCCTGGAAAAAGCAAGTTTGAATTAGGGATTACTTTGGGGGTGGGGGAAATGGAACCATACCTGGACAACTTGATAATCAAGTAACTGGAAGTGCCATTGTTTAATAGCCTCTTTTCCTAGTAAATGTTTGCTGTTAAAATCTTTTGGGACTCAGCATGTAAATGCAATGCCTTCCCCCCAGCGTGGGACATGACACCCGGGGATGAGCCTCCCTGGCAATGAGGGACCACTATCAACTACCAACTGATGATGCAACTGGAAAATGACCTTATACGGAAGGTTCAATGCGGATCAGCAGAATATCCATGTCTACATAAAATACCATGACTTTAAAATGCTGTTTGACCTAAAGTAAGGGGGAAATGGAAAGGAGAAATGAGTTTATATGGCTACGAGTTTCTAAAAAAGAGTCTGGAGGCTGGCAGAAGGTTTGCCCTCATGCACAACTGAGCAGAGTCAGAGAGACAGATAAAGCAGATACAACCCCCAGATATTGGTTCCTTTGAGGGCTAAAGAGACCCATGGGAGTTATGGTCATGGCCGATGGGGTTAACTACCAGGGCAGATGGCCCCTCTTTGGAAATGGTGTTTATGTGTGATGAATCTGGACTCAGATGGGATCTCCCTTCATAAGACTTTCATGCTAATGTGCTGGAGGTACAGTTAATGTTGGGGTTTAAGATATATTTAGGGGATTTGAATCTCTGGACTGACAATGTGATAGCCAGATCCTGAGCCTCAACAGACTCCAGCACCTACAATCTGATTTATTGGACTTACCACACTCAGCTAAGATGGAGGTGAAGAAAGACAACCACCACACCATGGAGCCTAGAGTGATTACAACTGAAAATGGGAGGATTGCATCCAGCATCCAGGTGGAATCTGAGCCTCCTCTTGACATAAAGGTGCAATGGACACAACCAATCCAGTGTCCACATAGAAGAGGTGGCATTGGATTGGGAAAAGTGGACATAATGGACAAAGGGTATGGGGAAAGGCAGGAAGAGATGAGAGGTGGAGGCGTCTTCGGGACATGGAGCTGCCCTGGATGGTGCTTCAGAGGTAATCACCGGACATTGTAAATCCTCACAGGGCCTACATGATGGAATAGAGGAGAGTATGGGCCATGATGTGAACCAATGTATATGAGGTGCAGAGGTGCCCAAAGATGTACTTACCAAATCCAATGGATGTGTCATGATGATGGGAACGAGTGTTGTTGGGGGGGGGGAAAGGGGGGGTGGGGGGGTGGGGTTGAATGGGACCTCACATATATATTTTTAATGTAATATTATTACAAAGTCAATAAAAAATAAAAAAATTAAAAAAAAAAAAGAAATACTAAAGAATGAAAAAAAAAATCTTTTGGGGCCATTAATGAGTAGTGCTACTCTGAAAAAAAATAGAAAAATAAACATATTTTTTATAACAATCCAAAACATTTTTAATATTTTTTGGCCAAAGTTTACTCAAGATTTGGCTTTTCCTAATGGCCAATACTTTCACATCAATCACAAATCTGTTACTCTTTAGTCTACTGAAAAAGTACTTGGCTTTATTAATGATGCTATTTATAAAATATTATAATGAATTTAAAAAGAAAATATATCCTGAAAAGTAGTTTTAATTTCTGAAATCATCTATTTTTCTCACCCTTTTAAGAAAATAATCCTTGCCTATTCACTTCAACAGGCCTTGTAACATAAAAACCACAACAGTTTCTTTACCTTTTGTGTACATTTCATCAACTGTAAAAGGTAATACAAATCCTTCTTTATCCTATTTAATTTCAATATCTAGTGAGAGAAGGAAAAGATTCTTCATGTGATACCCTCACAAACACTATCTTCCTTTACTTCTTTGTTCTGTTTTGATTTCTTCCAAACTGTATTTACCAATAGGACAGAAGGCTGCAAAGAAATGACCACAACCAATGAGGATGTTCACTCACTCAGCTTCAAGAACAAGCCTGTCAGCCTGAAATTAAGGAGGCTTCCTGGGCTAAAGCAAGGAGTAGGTACTCAAATTAACAGGGGAGCAGTAGGAACCACACACTTTCTCCTTCTTCTTACAAATGGTGGCACACTCTCAATTCAGACAGTGAAGAAAATCTTCTAAGCTCAGCAAAGTTAGACACCTAAGCAGCTCAACACATCCATCTCTTCCATGTCTCCTGACAGCTAATGCAGCCCATGACCGCGGCACCCCACGACTGCAACATGTGGCCAAGGGGAGTGGCTGGAGTTCCCTTCCCAGCCCTCTGGTATATGCCATTCCTTCTGTAGAAAGGACCATGAGAGCAGCAGAGGTGGAACATGTGACATGAAGCCTAACAGAGATGGTCCTCTTTGAGATGACATTTAATTGATGAAAGGAAGGATTTGGACTTGAAGTCACCATAGTCCAGTAGCTATTTCCGGGATGATTCATGTGCTTACATCTGTGCTAATGTGGTAGCCACCAGCAATGGGAGGCCTTGAAGCACTTGAAATGTGATTTATGACTAGGGAAATGAATTTTAAATTTTACTTATGTTTAATTTAAATTTAAGTAGCCATCTGCACTAGTGGCTACTATACTGAACAGCACAGGCCTAAACTATAAGAACAGCTAAACAGACATGAGCACTTCTTTTGTTATTCCCTCATTTATACCCTCTTGCATCATGTGTTTGAGGTCAATATTCTTCTTACTCACATTTTGCAGATGAGGAAGTAAAGAGAAAAAGGTTAAGAAGGGTAAATACACTGTGCAAAGACATTCTGCTGATCTGTGGCAAGCTGGATTCAAATACAATCTATATACTATATTCTACCATCTACACTCTAGAACCTCATGCGGAGCAGGGAAGATTCCATTTTGCATTCTGTGGCTACTAAGCTCCATCTGTCTCCCAAAGAGATAACAACCACTAAGGTTCTGTAAACAAACTCCCTGATACTTACCTTTTGTATACCAATAGGGTGTTACATTTTGGAAGCAAAGTAGGATCTTGCTCCTAAAAGGTCAACCAATCCAATCACTAAAGATTTATGAAAGTGAAAATCCACAGGGGTCTCCAGGGAATGGTATGGAATAAGAAATGATTTCACTTGATATTTAGGAAGAAGTTTGGGACCCTAAAAATTATATATACAAACATGAGAGAGATAAACAAGATAGAAAACCAGAGAATAAAGTGTAGGTAGTGAGTTACCTATGTATAAAAGTTTGATACAAAATTCCTTTAATAAATGATGCTTTTCCAGGACTTAGGACTGATACCTTTCTTAACACAGCAATGAAAAATATCCTCGTTATAGTTCAAGTCTAATAGCTCAAAATATCTTTAAAATGTGTTTTAAAAGTAGTCACTGGAAAAAGAACAATAAACATAATGACAATGCTGTCAAGTTCAAGAAACATCTCTGAAAATCTCAGAATTGCTTTAAGGACCTGAAGGACACTCAGTTAAATTTTTTAATCCAAGAAGAAATGATAAAACTGACATCTCAATTCAATAAATAAAGGATTGCAATGGAACAAATAGTGATGGAAAATTGGTTATCTGTCTAGAAAAGAACAGGTAAACTCCTACCAAACATCAGACTATGGGCATATCTCCTTTTACTGAGTTTTGCTTTATTGCACTTTGCAGATATTGTGTTTGTTTGTTTTTTTAAATAGACTGAGGGTTTGTGGCAATCCTGTGTCAAGCAAGTCTGTCAGTGCCAGTTTTCCAATAACGTGTGCTTGCTTCATCAGTGTCACATTTTATTTTGCCCGTTTTCCAACAACATGTGCTCGCTTCATCTGTGTCACATTTTAATTGAAGTATATGTATTAAAAAATACAAAATAATGTTATAGCATACTTAAAAGACTATAGTATATGTGCACTGGGAAACCAAAACATGCATGTAACTCACTTTATTTTGGTGGTCTGGAACTGAACCTGCCAAATCTCTGAGGTATACCTATATAATAAATCCCAGGTGGATTAAAGATCCAATGGGGAAAAATTAGTAAAATATTTGCACTAACACATATTTAGTGAAATAATCTTGTACATGATGGGAAAGTCAGGAACCATTAAATGACATGTAGATTTGGTCACACAAATCTTAAAAACACAACGCAATAGAAAGATGAGTTAGGGAGCAGGAAGGCAATTCCTAGAAAATAGAAATGGCCAATAAACATTTGACAAAATGCTCAACTTCATTATTGCTCACTCAAATGCAATTTAAATACATGACAAGACACCCCTTTCCACTGAATTGAGTGGCAAAAGCTAACAGGACAAAAAAACTGTGCAGTGGAGGTGGGGGTGACAAAGCCACCTTCACTCTCTGCTGGGGAGGTATGACATCTACCATTCAGAATCACTATCTACTGACATTACACTAGTAGTCCCACTCTTAACATTCTAGTCTGCCGCTTGAAGGAACATGGGCCCCAGTAGAATGACATGCAAGGATGTTTACTACAGCATTGTGGATAGAGACCAAAGATGGAAAGAACCTGAAAGATTATAACCTGGGGAACTGGTGAGTAAGTCCCATAAAATACACCACTTGAAAAAGTACATATTTGATCCACACACATTGGTCTTGAGGAAGGTCTACGTATACTGGACATAATGGTAAATTGTATGATACACTGGACATAACAAAGAGAAAAGAAAATTGGTTTCCATATTTGTGTATGTTTGGCATAGAAAGCACAGTTACAAATTTGTTATTTCAGGGAATTGAGGTGGTTGGGGTTAACTAATTTTAGTGTTTATCTTTATAGGCCTTGGCATTGTTAAAAAATGTTTAAAAGAAAAGAGTAATGACTTTTCATGTATTTAACTTTTACCAGAATATGATCCTGAGACAAGTTTGAAGGACAAAGCAAAAGGTGTTGAAGTCTGTTGAGACTATTTCCAATCACACAGAAAAGGTGTGCTGTGAAATTTATGAGAGTGAATCTTTATAGCTCAGATACCACCTAAACTAAAGTCTCCCAGAGAAGAGTGAAATATCTGACTTGGTTTAAAAATGCACTCAGAAATAATTAGGATTTATAGAGTTCAGAGATTCAGACTTTTTAATCAAATGGCTATTGTGTGTGCTAAACCCTTTAAAACCCTTGAAGTGAATCAAGGAATACTAAGACTCATACACCTTCAACACTTGAAACCATCTAGAAATCTCATACAGCAGGAACTGGTCTTATAGGACAAGACAGAAATGGTGTCAATTTACCAAAGAAAAGGCCAGCTATTGCACATAGCTCTAAGTAAATGAAAGTTTTCCCTTTTAATAAAGTTATGGAGAAAGGTCAAAAGAGAAGCGACTTAGTTTTCAGAAGGAGCACAAGAAAACTGTTCACCCTCAGTGAAATAATGCCATACACTTTTTGTTTTTACCTTATAGAAAGGATATTCTAGGACTGAGGATAAGTACAGTTGTGTCAGTTGTGCTAGACTCAGTCTGTCCAGACATGATTCTTCACCTGAAATGAAAAGCATCCCAATCAGTTACGTTTCAATTTTCCTACATGTAATGAAAAAAATCATGAACATCCAGCACTAATTAATTCATTCCAGAAGTGTGATGGATTTTTAAGTGACACTAGAAAATGAACTTGTTAGAATTATGCCCTCATGCTTGCTTAACCAGTGACATCTCATTTTGACTTCTACAAACCCAAGCTCCTAACTTCTGCCCCTTGTTGGGATTCAGGCTGTTATAGCAGCAGACCCCTGCTAATGGGAGCATCTTGATGATCCCCCACAGGAGCATGAATGGCCCGTTGAGGTGCTGATGGCTTCCACCTATAGGAAGCACATCCACCAGCCCATCAAGCCACTGAACCACCACCATGGCAGCGCCAACCAGTGAGGGCTGACTTCTAAGGAAGAACGACATCCCCAGCATCAAGGCTCCCGGCTTTAGGTACTTTTCTCCAGCCTGAGGGTCACCCCAGGCCCCAAAGGCCCAGGAGCTCCTTTCACGGGGGAGGAGGGACACCTGGGGCCTTAAATCCTCATTGTGCTGACATCTCAAAATTGCAGAGATTCCCCCATTTGGCCTTATGGTGGGGACAATGAACGACAAGCAGCTTCCCTAAGGGGCCCTGGTCAAGAACCTGGCAGACACCTTTAGAATGTAGGCACATCCAGCAGATGGATTTTTACATGAGGCTATTTCAGATTAAGTGATGCTGGTGGCTCATTCACTGCGGGCACCTTCACAACATTAAAAATATCCCCCCCACCTTAAGTGACTGGGATTTGTGTTCATGGGCTTTCTGCATTTGTATTCTGAGAGGGGTGTGCAGATATTTTCCTAATAGCCACAGAAGCCACTACTGCCTGATATTATCTCTAGTGTACCTAAAACAATGCTTGCAATTTACTTTCTTCAAGAGGAAATATCAGGAAAGTTACATTTTAGCACAACTGAACTCTAGATATACTGCAGTGCAATTTCTCCCCAGTGGTCTGAAATGCAAATAATGGAATTTTGTTCACTCGAGGACAAAAATCCCTAGGAAGGATGGATGGCCCTGGTGGCCAGCATTTTCTGTTGTCTCTCTGTAAGTGAGAAGCAGCTGAGGTCATGAGGAAAACATGGGGCTTGGCATTCACCAGCGTTGGGTAGAATTCTGGCTCCTCCATTTTCTAGCTCTGAGATCTAGTGTAAGTCATATCATCTCTCTGAGCCTACATTCCCTCATCTTTACAGTGGGGAATGCTAACCTTGTCTGTGTCTGAGTCTGACTGGTAAACTTTGACACATACCACGGGCAGCAGGAATTCAGTGTCTCAGGGTTTGGAGGCTAGACATCAGATCAAGGGATTAGCAGCCACACAGTCCTGCAGGGGGGCATCCTGATGTTGGCTCAGCCTCTGCTCATCACATGGCCATCTGAATCCTGTGGTCTCCACTTCTGCAGAGGGGTACATCTGTCTAGATCCCCTCCTTGTGAGGTCTCCGGTCCTGTAGGATGAAGGCCCTCCTGGCTCAATTTGGTTTCATCTTAAAAGGATCTTTGAGATTCTTCCAAATAGCTCCCACCCACAGCACTAGGGACCAGGATTTGAATTTGTCTTGGAGGATATGAGTCAGCCCCCATCACTAAGTCTGTGAGGGGCTTGTTGAGCTCCCAGAGTTGGTCATAAAACAGGTGGTCCTCTGGTACACCACCCTGCTCATCAATCGTACTGATGATCATCAACTTTTGATGATTTTAAAGCAGTTACTTCTTTTTTTTCAAATTCTACTCAATTTATTCATTTTTTTAAAAGATATTACATTAAAAAAATATGAGGTCCCCATTCACCCCCACCAGCACCACCCCACCACTCCCCCGACAGTAACACTCTCCCCCATCATCATGTCACATCCATTGCATCTGGCGAGTACATCTCCAGGCACTGCTGTACCCCATGTCCCGTATGCCACACCATAGCCCACACTTTCCCACCTTCCATCGGGTGGGCCATGGGAGGACAAACAACATCCGGCAATTGTCCCTGGGGCACCACCCAGGACAACTCCAAGTCCTGAGAATGCCTCCACATATCTTCTCTTCCTCCCCTTCCCTGCACCCAGCAGCCACCATGGCCACTTTTTCCTCATCAATGCCACATTTTCTCGATTATTAACCACAATAGCTCATGAATAGAATATCATTAAGTCCACTCTGATCCTTACTGTATTCCTCCTTCCTGTGGACCTTGGCTTGGTTGTGTCCATTCTACATCTATGTCAAGAGGGGGTTTAGATTCCACATGGATATTGGATGCAATCCTCCTGCTTTCAGTTGTAGGCACTCTAGGTTCCATGTTGTGGTGGTTGACATTCTTCAACTCCATGTTAGCTGAGTGGAGTAAGTCCAATAAATCAGAGTGTAGGAGCTGAAGTCTGTTGAGGGCAGGGCCTGCCTATCATATTGTCAGTCCAGAAATTCAAACCCCCAAGATATATCTTAAGCCCCAGCACCAACTACAATTCCAGTAAAGTAGCATGAAAGGCTTGTGAAAAGAGATACCATCTGAGTCCAGCTTCATCACGCAGAAGCACTAGTTCCAAAGAAGGGCCATCTGACATGGCAGTGAACCCCATCTGCCATGACCATAGAAACTGTGGGTCTCTTTAGCCCTCAAAAGGACCAATACCTGGGGGTGTATTTACTTTATCTGTCTCTAAGACTCTGCTCAGGTGTGCATATGGGCAATCCTTCTGACAACCTCCAGACTCTTTTTTAGAGACTCATAGCCATATAAACTCATTTGCCCTTTCCATTTCCGCCTTAATTTAGGTTAAACAGCATTTTTAACTCCTGTTATTATATGTAGATAGGGATATTCTGCTGGTCCGCATTGAACCTTTAATTCAAGGTCATTTTCTAGTTACATCATCAGCTGGTACTTGGAAGTGACCCCTCGGTGCCAGGAAGGCTCATCCCCGGATGTCATGTCCCACGCTGGTGGGAAAGCATTGCATTTACATGCTGAGTTTGGCTTCGAGACTGGCCACATTTGAGTAACACTGAGGCTGTCAGGAGGGAACTCCTAGGCACAGTGCTGCTCAAGGCCTTGTTCTTATTTCAGGTGTATAGGCTCACAAGCATAGTCATTAGTATCAGGGGCACACTGTTGGACCCTCATTCCTTCCTGATCCTTACCATTGCACCTGGGGGACTACCGCTGCTCCCCTCCAGACAATGGCAGAGCCCCACTGGCCAGTAACTCAGTACCCCCCCAGCGGTTGTATTTAATTTTTTCCACTATGAGTATATCCAAACATTTCCATACCTTCTGGATGTATGCCTTGTATAACTCCCTGTAAATCATATATCGCCTGTCAATAACATCCCATACCAGTATTCCTCCACTGCCATTGTTGAACCACTCTGTGATCCAAAACTTCCTGAAGAGTAAAGCCCAATATAATGTCAGGTTCCCTTACTAGTAAAATGGAATATAGCGATGAGTTTAAAGGTTAGATATAGAATGCATATTGATTTGGAAAAATTCTACATCCTATCTTTTTCATTTCTTTTTTCCTAATTATACAGCTTCTCTTCAGAGGAGCCCCAGATCACAGTAATTCATATATACAATGTATAGTACTCCCACACATCCACCATAAAACCTTTTCCCTTCCACAGCGATAATCTTTCAACTTATTCATATCATATTTACTGAAACTGATGTACAGAATCTGAGACAATAGCTTTCAAACAAGTTTACATCTGTGCTTACATTGTGGTCCATACTTTAGGCTATACAGTTTTCTAAATTTTTTAGTTATCCTATGTTTTACATTATGGTTTACATTATTAGTCTGTCGTCCCCTATATGTTTTTGGTGTAATATTACATGTTTTATATTCATCCTTGTGTACTCTCGCGAAACTCCTCGCTTGCCCCCACATTTACATGGCTCCATCCATTCAACATCCATTTTCCCCTCCCCTTGGGTCCCACAGCGACAGCCAATCTCCATTTCCCAAGGAGCCACGCCCAGATATACTTGCAACAGTGTTCAGGGCCTGACTTGCTCAACTGACCTAATGCCCTGGGAGCCATCCTTTCTCTCGATTGATACAGTTCCCTCTGTTTGATGGCATTAGTCCTCCCCAGGATGTGGGTCCACCCCCACTCTCACTACTTGGGTCTCTACCCAATGGTACAACCCACCCTGGCAAAATGAGCATTCAGACATTCCCCAGGAGTCTGTCCCGCATCAGATTGTTCCCTCCCAGCATCCTAAACAGGTAACCCTCCTAATTATATTTTGATACGGTTTTCTCTGCATTTTACTCTCAACCAACACCTGACACTCTCATATGTTCATATGTTGCCCCTCCCTCCCCCAATTTTTTTCACAATATTACCCTTCCGCCCATCCCCAGGCCCCCTCAAACCCGCAAAGCCCCACCCAAAGGCAACCCCTTGACCCCATTTTATCTCTTCTTTGTGCTCATACTTACCGCCAGATCATCATAGATTCCACCCCTGCAGACGTCAGCTTACATCCTTCCTCTACCCCCCAATTACCTGTAAGCCTATCTTCCAGTCTCTAGCTCTCGGAGACAGCTTGCTTATTTCATATCATTGAGGTTATGTAGTATTTGTCCTACAATGCCTGGGTTGCTTCACTCAATATAAGGTTCTCAAGATTCATCCATGTTATCACGTGTGTTTGTAGTGCATTTGTTCTTAAAGCCGAGTGGTATTCCATTGTATATATATACCACATTTTATTGATCCCCTCATCTGTTAATGGACATTTGGGTTGATTTCAACTTTTGGCAATAGTGAACAATGCTGCTATGAACATTCGTGGGCATATATCGGTTTGTGTCCTTGTTTTCAGTTCTGCTGGGTATATACCCGCAGTGGTATTGCTGGGTCAAATGGCAAATCTATGGTTAATTTTTTGAGAAACCACCAAACTGTCCTCCAGAATTGTTGGATCCTTCTGCATTCCCACCAGCAGTGGATGAGTGTTCCCATTTCTTCACATCCTCTCCAGCATTTGTACTCATCTGTTATTTTCATAGCTGCCAATCTTAAGGGAGTAAGATGGTACCTCATTGTAGTTTTGATTTGCATTTCCCTGATAGCTAAAGATTTGGAGCATTTTTTCGTGTCCTTTTTAGCCATTTGTATTTCTTCTTTGGAGAAGTGTCTGTTTAAACCTTTCTCCCATATTTTAAATGGGTTGTTTATCTTTTTATTTTCAAGATATAGGAGTTCTTTATATATGCAAGTTATTCATCTCTTATCAGATATATGGTTGCCAAATATTTTCTCCCATTGTGTGGGTTCCCTTTTTACTTCCTTGACAAACTCCTTTGAGGTGTAGAAGGCTTTAATTTTGAGGAAGTCCCTTTTAACTATTTGTTCTTTTGCTACTCGTGCTTTTGGTGTGATGTTCATGAACCCATTTCCTATTACAAGGTCTTGTAGATGTTTCCCGACACTGCTTTCCAAGGTCTTTATGTTCTTGGCTCTTATATTTAGGTCTTTGATCCATCTTGAGTTGATCTTTGTATAAGGTGTGAGATGGTAATCCTCTTTCATTCTTCTACATATGGATATCCAGTTCTCCAGGCACCATTTGTTGAATAGGCCATTCTCTCCCAGTTGAGAGGGTTTGGTGTCTTTATCGAATATTATATGGCTATATATATGAAGTTCTATATCAGAACTTTCAATTCAATTTCATTGGTCTGTGTGTCTCTCCTTATGCCCATTCCATGCTGTTTTCACTTCTGTAGCTTTGTAGTATGTTTTGAAGTCAGGTAGTGTGATTACTCCAATTTTGTTTTTCTTTTTCAATATGTCTTTGGCTATTCGGGGCCGCTTTCCTTTCCAAATAAATTTCATAGTTAGTTTTTCTAGTTCCTTAAAGAAGGCTGTGTTGATTTTTATTGGGATTGCATTGAATGTGTAGATCAGCTTTGGTAGGATAGACATCTTAATAATATTTAGTCTTCTGATCCATGAGCAGGGAATATTCTTCCATTTATTTAGGTCTTCTTTGATTTCCTTGAACAGTCTTCTGTAGTTCTCAGTGTATAAGTTTCTTACCTCTTTAGCTAAATTTATTCCTAAATACTTGGTTTTTAAATTTACTATTGTGAATGGTATTTGTTTCTTGATTTCCTCCTGATCTTGCTCATTATTGGTGTACAGAAATGCTACTGATTTTTGCGCATTGGTCTTGTAACCTGTGACTTTACTAAACTCATATATGAGTTCTAGAAGCTTTGTTGTAGACCTCTCAGGGTTTTCTATGTATAGGATCATGTCATCTGCAAATAATGAAATTTTGACTTCTTCCTTTCTAATTTGAATGCCTTTTATATCTAATTTGAATTCCTTTGAATTCTTGCCTCAGTGCTCGATCAAGTACTTCTAAGACAATGTTTAATAGAAGGGGAGACAGTGGGCATCCTTTTCTTGTTCCTGAGTTTAGAGGGAAGGATTTTAGGATTTCTCCATTGTAAACAATGTTGACTGTAAGTTTTTCATATATACTCTTTATCATGGTCAAAAAATTTCCTTGTATTCCAATCTTTTGGAGTGTTTTTATCAAGAAAGCGTGCTCTATTTTGTCAAACACTTTTTCTGTATCTATAGATATAATCATGTGATTTTTTTCCTTCAGTCTGTTTATATGGTGTATTACATTGATTGATTTTCTTATGTTGAACCATGCTTGCATACCTGGAATGAATCCCACTTGGTCGTGGTGTATAATTCGTTTAATGTGTTGTTGAATATGATTAGCAAGTATTTTGTTAAGTATTTTTGCGTCTAAGTTCATTAGAAAAATTGGTCTGTAATTTTCCTTTCTTGTGGTGTCTTTGTTTGGCTTTCGTCCTAGGGTAATGTTGGCAAGAAAGAAGGAGTTAGGTAATGTTCCTTCTGTTTCGATTTTTTTGGAAGAGCTTCACCAGGATTGGTGTTAATTTTTTCTGGAATGTTTTGTAGAATTCACCTGTGAAGCTGTTTGGCCCTGGGCTCTTCTTAGCCGCAAGGTTTTTAATGACTGATTCTATCTCTTTACTTGTGATTGGTTTGTTGAGATCATCAATTTCTTCTTTCATCAATATAGGCTGCTTCTGTGTTTCTAGGAATTTGTCCATTTCCTCTGAATTGTCATTTTTGTTGGAATATAGCTTTTCAAAGTATCCTTTTATGATAGTCTTTATTTCTGTTGGGTCAGTGGTGATATCCCCTTTCTCGTTTCTTATTTTGTGTATTTGCATCTTCTCTCTTTTTTCTTTGTTAGTCTTGCTAAAGGTTTGTCAATTTTATTCATCTTCTCAAAAAAACAGCTCTTGGTCTTGTTTATCTTTTCAAGTGCTTTCTTATTTTCTATTTCATTTAGTTCTGCTCTTATCTTTGTTATTTCCTTCCTTCTTCTTCCTGTGGGATTACTTTGTTGTTTGTTTTCTAATTCCTCCAAATATGCAGTTAGTTCTTCAATTTTTGCTCTTTCTTCTTTTTTGATGTATGAATTTATGGCTATAAATTTCAGTGCCAGTACTGCTTTTGCTGCATCTCATAAATTTTGGTATGTTGTGTTATCATAATCATTTGTTTCAAGGTAGTCATTGATTTCTTTTGAGATTTCTTCTTTGACCCACTGTTTTTCTAAGAGTATTCTGTTTAATTTCATTATTTTGGTGTGAAATCTGGGCCTCTGGCCCTTGCAGATTTCCAGCTTCACTCCACTGTGGTCAGAGATATTAGTTTGTATGATTTCGATCTTTCTGAATTCATTAAGCCTTTCTTTGTGGCCTAGCATAGGTCTATCTTGGAGAATGATCCATGTGCACTTGAGAAAAATGTATATCCTGCTGTGTTTGGGTGTAATGATCTGTATATGTCTATTAGACAAGCTCCTCTAATATACTGTTCAAATATTTCATTTCTTTGGTGATTCTCTTTTGAGAAGTTCTGTCCAGAGTTGATAGTGGTGTATTAAAATCCCCCACTATAATTGTAGATGTGTCTATTCTTTCACTTAGTTTTTCCAGCATTTGCCTCACGTATTTAGAGGAGCTCTTGTTAGGAGCATAAGTAGTTATGATTGTTCATTCTTCTTGACAGATTGTCCCTTTCACTAATATGTAGTATCCTTCTTTGTCTCTCACAATTGTTTCACATTTAAAGTCTACTTTGTCTGATATTAATATAGCTACTCCTGCCTTTTTTTGGTTATTGTTTGCTTGTAAGATTGTTTTCCAACCATTCATTTTCAGCCTCCATGAATCTCTGGCTCTAAGATGTGTCTCTTGTAGACAACATATAGATGGGTCATATTTTCTTATCCAATGTTCCAGTCTGAATCTTCTCATAGGTGATTTTAATCCATTGACATTCAGTGTTATTACTTTCAAGATATTATTTATGTTAGCCATATTTTGATTGGACTTCTATTTGTCATATTTTGTTTGTTTTTTTTTCTTCTTCTCTTTTTGTCTTTTTTGTTGCTCTTACACTCTCCTTCAACTCTGCCTGTCCTGTTTTGTCCTTTCTTCCTGCAGAACTCCCTTTAGAATTTCTTGAGGGGGAAGTTTCTTGTTGGCATACTCTTTCAATTTCTGTTTATCTGTGATTATTTTGAACTCTCCATTATTTTTGAATGCTGGTTTATCTGGATAGAGTATTCTTGGTCAGAAATTTTTTTGCTTTAGTACTTTGACTATATCATACCACTGCCTTGCCTCCATGGTTTCAGATGAGAAATCAGCACTTAATTTTTTGGAGCTTCCCTTGTATGTGACGGTTTTCTTTTCTCTTGCTGCTTTTAGAATTTTCTCTTTGTCTTGAGCGTTGGATAATTTGACAAGTATGTGTCTTGGGGTAGGCCTGTTGGGGTTTTTGATGTTTGGGGTTCACTGTCCTTCTTGGATATGTACATCTGTCTCTTTCAGTAGATTTGGGAAGTTTTCGGCCATTATTTCCTGCAACACTCCTTCTGACTCCTTTCTCTTCTCTTCTCCTTCTGGGATGCCTATAATACGTATGTTTGTGCATTTTGCATTGTCATTCATGTCTCTAAGTCCTAGCTGGATATTTTCTATCTTTTTATCAATCAATTTTTCTATCTCTTTGATTTCCGGTGTACTGTCTTCCACATCACTAATTCTCTGCTCTGCCTCTTCTAATCTGCTGCTATTTGCTGCAGGTGTATTTTTGATTTCTTGAACCGTGGTGTTCATTCCCATCATATCTGTTATCTTTTTGCATATGTCTGCAATTTCCCCTCCAAATGTTGACTTCATATTGTTAACCTCTTCCTTTACTTCATTAAATTTGTCTGTGATATATGTTCTGAGATCTTTAATTACTTGTGCGAAGTTCTGCTCCCCTTCCTGATTTTTAGTTCGTTCATTGGATTCAGCAATGTTTTCCTGATTACTGGTTCGTTTTGTAGTTTTTTGTTGCTGTCTGGTCATCATTTTATCTTGATGGGTTAATCAGTTTCTTAGCTTCTTTGACTAGTCTTGGGGATTAATTAGCTGTTGTTTTTGTGTAAGTGTTATATCTTCTCTTTGTCACTTTGTTCTTCTCATTCTAATTTCTTGTTGCTGGATGAGTTCACTTTGGAGGAAAGTATTAGGGCCAGGGAAAGGCAATTGTGTAAGAAAGGAAAATGCATAAAGTAGTATTGGTAAGAAATGTTAACAGAGCAACAATATGAGTTCTGGGAGAATGGATATTAGGTTCATGTATGTTGTGTAGAGTTATAGCAGGAGGTAGAGTACCTATAATGAGGTAGTTGACTGAATATGGGAGGAATATGGTATGAATTAAAAAGCTAGTGTTTTCGTGAGAGAGGGAAAGAGAAAAGAAAGGCAATAGTTTCAAGAGTGGATAAAAGACAGAAAACAAAACAAAGGTATTAGTAATTGACAGTTAGACAATTTTGGGTATCAAAGAAAGGGAGGTGGAATATAGGAGAAACAATAGATGATGGAGGATATCAAGATGTGGGGGAAAGGGGATAGTGTAGGTAGCCAAAATCAATTCACACAGAAATGAGGCAGTGGAGGATGAGGAAACCTAGCAAATGTGTGGTGTTCCCTCCAGCACCTATTGTATAAGTAAGATAAAATAAGAAGAAAATGAGTGACAAGAGAGAAAGAAGAAAAACAAAAGACCTTGCGGGATACAATGGGAGAAAAGATTAGGAGATAATGCAATGTTAGCAATCACTACAATAAAAAATAAAAAAACAAAACAAAACAAAACAAAAAAACAAAAAAGAAAAAACAAATGTTGAGGGCTAGGACATTCAATGACATCAGATGGACCTCAGGGCGTGGTGGATTCAGGGATGGAAAGTCTGTGATATTGCAGACTCAAGAGGTGTGATTCTTGGGGTGTAGGTAACCAGGGTTTAGGGGACACAGACCTGGCTACCTCAAATCTGGTTAACAGGGAGCCTAGGAGCACCGCAGTGCAACACAGCCTTCAGGGATCCCCACAGCTCAGTGCCAGACCTATGGGGGAGATCACATCCACAAACTCTGACCTATGCTTCAGAACCCCACAATTCACCCTTTCACCAGTGTCTCCTCTGTGGCTGTATCACTAATTCAAATTCAGGACAGCTCCCGCCCTGCAATCACCCGAAACAGCCACCTCTGGGTCCCTCTACACTGCAGCCAATTTAATGACACTGCAGATCAACAGCCAGGCCCAGCCGGCGTGGCTCCAGGCGGAAGCGCAGATATCAGTGTCCTAACCCGAAATTCCCATGCCTCGCAAAAGATTCCCCTAATCGACTTCCAGACATCTCCCACCCTGCAGGCCCCTGAACCAACCTCCTGGTGATGTCTTTTTTTTGTGAGTGACTTAAGGCTGCTACAGATTGGCAGCCAGCCTTGGGGGTGGGGCTCTAGCAGGAAGCACTATCATTCATGTCAGGAATAAAAAATTTTCCCACCTCACACAAAACTCCCATCTGTCTCCCCAAATCAGTCTGCGAAGGCCTCCTGCACCTCCACCCACCCCAGCAGGGAACGTCCCACACACAGCCCCCACCACTGTGTAAGAGAAACTCAATTTTATCTTATACATGAATTTTCTCTATTGCCTTCCCACCAAATCAATGTCCAGACACCTCCTGCCCTGCAAAATCCTGAAACAGCCTGGTCCCAAAGAATTTCCAATGCTGCCCAGTTACTTCTATGCAGGAGAGACACTCAGGTGCACTCACTCAACCACCATCTTGCCCCATCCCTCTCCCCCTGCCTTTGAATTCAGCCCCCTGCCCTCCAGCAAGTGTGAGGGAGGAACAATTCTTATCCAACAGTGACCCCTAGTGGTGGTAGTTTTGCCTCTGACTTTCCACCACAGAGCCGCTTTCTTTTTCCTATAGCTTCTTCTGCCTCTTTTCTTCCCATCAGACATACATGAGAGAACTGTCCAGGACACAAGAGCAGAGGTTCTCGTCTCACAAAATGATTTTAAGAGCCAAAGATGGGTTCCACATATTAGTAAAAGGGGTAAACTTTCAAGAAGAAAGAACGAAAATAAACTTTTATGCACCTAAGCACGAGGCTCAAAATACATGAGGCAAACACTGGGAAAATTAAGTGGAGAAATAAATGCTTATACAAGTATAGTGGGGGGATTTAATACAAAATTATTATGACTAGACAGAACATCTCAACAGAGAATCAATAAAGAAACAAAGACTCTGAATAATACACTAGAGGATCTCGACCTAACTGACATATACAGAACAATACACCCAAATAGTGGGATATACTTTCTTCTCAAGTGCACATGGACAATTACCCAATATACACCACATACTAAGCCACAGAATAACACTCAAAGAATTAAAAAAGATTGAAATTATACAAAGTAATTTCTCTGATTATAATGGTATGAAGCTTGAAATTAGCAGTGGCCAGAAAATTAGGTCAGACACAAATATATGGAAATTAAACAACACACTCTACAACAAACACTGGGTCAAGGAGGAAATTACAAAAGAAATCAGGAAATACCTTGAAATGAATGAAAAGGACAACAATACATATCAAAACTTATTGGATTCAGCCAAAGATGTATTGAGAGGGAAATTTATAGACATAAATATATAAATGAAAAAAAAAAAGAAGAGCAAAAATCAAAGACCTAACAACACACCTGTAGGAATTAGATAAAAAAAAACAAACTAACCCCAAATGAAGTAGAAAGAACTAAATAAAGATTTGAGTAGAATTAAATGAAATAGAAAATAAGAAATCACTAGAAAAAATTAAGAAAACTAAAACCTGGCTCTTTGAGAAGATCATTAAAATTTAAAAACTCTTAGCTATACCAACAAAGAAAAAAGGAGATAAGATGTAAATACACAAAATAATAAATGAAGAAGGGGATATCACCATTAACTCCATAGAAATAGAGTACCAGAAGAGGATACTTTGAGAAATTATATGCCAACAAGAAGGATAATTTAAAGGAAATGAAATATTTCTTAGAAACACACAAGCAGCTTACATTGACAAAAGAATTTGAAGAACTCAACAGACCAATCACAAGTAAATATGGAATCAGAACCTCCCAAATAAGAAGAGTGCAGGATCAGACAGCTTCAGAGGTGAATTCTACCAAACATTCCACAGAGAACTAACACCAATCCTGCTTAAACTCTTCCAAAAAAAACAGAAGTAGAAGGACCGTTGCCTAGCTCATTCTATGATGCCAACATTACCCTAGAAACAAAGCCAAACAAAGACACCACAAGAAAGGAAAAATACAGACCAATTTCTGCAATGTCCTTAGATGCTAAAATCCTCAAAAAATACTTGCTAATCATATTCAAAAATACATCAAATGAATTATATACCATAGCCAAGTGAGTTTCATCCCAGGTATATAAGGATTATCCGACAAAAGAAAATCAATCAATGTAATACTCCACCTAAACAGATTGAAATAAAAAATCACATGATCATATCTACAGATGCAGAAAAGCATTCACCAAAATACATCACCCTTTTCCTGATAAAAATCCTGCAAAAGAGATAGTAATAGGAGGAAAATTTTTGAACAAGAGTATATATGAAAAAGCCACAGCTAACAACATGTACAATGGTGAAATCCTAAAACCTTTCCCACTAAGATCAAGAACAAGACAAGGATCTCCACTGCCACTGCTTCTATTTAACATTGTGTTAGAAGTACTTACTCAAGCACTTAGGCAAGAAAAAGATATAAAATGCATCCAAATTGAAAGGAAGAAGTCAAAATTTCACTATTTGCAGATATCATGATCCAATGTATGAAAGGCCCTGAGAAATCTACACCAAAACTTGTAGAACTTATAAATGATTTCAGTAATGTCATAGGTTATAATATTAATGCACTAAAGTCAGTAGCATTTCTGTACACTAGTAATGAGCAATCTGTGAAGGAAATCATGACAAAAAGCCAATGTACAAGATCAAATAAAAGAATCCAATACCTAGGAATAAACTTATTGAAAATGTAAAGGATTCCTACACAGAAAACTACACAGCCCTGTTAAAGTAAATCAAAGAAGACTTTTTAAAAAATGAAGAATATTCCATTTTCATGGATGGGAAGACCAAACTTCATTAAGATGTCCATCCTACTGAAAATGATCTACACATTTAAAACAATCTCAATAGAAATCAACACATCCTTTTTATTGAATTCGAAAAACTAAATATGAAATTTAAATGCAAGGGCAAGTGTCCCCAAATAGCAAAAGATATATTGAAAAAGAAAAATGAAATTGGAGGAATCACACTTTTTGACTTTAAAACATTCTATAAAGCTACAGTGGTCAAAACTTCATGGTATTGACACAAGGATAAACATACCAACAAATTGAGCCAAATTAAGAGTTCTGATATAGAATCAGATATTCAAAAAGGCCACCAAACACATTCAACTGGGAGAGAATGCCATCTCCAACAAATTGTGCTTGGAAAACTGGAATCCATATCCAAAAGAATGTGAGAGAAACACCATCTCACACCATATACAAAAATCAACTCAGGATTGATCAAAGATCTAAATGTAAGAGCAAACAGCATAAAGACATTGAAAGATAATCTAGTGGAGCATTTACAGGACCTTGTAATAGGGAATATTTTTTCATCTTTTTATTGTTTTTAATGTTACATTAAAAAAATATGAGGCCTCCATATACCCCCCACCCCCCTCACCCCACTCCTCCCACATCAACAACTTCTTTCATCATTGTGGGATATTCATTGCATTTGGTGAATATAATTTGGAGCACTGTTCACCACATGGATAGTGGTTTACATTGTAGTTTACACTCTCTCCCAGTCCACCTAGTGAGCCATGGCAGGACATACATTGCACAGTGTCTTTCCTTGCAGTACCACCGAGGACAACTCCAAGTCCTGAAAATGCCCCCACATCATGTCTCTTCTTCCCTCTCCCTAACCTCAGCAGGTACTGTGGCCACTTTCTCCACATCAATGCTACAAATTCTTCCATTACTAATCACAATAGTTCCATAGTTGAATATATCCGTAAGTTTACTCTAATCCATACTCTAATCCTCCAGCGTGTGGACCCTGGGATGTTTATGTCCACTCCACCTCTATATTGCAGGAGCTTAGGTTCCACATGGATGAAGGATGCAATTTTCCTGCTTGCAGGTGTAGGCACTCTTGGCTCTGTGGTGTGGTGGTTGACCTTCTTCACCTCTCTGTTAGGTGGCGAGGGTAAGTCCAATAAACCAGACAGTATAAGTTGCAAGTCTGCTGAGGCTTAGGGCCTGACTATCACTTGGACAGTCCAGAGATTCAGGTCTCCTGAATATACACCAACCCCAGCGCTAACCACAGGTCCAGTAAAAGTGACAGAAGAAGCATGTGTAGAAAGGTCATCTGTGAATCCAACTCCATCATACTCAGGAACACAAACTCCAGAGTAGGGCCCACTGACATGGCACTGAACTCCAGAGCCATCTGCCATGACCATAGAACCTGTGGGTCTCTATAGTCCTCAGGAGAACCAGTACCTGAGGTTGTATCTACTTTGGCTGTCTCTGGGACCTTGCTGAGGTGTGTGTAAGCACAACCTCTCTGATGACCTCCTGACTCTCTTTTAGAGACTCATAGCCATATAAACTCATTTGTTCTTTTCATTTCCTTTTATTCAAGATCATAAAGCAGTTTTTAATGCCTAATTTAACATGTAGGCTGAGGTATTCTGCTCTTCTGAGTTGACCCTTTTATTCAAAGTCTTTTTCTAGTTACATCACCAGCTGGTGCTTGGTAGTAATTCCTCAGCACTAGGGAGGTTCATCCCTGGGAGTTGTGTCCCATGATGGGGGGAAGGTAATGCATTTACATTCTGAGTTTGGCTTGAACTTCACATCCAAATCCCAAGCAGTGAAAGAAAAAAATAGATAAATGGGAACTCCTCAAAATTAAAACTTTTACACCTCAAAGGTGTGATGGAAGAAAATATTTGGTAATTATATATCTGATAGGAGCCTAACATACAGCATATATAAAGAAAACATATCTAAAAACAAAAGACAAACAACCCTTTTAAAAATGGGGAAAAGAGAAAGACAAAGTAGATACACCTCCAGGTATTGGTGCTACACAGATTCTACGGTCATGGCAGATGGCTCTGGAGTGGGCCTTACTATGGAAATTGTGCTCCTGAGTGTGATGGAATTGGACTCAGAAGTGACCTTTCTAAACTTGCCTCTTTTGTCACTTTTATCGAACTTGTAGTTTGTCACTGGGGTTGGTGTATCCTAAGAAGACTTGAAGCTATGGACTGGCCATGTGGCAGCTGGGCTCTAAGCCTCAGCAGATTAGAACTCCTATTCTCTGGTTTGCTGAACTTGCACAGGCCAGCTAACAGGAAAGTGAAAATGGCTAACCACCACACCAGGGAACTGAGATTGCCTACAACTTTAAGTAAGAGAATCATATCCACCAACCATGTTGGATATAAGTCCCCTCTCAATATAGAGGTGGAATGGACATCACCAACCCAGGGTCTACAGGATGGAGGAATAAATTATGGAATAGTGTGAACTTATTGGTATTCTTCTGTAAAATTATTTTGAATAGTAAGGGAAGCAGCTGTAACATTGATCTGGAGAAAGTGGCTATGGTAGTTGCTGAGGGAAGGGAGAAGGAAGAGTTGAGATGTGGGACATTTTTGCTACTTGGAGTTGTCCTAAATGATATTGCAGGGACAGATGCTGGACATTATATATCCTGCCATAACCCACTGAATGTACTGGGGAGAGTGTAAACTACAATGTAAATTATAATCCATGCGGTCTGGCAACGCTCCAAAATGTAGTCACCAAATGCAAATAATATGCCACAATGATAAACAAGGTTTTTGATGTGGGAGGAGTGGGAGGGTGGTGTGTCGGAAATGGAAGAACCTTTTACTTTTTTTAATACAACTTTATTTTGTGATCTATGTATCTTTAAGAAACATACAATTTAATAAGTAAAAAGAAAGAATACGGAACTAGCTCATGGAATAACATGGATGAACCTTGAGGTCCTTATGTTGAGTGAAGCAAGTCAGACATTGAAGGACAAATATTACATGACTTTTGATATAAATTAAGCAAATCAAGCAGACTCAGAGAGCTATTGTCTGTAAGAGATATTTAGAGGAAATATAAATGGAGAAGTTTGTGAGCCAATGCCCATATGGACCAAATCTATGATAAGGTGAAAGTGTGTCATTGGGTAGTGAAGGACTATGACAAAACATTGGTGATACTATTGGGTTAGGCATTGCTGGTTTGACAGGGGTGGGGTAGTGAGGGTACGTTGGACGGCTCATGGAACTGGGGGAGGGTTGGGCAATGGACCATGTGACACTGGGAATTGTCAGGTATGTGGTTGAATGTAAAAAGTTGAGAACACTCCTATGGCAATATGACAAGGGAGGGTTACTGGTTTATGGTGTTGGATGGGGAGCATTCAGGACAGGGTGCACCTTGGGGCAGGCTTCTAGGGAGAATGTGCGTGATCATTTTGTCATAATGTTTTGTGTCGGTGTGTGGAAACCCACATAATGAGTGGGAAGCTGTTGAACTCCCATCCTGGGGAGAACCTATATCTTCTCAAACAATGGGACAGGAGTCATTTGAGGGCATAGGTGATTCCTAAGAGGGGAGGACAAACCAGAATGTCAGAACTTCAGTGTTGCAAGTAACTATGAATCTTATCCAAGTAGTGAAACCAGATGATCAATATTGGCCCCAAGGGGAGGCAGAGGGAGCACACAGAGTATATGAAAGAGGGTTATTTATTGGGCAATGGAAGTGTTCTACATGATCTTACAATGATGGACACTGGTCATGTTAAATGTCATCAAAATTTATAAATGACCACACCATGGAGCCTAGAGTGTCTACAACTGAAAGCAGGAGGAGTGCATCCAGTCTCCATCTGGAATTTAAGCCCCCACTTGACATAGATGTGCAATGGACACAACCAATCCAATGTCCACAGAGAAAATGTGGAATGGGTGTGGGAAGGGTAGCCATGGTGGCTGCTGGGTTTGGGGAATGGGAGGAAGAGATGAGATGTGGAGGCGTTTTCGGGACGAGGAAAAGTCCTGGGTGGTGCTTCATGGACAATTACGGGACATTGTAGATCCCCCCAGGGCCCACTGGATGGAACGTGGGAGAGTGTGGGCTATGATGTGGACCACTGACTAGGGGTGCAGTGATACTCAGAGATGTACTTACCAGGTGCAATGGATGAGTCACGATGATGGGAGAGAGTGTTGCTGTGGGGGGAGTGGGGGGTGGGGGGGAGTGGGGGGTGGGGGTGGTGGGGTTGAATGGGACTTCATATTTTTTTAATGTAATTTTTAAAAATAAATATTCTATTAAATAATTTATAAATTAATGTGCTGTAAAATGTAAACCATAATATAAACCATTGACCGTGGTTAGTAGCTATGATTTACTGCTTGTATAACAGTTGAAACAAATGTACCATCCACATGTAAAACGGTATTAACATGGGAAGGGGAAAAGGGGGGAGGATGTTGGGTATATCGGGTCCCCTATATGCTGTGCGTGACTTTTCTGTGACCTAAAACTTCTTTGAAAACAAAATTTTATAGTTTTGTTTAATGGAATAAACAAAATGGAGTAAATGGAAGGAAATGTCAGTATACACACAGTACAATATATATTAAACTGATGAAAGAAAAAAGTTTTTAAGAAAATAATAGTTTTCATTATTTTGTAATATCCCAAATTTTAAATTTTATTTTAATTTTTTTTGTATTTTATTTTTAATATTTAACCTATCATTATTATTTGATTTTCCTAATAATTGTATTTGGCTATTTTATTGGCTTCATTTTTGAAGAAGCTTTGGATCACAGAAGAGTTACAATTGGAGAAGGGGAGAATCATTAGTGTGGAGTGTCAGTAATGAGGGATACATGGGAGGAATTTCTCCTGGAAATACACGTAAGGTATATAAATGTTTTCACATATTCATGTGGCATTGCCACAGTGGGTGGAGAGACACACAATAACTGAGAGAATATTGAATTCTAATCCTGGAGAGCTCTGCTACATTCTCTAATGGAACAGCAGCAATCCCCCAAGTACAGGGGCAATGACTAGTGAAGAAAAATGGCCCATTGATGGATCCTTGATATTGATGACTATGCTTATGAGCCTTTGCTCTTGAAATTGAAACTTAGCCTTGTGTTTAGGGTGCCTAAAATTACCTTCTGAGATCCTCCTTGTTGCTCAAATGTAGCCTCTTTCTAAGACAAATTCAGCATACAAATGCGTTGTCTTCCCACCAGAGTAGGACATGACTCCTAGGGATGAGCCTTCTGTACATTGAGGGATTACCATCACCAATCAAATAGCAGGGTAACTGGAAAAAGATGTAAAAGAAAAGGGGGGGGGGGATGTAAAAACAAATGAGTTCAGAAGGCCGAGAGACTTCAAAGTGAATTGGGAGGTCATTTCAGAGGTAGCACTTATGCACATCTCAGCAGGATCTCATAGACTGCCAAAATAGATACTACCCCAAATAGTGAGTCTCCTGAGAGCTCTGGAGACACCTAGGTCCTATGGTCATGGTAGATAGGTCAGGAATTTGGTGCCTTCCCAGTGGGCCTACCTTGGGGTTTGTGCTCCCCATTGTGACAGAGTTGGGACTCAGTTATGACTTCCCTACACATAGCTCATCTGTCCCTTCTATTTGAACTTGTACTTGGTCATGATGTTAGTAGATGTACACCCAAGAAACTTAAGTCTTTGGACTGCCCATGTGCCAGCTGTGCCCTGAGCCTCAGTGGAGTTGCAACACCTACTCTCCAGTTCATTGGACCCACCCAGGGTAATTAACAAAGAGGTGAGGATGGGCAACCACTATACCAAGGAAATAAGAAAGCCTACAACTGCCAGCAAGATTATCCCATCCATATATGGGATCAAACTCCCCTCTCAATTAGAGGTGGATTAGGCATCACCATCCCAGATTCCTTAAGAATGGGAAAGAACTATGGACTAGAGTGGACTTACTGGTATTCTTCTATAGCCTTATTGTCTATACTTATTGTTACTTATTGTAATTCTAGCAATGGAAGAAATTATAACATTGGTGTGGAGGCAGTGACCGCTGGAGGATCTGAGGGCAAGGAGAGGGAAAAACAGTTGTAACACGGGGGCATTTTGGGGACTTGGAGTTGTTCTGAATGGCTTTGCAATGAAAGATAAAGGCCATTATATGTCTTCCCATAACCTACACAATTATGTGGGAGAGAGTGTCAACTACAATGTAAACTATAATCAATGCTCAGTAGCAATATCCTGAAATGTGTTTATCAATTGCAATGAATGTATGTCCCTAATGAAAGATGTTGTTTATGTGGGAGAATGTGGGAGCTACGAGGAGCAGGGCATATGGAAATTCCTACACTTTTTATGTAACATTTATGTAATCTAAGTACCTATAAAATAATTTTAAAAAAATATTTTTTAAAAAAGAAACCAGTCTAATAGGATAAGACAAAACAGCAGAGATATTAGAATGATCACTGTTTGCCCAGGCCTTAGGCAGAGGGAGGTACATTGAGTAGGTGAAGCTCAGAAATTTTCAGAACAGTGAAATTATTCTCTATTATACTGGGATTGCAGGCATATGACATTATGCATTTTTCAAAACCCATTGAACTTGACAACATCCAAGTTCAAAAATAATCTAACTGTATTGTAAATGCATCAAATGCCCTATCTGAGGGGTATGGGAGGAAAAGATGCTGGATTAGTAATATTGGATATGAACAGTGTCTGTAATATGAAATCAATGGGCACTGTACACAGGTATGCTACTCTATTTGATATTGTGTCCCATCAGGGTATGGGTTAACAAATTTTACTTTTATACATGTACACTGGAATTAAGCAATGAAGTAAATGAATGGAATATGGGAAATATGCTTCCCAACATGGTGTGGAAGGACTCAGATAAGCAAGGGGAGGATGTTAGATTGTTCTGTTAATGATTTAGAGACAGACACATCAGTGTGAATTCGTGTGGAGGTAAATATCGTTACACAGGGTTGCATGTAGAAATATTTGCAGATATGTATATATACATAGGATTGTGTACACACATGTGTGTTTTTGTAATATCCATGGAGATGGCCCAGTAGCAAGGCACATATATCGTCCAGACTTTAGATATTAAAAGCATTTTTGCAATAAGAATTTTCTTGGAGAAATAGCTGCCTGCAGGACTAGGTCAAGAAATATACAAAAAGAGTCTGGAGTATCTCTTAGTACCAAAAAGTTAGTATGTCTTAAAATAAAATTGGTAATGTTGGGGATAATTTCAAATAGACACAGGACATAGCCAAAAGGGTTCCAAAGGTCAAAACTGGAATAAACTGAAAAACAAAATAAAGTAGTACTGTATCACAACACAAAGTAAGAAATAAATGTCATGAGGCAATCCTAATATAAATAATTGATTTTTAAAAGATACATATTTATTGTGAAGATGAATTCCATAATATATGGAGATATTTTTTCTCTCAAGGCAGTGGCACAAACATCACACTCCTGAATGTGGGCTTCATGTATTAATTTCATTCCAAAAGCCATATATGGAAATGCAGAGAATTGATGAGTATTGGGGAAGCTAGGAAAGCTCCAAACACTGTTGATCAAGGTCAACATCAAGAGTGATAAGTCATGTTGATAGGATGCACCCTAGATATGATGCAATGAAAATAACACATTATCCTGGTATCTTCCTCCAAAATCCCATTAACCCTGTCTAAACATGAGAAGAATATCAGGCAAATTCAGAGTGAGGGGCACTTTACAAAATACCCGACCTACACTCCTCAAAAGTATACAAGTCATAAAACATGAGGAGAAAATCTGAGACATTGTCACTGCCTGAATGGCTTAAGAATTTTTGAAAATAAATATAATTTGCTATTCTGGCTTGGAGGTGTTAAGATATTGGAAAAGTATGTGAGAAGTTCTTGAAAATCCTCTCTACTATCCTTGCACCTTTTCTGTAAATCTAACACAGTTTTAAAATATTAATTTTATTAATAAATAAATTATTAGTTAAGTGCAAAATTCTAGAAACTTTGAACTCCAAGGTTCAATCCATGACAATTACATTTACATACCTTGGATAAGAATATAGGATTGCTGCCTCACATTATTCTTCCATTAAATCAGAATAGTGAAAAACAATTTTATGGAATAATTGAATTAAATGAAATAATGAATACAAAATGCGTGGCATTGTGCTTAGGATAAAAATGAATATTTTTCTTTGTAGTCCAAGCCCACACAGATTCACTTCCCACTACAATTGTGCTATTTCCATCCCTCATCCTCTCTGTAGGGTTTTGGCAACAGCGATCGTCATGTTGACTGAGAGTAAGCTTTCATCATGGCAAGTAATTTCATGACCATCACCTTCTATAAACCTGCCCTGACTCTCAATAATTTAAAACATAAATATCCATGTTCTGCACAAAACACCAGGCTCTCTATACTATGGCTACTGCCAAACTGGTCAGGCTGCTTATCCCCTTTTCACATCCTACCCCTTCATTGTTCATCAGATAGCAAGAACTAATTTTAAAACTTTACCACACCATATGGTTACCTTGATTGGATTGTTTCCCTCTTGTTTCTTCTTGGTGCGTTTCTGCACCTTTCTCCTCTTGAAGTTACCCCAATCTCTACTTTCAGTGTCAGTGCAGTCATCTCCCTTGTGAAGCCTTCACTTGTCTCCACAGAATGAGCATAAACTTTTAGATCCACTTCACCAGGATGTCAGTGCCATCTCAGGGTATTTCATGTAGTCACTACTATTTTTGCTTGAACATAATCTCTATAAGATGTGGAAGAATATTTTACTTATCTCTTTATTCACAAAATATTATTTAGTAACTTCCATGATGTGTTTGATGACTAAATGGTTGTTGAATGACTAAAATTAAAAATGAATGAGGGATGTGCAGAAAGGTCACATCTGAGTAAAATTCCATCATACTCAGGAATACAAACTCGAAAGTAGGGCCCACTGACATGGCGCTGAACTCCAGAGCCAGCTGCCATGACCATAGAACCCGTGGGTCTCTGCAGCCTTCAGGAGAACTAGTACCTGGCCTTCTATCTACTTTGGCTGTCTCTGGGACCCTGCTGAGGCATGCATAAGCACGACCCTTCTGATGACCCCCTGACTCTTTTTTGGAAACTCATAGCCATATAAACTCATTTCTCCTTTCCATTTCCCCCTTTTATTCAAGGTCAAAAAACAGTTTTTAACAACTGTTATTACGTTATTACGTGAAGGTTGAGATATTCTGCTGGTCTGACTTGACCCTTTTATTCAAAGTCTTCTTCTAGTTACATCATCAGCTGGTGCTTGGTAGTAATCCCTCAGCACCAGAGAAGCTCATCCCTGGGAGTCATGTCCCATGCTGGGGGAAAGTAATGCATTTTCATGCTGAGTTTGGCTTAGAGAGTGGCCACATTTGACCAACATGGAGGATCTCAGGAGGTAACTCAGGCAAACTGCACCTCTAGGCCTAGTTCATATTTTAGGCACACAGGCTCATAAGCATAGTCATCAGTATAAAAGGCTCATTGTTGGACCATCCTTATTAGTCTTTGTCATTGCATTTGGGGATTGATGCTGTTCCATTGGGGAATGTGGTAGAGCTCCCTAGTTTAGGAACTCAACATTCCCTTATTTGAAGTTTTTAATTGTAACCACTATGAAAATATCCAAACATTTTTATGTACCCTATATACATGCCTGGAGAACTCCCTCCCAACCATGTGGCTCCCATCAATAACATCCCACACAGTGTTCCTCCCCTGCCAGAGTTGAACCTCTCTGTTCACACTGAGACTATTTTAATATTTACTCTTTGAAATCTAAATGTGATTTTGAAAATAATTGATTCTTCCTTCCAATGTACAATATATAGTCAAAATAACCTGCTGGATGTTGATTAAATTTAGAATATTAAAATTTTGTTCAACACACACAAAAAAAATTCTAGAGGTGCAATGGACACAACCAATCCAATGTCCACATAGAAGAGGTGGCATTGGATTGGGAAAAGTGGACATGGTGGCTGATGGGTATGGGGAAAGGCAGGAAGAGATGAGAGGTGGAGGCTTTGGGACATGGAGCTGCCCTGGATGGTGCTTCAGAGGCAATCACCGGACATTGTAAATCCTCACAGGGCCCACTGGATGGAATGGAGGAGAGTATGGGCCATGATGTGGACCATTGACTATGAGGTGCAGAGGTGCCCAAAGATGTACTTACCAAATCCAATGGATGTGTCATGATGATGGGAACGAGTGTTGCTGGGGGGGGGGGAGAGGTGGGGTGGGGGGGTGGGGTTGAATGGGACCTCACATATATATTTTTAATGTAATATTATTACAAAGTCAATAAAAAAAAATTATACCAAAAATGTATAAAAGTCTATAGGCTAAAATGTAAACCAAAATGTAAAACATAAGATAACTAAAAATTTAGAAAAGTGTATAGTCTAAAATATAAACCATGATGTACACCCAAAAAAAAAAATTCTTAAAAAATGAAGCCTAATATATTGTCAAGTTCCACAAATAATAAAGTGGAAGATAGTGATGGATTTAAAGGTTAGATATAGAATACATAGTAATTTAGAAAAACTAAATAAAGTAAAAATAAATTGGCGTATCAAAAAATGAAAATGCTTCATTTTTGATGTTTTGTCTTTCATTAATGCAATAGGTGTTGCCCCGTATGTACAGTGGCAAGGCAATTTCATTTCTTCCTCAGTGTCTACATCCTTTCTTTTTTTCTAATTATTTGTTTTGTCTTCACAAAATGTTTAGATCACAGTAATTCACATATATAATATAGGGTATTCCCACATATCCAATATCAAACATTTTGTCCCTTCCCTAGCAATGATATTTTTACATGTTCATATTGTGTTTGCTGCACTTGATGTACAGATATTGAAACATAGATTGCAACCAAGGTTCCATTTTGTCTTACATTATGATCTATATTTTAGACTATACAATTTTCTAAATTTTTAGGTATCTTATGTTTTACATTATAGTTTACATTTTAACCTATATACTTTTATACAATTTTGGTGTAATTTAACATGTCCTATATCCATCATTGCATGATCTTGTGGAACACTTCCATTACCCTACAGTTACCCTGATTCCATCTATTCAATACCCCTCTCCCCCTCCCCATAGCACCCACAGTGACAATCAGTCTTCATTACTTGAAAGACCATATTCAGAGATACTTGCAACAGTGTTGATGGCTTGACATACTCGACTGTCCTAACCCATTGAGAGCCACCAGTATTCTTTTTTTTTTATTGACTTTGTAATAATATTACATTAAAAATATATATGTGAGGTCCCATTCATCCCCACCCCCCCCACCCCCCCCTCTCCCCCCCCAACAACACTCGTTCCCATCATCAGGACATATCCATCGGACTTGGTAAGTACATCTTTGGGCACCTCTGCACCTCATGGTCAATGGTCCACATCATGGCCCATACTCTCCCCCATTCCATCCAGTGGGCCCTGTGAGGATTTACAATGTCCAGTGATTGCCCCCGAAGCACCAACCAGGGCAGCTCCATGTCCCAAAGACGCCTCCACCTCTCATCTCTTCCTGCCTTTCCCCATACCCATCGTCCACCATGTCCACTTTTCCCAATCCAATGCCACCTCTTCTATGTGGACATTGGATTGCCACCAGTATTCTTGAGAGACACATTTCCCTGTTTGAGAACATCAGTCCTCAGGATGTGGGTATAACTTCACACTAATTGTATGGATCGCCACCAAGTAATATAACCCACTATGACAAAATGAGCATTCACACACTACCTGGAAGCCTGACCTGTGTAAGATGTCCCACCTTAAGCATCTTAAACATGTAAACTTCCTTATTATATTTTCTAAAAAGTTTTCTCAACATTACAGTTTCAACCACATACCTGACAGTCTACTATGTCCAAATATTTCCCCACCCTCCCCCCAATTTCTAGGGCCATCTGACCCTTCCTCCCATCCCTAGCCCCGCTCAAGCCATTAAAGCTCCACCCAAGGCATCCGTATGCCCCCATTTTATCCCTTCCCTCTACTAATATTTACATACAGCTTATCATAAATTTCACCCATGTAGGTGTTAGCTCTCTTCCAAACTTTCTTTAAGCCTATCAACCAGTCTGTAGCTCTCTGAGACAACTTATCATGTAATATTTGTGCTTCAATGCCTGGGTTGCTTCACTCAACATAAGGTTTTCAAGATTCATCCATGTTATCACATGTGTTTGTACTGTATTCCATCTTATAGCTGAGTAGTAGTCCATTGTATGTATATGCCACATTTTATTTATCCATTCATCTATTGATGGGCATTTGCATTGATTCCAACTTTTGGCAATAGTAAATAATGCTGCTATGAACATTGGTGTGCATATATCAGTTTGTATCCTTGTTTGCAGTTCTACTGGGTAAATACCCACCAGTGGACTTGCTGGGCCATATGGCAAATCCATAGCTAGTTTTTTTTTGACAAACCACCAAACTGTTCTTCAGAATGGCTGTATCCTTCTGCATTTCCACCAGCATGAGTGAGTGTTCCCATTCCTCCACATCCTCTCCAGTACTTGTAGTCTTCTGTGTTTTTGATGGCTGCCAGTCTCGTGGGAGTAAGATGGTATCTCATTGTAGTTTTGATTTGCATTTCCCTAATATCTAGTGATTTTGAGCATTTTTCATGTGCTTTTTAGTCATTTGCATTTCTTATTTGGAGAAGTTTCTATTTATTTTTTTTATTTTTATTTTTTATTTATTTATTTATTTTTTATTGACTTTGTAATAATATTACATTAAAAATAAAATATATATATATGAGGTCCCATTCAACCCCACTACCCCCACCCCACCTCTGCCCCCCAGAAACACTCATTCCCATCATCATGACACATCCATTGCATTTGGTAAGTACATCTTTGGGCACCTCTGCACCCCATGGTCAATGGTCTACATCATGGCCCATACTCTCCTCCATTCCATCCAGTGGGCCCTGTGAGGATTTACAATGTCGGTGATTGCCCCTGAAGAACCATCCAGGGCAGATCAATGTCCCAAAGTCGCCTCCACCTCTCATCTCTTCCTGCCTTTCCCCATACCCATCAGCCACCATGTCCACTTTTCCCAATCCAATGCTACTTTTTCTATGTGGACATTGGATTGGTTGTGTCCATTGCACCTCTATGTCAAGAGGAGGCTCAGATTCCACATGGATGCTGGATGCAATCCTCCCACTTTCAGTTGTAATCACTCTAGGCTCCATGGTGTGGTGGTTGTCCTTCTTCAACTCCATCTTAGCTGAGTGTGGTGAGTCCAATGAATCAGATTGTAGGTTCTGGAGTCTGCTGAGGCTCAGGACCTGGCTATCACATTGTCAGTCCAGAGATTCACATCCCCTAAATATCTCTTAAACCCCAACACTAACTGCACCTCCAGCACATTAGCATGAAAGTCTTAGGAAGAGAGATCCCATCTGAGTCCAGATTCATCACACATAAACACCATTTTGAAAGAGGGGCCATCTGACCTGGTAGTTAAGCCCATCGGCCTTGACCATAACTCTCATGGGTCTCTTTAGCCCTCAAAGGAACCAATACCTGGGGGTTGTATCTGCTTTATCTGTCTCTCAGACTCTGCTCAGTTGTGCATAAGGGCAATCCTTCTGCCAGACTCCAGACTCTTTTTTAGAGACTCGTAGCCATATAAACTCATTTCTCCTTTCCATTTCCCCCTTACATTAGTCAAGCAGCATTTTAAAGTCATGTTATTTTATGTAGACAGGGATATTCTGCTGATCTGCATTGAACTTTCCATATAACGTCATTTTCCAGTTGCATCATCAGTTGGCAGTTGATAGTGGTCCCTCGGTGCTAGGGAGGCTCATCCCCGGGTGTCATGTCCCACGCTGGGGGGAAGGCATTGCATTTACATGCTGAGTTTGGCTTCAAGACTGGCCACATTTGAGTAACATGAAGGCTGACAGAAGGAAATTCCCAGGCACAATGTTGCTCTAGGCCTTGTTCTTATTTTAGGCTTATCAGCTCACAAGCATAGTCATTAGCATCAGGGGCTCACTGTTGAGCCCTCACTCCCTCCCGGTCCCCACCTCTGCACCTGGGAGACTGTCGCTGCTCCCCTAGGGACCACAACAGAGCACCACTGGCCAGGAACCCAGTACCCCCCTGCTGTGGTTTTTAATTGTTGCCACTATGAGTATATCCAAACATTACCATGCACCCTGGACATATGTTCTGTACAGCTCCCTGTCAGGCATATATCACCTGTCAATGGTATCCTATACCAGTATCCCTCCATTGCCATTGTTGAACCACTCTGTGATCCAGAACTCCCTGAAATTTGAAGCCCAATATAATGTCAGGGTCCCTTACTAGGAAATGGCATATAGCGATAGGTTTAAAGGTTAGATAAAGAATACGTGATGACTTGGAAAAAATTCTACATCCTATCTTTTTCTTTTTTTTTTTCCCCCCTAATTATTGAGCTTCTCTTCACAGAGCCCTAAACCACAGCAATGCATATATATAATATACAGCACTCCCATACATCCACCACAAAACCTTTTCCCTTCCACAGCGATACCCTTACACCCTATTCACATCATATTTACTTAACGTGATATACAGAGTCTGAGACAATAGCTTTCTAACAAGGTGACATCTGTGCTTACATTGTGGTGCATACTTTAGGATACACAGTTTTTTTACATTCTTAGTTATCCTATGTTTTACATTATGGTTTACATTATCAGTCTGTCATCTCCTATATGTTATGGGGTAATATTACATGTTTTATATCCATCCTTGTGTACTCTCACGAAACTCCTCTCTTACCCCCCATTTACCTTGGTTTGCGGGTTTGAGGGTGGCTGGGGAGGGGCGGATGGGTAACAATGCCCAAAAGTGGGGGGAGGGAGGAATAGCACACGAACACAGGAGAGGGTCAGGTGTTGGTGGAGAGTAAAATGCTGAGAAAATCATATCAAAATATAATAAAGATGGTTACCTGTTTAGAATGCTCGGAGGGGAGGGTCTGATGCAGGACGTGCTCCTGGGGAATGTCTACATGTTCATTCTGCCAGAGTGGGTGACACCATGTGGTAGACACCCAAGTAGTTAGAGTGGAGGTGGACCCACATCCTGGGGAGGACTAATGCCATCAAACAGAGGGAACTGTAATCCCCTCGAGAGAAAGGGTGGCTCCCAGGGCATTGGGGCAGTTGAGCAAGTTAGGCCCTGAACATTATTCTATCTATCTTTAGAAGTGGCTCCTCGGGAAACGGAGGTTGGCTGTCAATGTAGGCAGCAAGGTGGAAGGGAAAATGGAAGTTAAATGTGTGGAACCGAGAAGTTTCTATTTAAGTCTTGCCACTTTTTAAAATGGGTGGGTTGTCTTTTTATTTTTGAGATATAGGAATTCTTTATATTTGAAGGATATTGGTCTCCTATCAGATATATGGTTACCAAATATTTTTACCCATGGGGTAGCCTCTCTTTTCATTTTGTTGACAAAGTCCTTTGAGGTGCAAAAGGCTTTAATTTTGAAGAAGTCTCATGTATCTATTTGTTCTTCTACTCGTGCTTCTGGTGTGAAGTACATGAAGCCATTTCCTACTACAAGGTCCTGTAGGTGTTTCCCTACATTGCGTTCTAAGGTCCTTATGGTCTTGGCTCTTCTTTCAGGTCTTTGATCCATCTTGAGTTGATTTTTTTTATAAGGTGTGAGTTGGTAATCCTCTTTCAGTGGGTTTGGTGGTCTTGTGAATATCATATGACTGTATCTATGAGGAGCTATATCAGAATTTTCAAATTGGTTCCATTGGTCAGTGTGTCTCTCCTTGTGCCAGTACCATGCTGTTTTCACTACTGTACTATGTTTTGAAGTCAGGTAGTGTAATTCCTCCAATTTTGTTTTTTCTTTTTCAATATGTCTTTGGCTATTCGGGGCCTCTTTCCTTTCCAAATAAATTTCTTTGCGAGTTTTTCTATTTCACTAAAGAATGTTGTGTTGATTTTCATTGGGATTACATTGAATGTGTAGATCAGTTTTGGTAGGATAGACATCTTAATAATATTTAGCCTTCTTATCCATGAACAGGGAGTATTCTTCCATTTATTTAAGTCTTCTTTGATTTCCTTGAACAGTGTTGTGTAGTTTTCTGTGTATAAATTTTGTACATCTTTAGTTAAATTTATTTCTAGTTATTTGATTTTTTAATTTACTATTGCAAATGGTATTTTTTCTTGATTTCCTCCTCAGGTTTTTCATTAGTGTTGTACAGACATGCTACTGATTTTTGTGCATTGATCCCATAACCTGTGACATTACTGAACTCATTTATAAATTCTAGAAGCTTGCTGTAGATTTCTCAGGGTTTTCTATGTATAGGGTCATATCATCTGCAAATAGTGGAATTTTGACTTCTTCTTTTCAAATTTGAATGCCTTTTATGTCTGGTTCTTGCCTCAATGCTCAGGCAAGTACTTCTAACACAATATTAAATAGAAGGGGTAATAATGGACATCGTTGTCTTGTTCTTGATCTTAGAGGGAAAGATTTTCAGTTTTCAAAATTGTAAATGATGTTAACTGGGGGTTTTCCATATATATCTTTTATCATGTTCAGAAAGTTTCCATCTACTCCAATCTTTTGCAGAGTTTTTATTAAGAAATAGTTCTGTATTTTGTCAAATGCTTTTTCTGCATCTGCAGATATGATCATGTGATTTTTTTCCTTCAATCTGTTTATGTGGTGTTTACATTAGTGTATTTTCTTATGTTGAACTATCCTTGCATACGAGGAATGAATTCCTCCTGGTCATGGTGTATAATTCGTTTAATGTGCTGCTGAATATGATTAGTAAGTATTTTGTTGAGGAGTTCCACATCTATGTTCATTAGAGAGATTGGTCTGTAATTTTCCTTTCCTGTGGCGTCTTTGTTCAGCTTTGATATTAGGACAATATTGGCATCATAGTATAAGTTAAGCGATGTTCTTCTGTTTCAATTTTTTGGAAGAGTTTCAGCAAGATTGGCATTAGTTCTTTATGGAAAGTTTGGTAGAATTCACTTCTGAAGCCATCTGGCCCAGAACTCTTATTAGTTGGGAGGCTTTTAATGACTGATTTTATATCTTTACTTGTGGTGGATTTATTGAGATTGTCAGTTTCCTCTTTCATTAATATAGGTTGCTTATGTGTTTCCAGGAATTTGTCCATTTTCTCTGAATTTTCATTTTTGTTGGAATATAGTTTTTCAAAGTATCCTCTTATGATAGTCTTTTTTTTCTGTGGGGTCAGTGGTGATATCCCCTTTCTCATTTCTTATTTTCTGTATTTGCATCTTTTTTTTTCTTGTTAGTCTAGCTAAGGGTTTGTCAATTTTATAGACCTTGTCAAAGAACTGGCTCTTGGTTTTGTTTATTTTTTCAAGTGCTTTCTTATTTTTTCATTTAGTTCTGCTCTGATCTTTGTTATTTCTTTCCTTTTCCTTTGCGTTTAGTTTGTCATTGTTTTTTTTTACTAAATCCTCCAACTGTGAAGTTAGTTTTTCAATTTTAACTCTTCTTTTATCACGTGTGAATTTATGGCTATAAATTGCCCTCTCAGTACCACTTTTGCTGCATCCCATAAGTTTTGATATGTGCATTATCATTTTCATTTGTTTCAAGGTAGTTATTGATTTCTTTTGAGAGTTCCTCCTTGACCCACTGTTTTTCTAGGAGTGTGTTATTTAACTTTCATATCTTGTTGCCAAATCCAGGTCTCTGACCTTTGCAGATTTCCAGCTTCATTCCATTGTAGTCAGAGAAATTATTTTGTATGATTTCAAACTTTCTGAATTCACTGAGACTTTCTCAGCAACCTATCCTGTTGTCTATCTTGGAGAATGATCCATGTGCACTTGAGAAGAATGTTTATCCTGCTTTATTTGGATGTAATGTTCTGTATATGTCTATTAGGTCTAGTTCCTCTAATATATTGTTCAAAGTCTTTTCTTCTTTATTGATTTTCTTTTGAAATGTTCTGTCCAAAGGTGATAGTGGTGTATTAAAGTCCCCCACTATAACTGTAGAGGCATCAATTCCTTCCCTTAGATTCTCCAGTGTTTGTCTTACATATTTGTAGGCACCCTTGTTAGGAGTGTAATGTTTTTGTTTGTTTTTGTTTTTGTTGTTAAAGATGTATTTATTTATTTCTCTCCCCTCCCCCACACACTAGTTGTCTGTTCTCTGTCTTTTTGCTGCATCTTCTTTGTCTGCTTCTGTTTTCATTGGCATTGGAATCTGTGTTTCTTTTTGTTGCATCATCTTGCTGTGTCAGCTCTCTGTGTGTGCAGTGCCATTCCTGAGTAGGCTGCACTTTCTTTCACACTGAGCAGCTCTCCTTACAGGGTGCACTCCTTACGCTTGGGGCTCCCCTACACGGGGACACCCCTGCATGGCACAACAATCCGTGTGCGCATCAGTACTGTGCATGGGACAGCTCCACATGGGTCAAGGAGGCCCCAAGCAGGTCCAGGGTTTGAACCGTGGACCTCCCATGTGGTAGACAGATGCCCTAATCACTGAGTCAAGTCTGCTTCCCAGGAGCATAAATGTTTATACCTGTTCTTTCCTTTTTGAATGATTATCCCTTTCACTAATATGTAGTGTCCATATTTGTCTCTCACAATTATTTTGCATTTAAAGTCTATTTTGTCTGATATTAACATAGTTACTCCTGCCCATTTTTGGTTATTATTTGCCTGTAAGATGTTTTCCAGCTATTCACTTTCAACCTCCTTGAATCCCTAGGTCTAAGATGTTTTTCATGTAGACAACATATAGATGGATCATACTTTCTTATCCAATCTTCCAGTCTGAGTCCTTTGACAGGTGAGTTTAATCCATTGACATTCTGTGTTATCACTTTCAAGGAATTATTTATGTTAGCCATATTTTCTTTGGATTTGTGTTTGTTATATTTTGTTTGGTTTTTTACTTTTTTTTGTCTTTTTATTGTTCTTACACTCTCCTCCAACTCTGTCTCTCCTGTTTTTTATCTTTCCCCCTATAGAACTTCCTTTAGTATTTCTTGAAGGGCAGTATTCTTGTTGATATAATCTATTAATTTCTGTTTGTCTGTGAATACTTGAATTCTCTATCATATTGAATGTCAGTTTAGGTGGACAGAGTATTCTTTTTTGGAAATTATTTCTTTTAGTACTTTGACTATATCATCCCACTGCCTTCATGCCTCCTTGGTTTGAGATGAGAAATCAGCACTTAGTTTTATGAAGCCTCCTTTGTATGTGATGTTTCTCTTTTCTCCTGCTGCTTTTAGTATTTTCTCTTTGTCTTGAGCATTGGATAATTTGACAAGTATATGTCTTTGGGTAGGCCTGTTGGGATTTATGCTATTTAGGGTGCATTGTGCTTCCTGGATGTGGACATTCATCTCCCTCAATAGGTTTGGGAGGTTTTCACCCATTATTTCCTCCAACACCCCTTCTGTTCCCTTTCCCTTCTCTTCTTATTCTGGGATGCCTATAATGCATATGTTTTCACATTTTGCTTTGTCATTCAGGTCCCAAAGTCCCTGTTGAATTTTTTCTCTCTTTTTATCTATCAATTCTACTGTCTGTTTGATTTAGGATGTACTATCTTCCATAGTGGAAGACAGTACATCACTAGTTCTTTCCTCTCCCTCTTCAAATCTGCTGTTATTTGCTGAGAGTGTATTTTTGATTTCTTGGATTGTGCTGTTACTCCCCATCATATCCATTGTCTTTTTTTTTTGCATGATTGCAATTTCTTCTGTATGCTCTCTAAGTGTTTTCTTCATAGTCTTATCTCTTCCTTCACCTCATTAAATTGGCCCCTATTAAATGTTTTGAGAGCTTTAATTACTTGTTTGATGTTCTGCTCTTCTTCCTACTTTTTAGTTTGTTCATTGGATTGGGTCATGTTTTCCTGATTATTGGTTTGGTTTGTAGTTTCTTGTTGCTGTCTGGTCATCATTTTATCTTGGTGGGTTGATTAGCTTCTTTGTCTAGTGTCAGGGTTTAATTAGTTGCTGCTTTTCATGTGTGTTAAGTCTTCTCTTTGCCATTTTGTTCTTCTTATTCTATTTCTGTCCTGTTGGCCAAGTTCACTTGAAGGAAAATATTAGGGTAAGTGAAAGCAAAAAGAGTAAGAAAAGAAAAAAGTATAATAGTAGTATTGTTAGTAAATATTAGCAGAAGAACCATGTGAGATCTAGAAGAATGGGTATTAGACTCATGTAAGCTGTGTAGAGTTATAACAGTAAGAAAAATGGAGTATCTATAATGAGACAGTAACCTGAATATGGTGAGGAATATAGTATTAATTAAAAGACCAGTGTGGTCAGGAAAGTGGGAAGAGAAAGGAAAGGACAATAATATAGAGAGTGAATAAAAGACAGAAAACAGTACAAAGATATTAGAAATAAAAATTGGGGGCTAAATTAAGAGCAGTGGAATGTAACAGAAACACTAAATGATGGAGGATAGAAAGATGTAGAGGAAAGGGGTAAGTATTGGTAGCCAAAATCAGTACACACAGAAAAGAGGAAATAGAGGATGAGGAAACACAGCAAATGTGAATCACTCCCTGTGACACCTAATATAAAAAATATAAAAAAGAAGAGAAAGGGAAAAAAGGGGGAAAAGTGGGGGTGGAAATTCAAGCAAGAAAAGGGGGATGAAGAAGAAGAAGAGGAGGAGGAGGAGAAGGAGGAGGGGGAGGAGGAAAGGGCTGTGGGGTTATAAAGAGGAAGGAAAAACAAAAAAATAAGCCAATAAAAAAGACCAACATTTCAAGCAAGGAATCCTCTTTGCATTTAAATAAAATGCTTAGGAGTCTGACCTTCCACCTTTCTCCCTTTTTCCCTTCTCTCTCTCCCAGGGCAGCAGGAAAGCTGTGTGAGGTGTCCAGTATGAGAATCAAGTGGGTCCTTGGTGAACCAAATCACCAGAGAAAACAATGTCTCTTAATTTCCAAAGACAGCGTGCCCACACATCACCAGGAACACCAAATATGCTAATGGAAGTTTTCAAAACACATCTATTTTTTTTTTGATTTTTTTATTGACTTTGTAATAATATTACATTAAAAATATATATGTGAGGTCCCATTCAACCCCACCCCCCCACCCCACCTCTCCCCCCCCCCAGCAACACTCGTTCCCATCATCATGACACATCCATTGGATTTGGTAAGTACATCTTTGGGCACCTCTGCTCCTCATAGTCAATGGTCCACATCATGGCCCATACTCTCCTCCATTCCATCCAGTGGGCCCTCTGAGGATTTACAATGTCCAGTGATTACCTCTGAGGCACCATCCAGGGCAGCTCCATGTCCCAAAGACGCCTCCACCTCTCATCTCTTCCTGCCTTTCCCCATACCCATCAGCCACCATGTCCACTTTTCCCAATCCAATGCCACCTCTTCTATGTGGAAATTGGATTGGTTGTGTCCATTGCACCTCTATGTCAAGAGGAGGCTCAGATTCCACATGGATGCTGGATGCAATCCTCCCACTTTCAGTTGTAATCACTCTAGGCTCCATGGTGTGGTGGTTGTCCTTCTTCAACTCCATCTTCGCTGAGTGTGGTAAGTCCAATAAATCAGATTGTAGGTGCTTGAGTCTCTTGAGGCTCAGGACCTGGCTATCACATTGTTAGTCCAGAGATTCAAATCCCCTGAATATATCTTAAACCCCAACATTAACTGCACCTCCAGCACATTAGCATGAAAGTCTTATGAAGGAAGATCCCATCTGAGTCCAGATTCATCACACATAAACACCATTTCCAAAGAGGGGCCATCTGACCTGGTAGTTAACCCCATCGGCCATGACCATAACTCCCATGGGTCTCTTAAGCCCTCAAAGGAACTAATATCTGGGGGTTGTATCTGCTTTCTCTGTCTCTCTGACTCTGCTCAGTTGTGCATGAGGGCAATCCTTCTGCCAGCCTCCAGACTCTTTTTTAGAAACTCGTAGCCATATAAACTCATTTCTCCTTTCCATTTCCCCCTTACTTTAGGTCAAATAGCATTTTAAAGTCATGTTATTTTATGTAGACAGGGATATTCTGCTGATCCGCATTGAACCTTCCATATAAGGTCATTTTCCAGTTGCATCATCAGTTGGCAGTTGATAGTGGTCCCTTGGTGCTAGGGAGGCTCATCCCCGGGTGTCATGTCCTACGCTGGGGGGAAGGCATTGCATTTACATGCTGAGTTTGGCTTCGAGACTGGCCACATTTGAGTAACATGAAGGCTGACAGGAGGAAATTCCCAGGCACAATGTAGCTCTAGGCCTTGTTCTTATTTTAGGCTTATCAGCTCACAAGCATAGTCATTAGTATCAGGGGCTCACTGTTGAACCCTCACTCTCTCCCGGTCCCCTCAAAACACATCTTACAGTCCATCTCCCTTAGTTGTACTACAGGAGGGCTAGTTGAATTGTTTTTAAAGATTTATTTATTTATTTCTCTCCCCTCCCCCCCCCCAGTTTTCTGTGTCTATTTCCTGTGTCTTCTTTGTTCACTTCTGTTGTCAGGGGCACGGGAATCTGTGTTTCTTTTTGTTGCATCATCTTGTTGTGTCAGCTCTCCGTGTGTGCGGCATCAATCCTGGGCACACTGCACTTTCTTTCATGCTGGGTGGCTCTCCTTACAGGGCACACTCCTTGCACATGGGGCTCCCCTATGTGGGGGACCCTCCTGCTTAGCAGGGTACTCTTTGTGTGCATCAGCACTGCGCATGGGCCAGCTCCACACAGGTCAATGAGGCCCGGGGGTTTGAACCGGAGACCTCCTATGTGGTAGGCAGACACTATAACAACTGGGCCAAGTCTGCTGCCTAGTTGATTTTCTGACTCCACCTTCTCCAAGACCAAGTTTCCGATCCCAGCACTTTTAGGTAAATTGGGCTTTCTCGGCAGATTTGCCTTTCCTTTCTTCCCCAGTTTTCCCCAAGCCAGCTGGAATGCTCCTTAGCTCAAAAAAAAAAAAAAAGGAGGGGGGGTGTCAGGACCTGAAAATTGAACCCCCATCTCATTTGGCCCCTCTGCACCTCCCACCAAAACCCTCCAACTCACAGAGTCACTCCAAAACTGAACGGCTAGTGTATTTCCTACCGCAGGGAGCACTGGATTTGGCAGAGCACTGGATTTGGGAGTGGGAAGTCTGGGATATTGTCCGCTTGGGGCCTGTGGGTCTGTGGAAAGTGGGCTGCGGTGGCTTAGCAGTCATGGACCTGGGGACCATTCTTCTGGGGAACACAGGGCTTGGGAATGTTGCCACACTACTAACAGTTCAGGGAATGCCCTAGGGGGAAGAGTCCCACCTCTCCACAACTTCTGACCTCAGTGTTAGAAACCCACAATTCTACCCTTAGCAAGCACGACTTCTGTTCCAGTCTCTCCAAATCAATGTCCAAACACTTCCTGCCTTGCAAGTCCCCGAAACAGCCCACTGCAGCAAGATTCCAACTGTACTCAGCCGGCCTTCTGCAGGAACAATTATGAAGTGCATTCACTCAGGTGCCATCTTGCCCCACCCATTAGCTATCATCTTTTTTTTTTTTCATTGACTTTGTAATAATATTACATTAAAAATATATATGTGAGGTCCCATTCATCCCCACCCCCCACCCCCCCCTCTCCCCCCCCAACAACACTCGTTCCCATCATCATGAAACATCCATTGGATTTGGTAAGTACATCTTTGTGCACCTCTGCACCTCATAGACAACGGTCCACATCATGGCCCCCACTCTCCTCCATTCCATCCAGTGGGCCCTATGAGGATTTACAATGTCCAGTGATTACCTCTGAGGCACCATCCAGGGCAGCTCCATGTCCCAAAGACGCCTCCACCTCTCATCTCCTCCTGCCCTTCCCCATACCCATCGTCCACCATGTCCACTTTTCCCAATCCAATGCCACCTCTTCTATGTGGACATTGGATGGTTGTGTCCATTGCACCTCTATGTCAAGAGGAGGCTCAGATTCCACATGGATGCTGGATGCAATCCTCCCACTTTCAGTTGTAATCACTCTAGGCTCCATGGTGAGGTGATTGTCCTTCTTCAACTCCATCTTAGCTGAGTGTGGTAAGTCCAATAAATCAGATTGTAGGTGCTGGAGTCTGTTGAGGCTCAGGACCTGGCTATCACATTGTCGGTCCAGAGATTCAAATCCCCTAAATATATCTTAAACCCAACGTTAACTGCACCTCCAGCACATTAGCATGAAAGACTTAAGCTATCATCTTTTAATATCTCCATTTGTTCATCCCAGCTTGTCCTTAAAGGGAAAGTATGTCTGCCTCATTATCTAAAAAAGATGAAGAAATGCACTTGCTAGCTGTTCTTTAATCCTCCCCTGGTTAGCCATGTATATCACTTTGGCTGCTTATATCCTCCCGACAGTGAACTCAGACACGTGGTCTTGCTGGATTTGGGCAGGATCAGGTCTCGAACCTAATGCCAGGTTGCCTAAGTTTGTTTTTGCCTTACTTTTTTCCTCTGGGTGGGTAACAAAAGGAAGCATTTCTACCAACTACAAGGCACAAGGTAGAAAGTACAGGTAAGAGAATGCAGCACATAGGCAGAGTATGTTGGAAAACCCAGTAACCCCCAAGCTCACTGACTCCAGGAACTCAGACTGGGTGACAGCAGTTTCAACTGAGTCTCTACAGACCCTTCACACACCTTCCATCCTGTGCAAGACACCTGGTCATTCTGAGAAAGGTGTGAAGATAAGTCAGCCTGGTTGTTGTCCACAGCCACCCTGCTAAGGCCAGCAAGGCAATCCTTAGTATTGTCTTAAAGTTCTTAAGAACTCCAGGGGTGCCATGCTAAAAGAACTTGTCTCACAGCTGCTGGAAAATCTGGTGTGCCTGTGCTCCAACTCACTTTACAGGATGGGGAGGACAGAAAACCCAGCAGGGGACAGTGCTAACAGCAGGGGAACAAGGAAACAGAAGATCCTCATGGAAAAGGCTGGGCTTGTGCTTCCTCTGACCCTTCTGAGCTGAGTTAAGCCCTAGGGTTCTTATTCTGAGAGAAAGATCCTAAAGGGGAAGGATGGACTCAAGAACAGAACATGCAATTACCCTACACTGAATGTAAGAGCTAATGGCACTTTATTTTGTTCCCTAAACTGGAGAAAATCAGCATAATAGAGTATGATATGCAACATAATTGAAAAATGCCCATTTCTTTTCCTAATGAGTTCTAAAACTCTCTTTAAAGTAAGAATGATGAGTAAGCAGCAATGCCTGTCCCTCAAGCATTGGATTAGTTACCAGGAGCCTATCAAACTCAGAATAACTTCCCTTAGCAATGCTGGTGGAAGCTATCACAATCTTAGACAGCTCTTCTTTGTGGGGATTTCGCATATTCAGAACTTTTGCAGAACAAAATGAAATTTTCTATCACAGAAAAATAAAGAAAAAAATATTCATCACCAGCCAGCCTCAGTTAGTAACATGACTATCCATTTCCAAAAACTAATCAAACAAAAATCTGCTTTTCCTTGATTTGTTTCACCAATTTTTCTTCTTTCCTCTTTTTTTCTTTCACAACTTTATGGATTGAAGGAGAATGTCATTAATAAAACCGACCCAGATTTACATGCTACCACAAAACGGAGCTTCTGGGTTTATTGGTATTTCATTATTACCATTTCTCAAGGGATTTCTTGTTTCACAGAGGATGTTGCTTTTAAAACACAAAGCAAAAAGGACCCCATTTACTTTTCTCTCTTGATGTCCATTTGGCCCTTTGTGTTTTGAGTATTATTGAAATTCAGTGTTTCCTGACACTGGTTTGGCCCTTGCTGTCTACCATCACTTTTCCCTCAGAAAATAGCTGAGGTGTGAACAAAGTGCAGGGTGACACAGAAGGAGGGTTGCTGAGGTTGGTGGTGCTGGTGGTAGGAAACAGACGTGACAGTGGAGGAGACCTTGCTACTGCAGGTAGAGCTGCTGGCTGAGAAAGGGCACTTGGTAGGAGAAGCAAGGGCTTTCCAACAGTGGGAAGTGGAGCCAGAGACACAACCTCAGAGCATTGTTCAGGATCAGCTGAGTGGTAGATGGCACCAATAGCCAATTCTCCTGCACTCCCGGCCACCCACAGGAGTAACCGTCCCTGCTCCTCTGCTAGGTGCTTGCATGTGACCAAGGAGCCATGTGTGACTCTTCAGGCAGAAGCATGTAAGCACCCATGGCCAGGAGCTCCAAAGACTTCACACTGAAAGGACAACAGCCTGACTGGTGACCCGCCCTCCACCTGGGTTCCTGAGACTGGACTGGGCAGAGCCTCCCTGCCACATACACAAACACACACACACACACACACACACACACACACATCTTTTGGCATGGGAAGTCTATCTTTACTTTTAGCTGCTGTCTCAGTTTGCCAGGGCTAGTCTGACAATGCCCCAGAACTGCTTATTTAAGCCCCCAGGTTGAAGTTTCTATCATGTGCCTCTCTGACAGTGGTCAGATCGGGAAGGAAAGGCTTGGCCCAGTGGACCCAGTCCTTAGCAAAAGGGCACTGACCATCACTAGCCAAAGCCAATTAGTCTATGGGGTGCAGCAGTGCTCCAAAATGTATTCACCAAATACAATGAATGTGCCACACTAATGAAAGAGGTTGAAAGAGGTTGTTGATGTGGGAGGAGTGGAGTGAGGCGGTTGGGGGTATATGGGAACCTCTTATATTTTTTGAATGTAACATTTTTTGTGATCTATGTATCTTCAAAAAATACAACGAAAAAATTGATAGGGGTGGGGGTGGGGAGTGGGGTATATGGGAACCTCTTATGATTTCTAATGTAACATTTTGTGTGATCTATTAACTTTGAAAAAAGATAATTAAAAAATAAAAAAATAAAAACAAAACAGTAATTAGAGCTCCACCGACCCAGGGCTTACTGTGAGCCACTGTATGCGCACTAAGCACATTCATTCTCTTAAGTGGTCCATGAGGTCAGTTCTGTTTGATCTGTCCTAGAATGGCAAAGTGAGACAGAGAGGCTGTGACTTGTGAAGGCTCCACAGATAGTCACCACAGAGCTGATACTTCCACTTGGGGCTCCTCAGCCTGGGCTGCTAACCAACACACTGACTACTGTTAACTGTGCTCCAAGGAAATTGATTTAGGAAGAATTTGATCAGCTTTAGTACAGAGTTTGATCAGCTGTAGTACAGAATTCGCCCTCTTTATGACCAATGATCCCAAGGTCAGAGAAACTGTTCCTGGAGCCCTGGAGCTGATCAGATACCAGTGCCCATAATCCCAATACCATGGTGTGAACATTGGTTCAAATAGACTTTGAAATGCCTTTTGCTGTTCTTGTTGCTTTTAAGGCTCTTTTTCTTTAGATTTTAATTAATATTTATTTCAGTTGCATCATTTCCTTTTGGCATGCACAAAGCCCCAGGACTTGAATTTGCCTGTAACCTCAGCTAACGAAAACTGCCCTGAAATGCTTTAAACACATAAAATCCCATTTGAATGCATGCGTTCTAAAGACAGTTACCAGACATTGTATGTCCTCCCATGGCCCACTGGGTGGACTGTGGGAGAGTGTGGGCTATAATGTGGACCATTGACCATGAGGTGCAGCGGTGCTCAGAGATGTATTCACCAAATCCAATGAATGTCTCATGATGATGGAGGAGATTGTTGCTATGGCGGGAGGAAAGGGGTGAGGGGAGGGGGGGATATATGGGGACCTCATATTTTTTCAATGTAATATTAAAAAAATAAAGACAAAAAAATAAATAAATAAAGACATTTCCCATTTTCCAGGAGGCAATAAGGCATTCGAGCAGCAGTCAGAGACTTTCTTTCTGGAGGGCCACGGGGGAACTCTTCTGGCCCTGTGGGCTCTGCAGTTATCACTCAACCCCAACATCCTGCACAGGAACGTTAGAGAAATGAATGGGTGTGGGTGTGTTCTAATAAAACTTTATCAAAACAGGCAGGCGGCCAGATTTGGCCTGCAGGCCTTAGTTTGCCAACCTTGTCATATAGAAAAGTGTGCTTATGGCTCATTCCTGATGTCCCACCAAGAGATAGAACCCTGGTCACTTCTTACCTCGGGGCCCCTCTCTGGCCCTTGTTCAGTTAGCCCTGGAAGGCGGGGCCATTATACAGACCGCCAAATTCTGGAAGGAGACACTGAGTCTTCAGGCTCACTCTGCCCTTCTCCCTCTTGGGCCTCGCCCACAGGGGGCAGGGGCTCTGCTCTGCATTTCTACCACATTTAAGTTTCAGAAGCCACAAGCCCCACTGTGCAGTATTCAGCAGTACCTTCCATCAGTGACATCCCATCGAGGAGCAGTCTACAGTCCACCCTATAGAAAGGGACTCCTGAAAGGTACAAACAAAACGGTGTAGTGTGAACTGTCTGTTATTCTGAAAATCCAGATGAATTATATATTCTCTAGATAAAGAAGATTTGAACAACTTCATACACCAAGAGTCTTGGCTTTTTGACTATTATCTCATGATGGCCATCAACTCACTGGCAGTATCATAGGTACCGTAGACTCAAAATGTAAACCCCACTTAGTAGTGAAACTATTTACAGTTGTTCAAAAGGTATTGCTCACAGGAAGAAAACAGATGAGGTGTGTGTTTACAGGTCAGGAACCCTTCCGTTCCACCCTTCTCCTGTTTTAATGGCCAGCAGAGACAGGTACCTTGTCAGACAGCCCCAGAAGTCCCCTTCCTCCATCCAGTTCTTCCACACGCTAGAAGCCAGGCAGAGGGGTACCTCAGATTCAAGAGACATCCCTGGGGGCAGGCTGAGGGTCATGGTTGCTTCAACCAGAAACTACACTTCTGTGTGTGAAGTGAAGCTCATGAGACTCAAGGGGCCTCCCATCAGTACTCGAGCGAGAGTTGACCTGAACTGGGGACTCACCTGGGCACCACTGATTGTGGGTGGCTAGGAGAAGAGGAAGGAGGCATTTTGTGGGATTATTTTATACACCATTAACTTCCTTTCCAATGGAATCTGTGTTCCACGTTATGGGTTGAGCTGTGTACCCCAAAAAGATACCTTGAAGTCCTAATCCTGGGTACCTGGGAACACGAACTTTTTGCAAAAGCGTTATTGCAAGCAGAATCATTTAAATTGAATGAGGCTGACTGCAGTGGGTGGACCCTTAGTCCAGGATGGCTGGTGTCTTTAGAGGGGGGTGTGGACACAGACAAAAGTGGGGGGCGGGAGCACCATGGGAAAAGAGACAGAGCAGGCCATAGGGTGACTGAGGAGGCACTGAAAACCCAAGGCTTGCTGGCCAAGGGACAGGCGCCCCAGCGGCCAGGACTGACACACCAGCACGGCCCACGCACTTGCGGCTTCAGCCTGCCGGGCTGTGAGAGCCGTTTCTGGTGTTTTCAGCCACCCAGTTCATGGCACTTGTGACAGCAGCCTGAGAAAAGTGAGGTGTCCCTCTTCTGGCAGTCCCATCCCTCCAGGAGGCCTGAGGGATAGCCCAGGTGCCCAGCTGTCTGCCAGGCTGAGGGTCCCCAATCAAGGCTTTTATCTAATCAGATGCCCTGAGGAACACCCTGGGGACGGACAGAAACAATGTTGAAAAGAAAGGAATGGGTGACCTGAACAACTCTGAACACCCTTCTCTTCCTTCCTTCCGCCCTCTCTTGGGAGCTTCGGCTGCTTAGACCCCCGAAGTCTTCCCACCACGCACACCTTCCCAGAGGGGCCGGGCCAGACGGTGCAGACCTATTCCTGGTTCTCCTTGTCGGTGGGAAGGCGGCCCGAGGTTTCCGGTGGCCCAGGACTGTCCAACAGCCTGGTTGCTTATTCACGGCCGCGGGAACCACCGCACATACTGCTCAGGGGGCCACATCCTGCACACTGGATAGCCTCGGGGCTCCCTTTCTAGACTGTCCGCGCACCCCCGGATTGCTGCAAGGCCCCTCCAGCCCGGGGGAGGGGTGCCTCTGTGTCTCGCAGTACTAAAAGCTCCTCTCTTTCGGGTCCAGGCGCCCATCTCACAGACCCTGCCGAGCAGCCCCTGCCCTCTCCACCCCCGGGCGCCCCATCGAGTCTTCCTCCCTGGTGAGCACTCCCTCCTTGCTCGCCCCCCACTTGACCTTCCCGGTAGCCCTTTCCCACTATGATGTCCTGCTCCCACCCCCACAGAAGCATCGCCCACCCTGCCGGGGTCCCGCCCCCACGCCCTTGCTTGGCCCCCAGATCCCTTCCACGCGGTGCCGCTGGGTGTCCAGTCCCCGCTCCGGGTGGCACAGCCTTGCCCCAGCCCCTCCCTGGCAGGGGAACCCTGCCCCCAGCACCGTCTCACCCCCCACCGCGCGTTGCCGCCCCTCCCGCCTCACCCGGGTCTGGCGGGAGAAGTAGCTGCGCTCCTTGGGGTCCAGGCGCCGCGGCAGGACATAGCTGAAGGCGGACTGCGCCGAGATGGGCGGCGGCCCTGGCGTGCCCCGCAGCGTGGCAGCGGTGATCTCCTCCTCATCCGCCAGGCCGCCAGCTTCCAGCTTCTCCGCCCAGGCCATGTCGGTCGCACCCGGCCGGGGGGCCCCGCCCGAGTCCGCCTCCCTGGCTGCTAGGCGCCCGCGTTCAGCAGTTGCCGGGGAACAGCGGCCTCGCGTCACAAAGCTGGGCGGCGGGCGCAGGGCTGGGGCGCAGGGCCAGGGGCGCAGGGTGGAGGGCGCAGCTGGGCTGGGGATGGGACCGTGCCCTCCCGTCTCCTTGCGGGTCCCTGGAGGGCCCACTTGGGACGCAAGGAGCCGCGTCTGCTGGACTGGGGGCCTCCGCCTGCTTGCCCTTGCCCTTGCGCTCCCGGAGGGTTCCAAGCGGGCTGTCCGGAAGAAGAGCAGGACATGGCAGCGCGGCATCTGAAACCCTCCAGGAGCCGCGGAACAGTAGCGGAAGACTCAGGTGGAATTCACTGCCGTTGTATATTAACTCAGTGTGTCCGCAGCAGCATCGTGTCAACGTGCAACGAGTCGGTTTTCAGCGCCTCGGTCACCAGGAGCGGGCACCGCTCACGGTACTGGCAGGTGCTGTTGTGCAGCGGCACAAATCGAATCCATTCATGTGGTTATCTGGCAAAACTGAGCTGTTCCACAGCGCTCTGCTGTTTCTTGAGTCAAATGCTGGTTCAAGAGGTGTGTTCCTTCTGTCGAAAATTCGCTTAACTCTAAAGCCTGGGGATGTGTGTGTATCAGTAAAAAGGAAAAGGAGAACTAACAGGCCTTGGGAATACTTTAACCAGGGCAGCTCTAGAAGACTGGCTTGAAACATAAATGATAATGAGGGGCAAGACTTGTGGAATCTGGGGAACAGTCGGTCATTCCAGGCAGAGGGAAGAGCATCTGTGGTGGGCCCTGAGGCTGAGCCCATTGATGTGCGGGTGGCAGAAAGGGAGGACAAGGGCGGTGCAGCTTTCAGAAGGGGAAGGCAGTAGGGAGTGCAGGTGGACAGGCAGGCAGGGAGGGGCGTTCTCAGGCCCGGACCAACGAGCACCCCCTCTCAGGAGGCTTCTTGCCTGTATGTCCTTGATTCAGGCAGAGGTTTCAGAGATTTTTCAGTACCATGTCCTTGATGCTAATTAACAAAAGCAATAAACACACTTACAGTGGCACCCCTAGAAGTAGCGCACCCTAGAAATATGGCACCCCTAGAAGTACAGCACACCTAGCAGTAGGGAACCCTAGAATTATGGCACCCCTAGAAGTATGACCCAGCAAGCCAGTCTGTGCTCCTCCTACACCTCCTTACACATGGACACAACCATTCTAAGGTCCACAGGATGGAGGAATAGAGTATGGATTGTAGTGGACTTACTGATATTTCTATTCATGAACTATTGTGATTAGTAATTGAAGAAAATGTGGCATTGGTGTGGAGAAAGTGGCCATGTTGGCTGCTGGTGGTGGGAGTGGGAGGAAGAAATGTAAATGTGGGGGCATTTTCGGGATTTGGAGTTGTCCTGGGTGTTGCTGCAGGGACAGTTACTGGGTATTGTATGTCCTCCCATGGCGCACTGGGTGGACTGTGGGAGAGTGTGGGCTATGGTGTGGACGATTGACCATGAGGTGCAGCGGTACTCAGAGTTGTATTCACCAAATGCAATGAATGTCTCATGATGATGGAAGAGATTGTTGTTATGGGGGTTGGAGTAGGGTGAGGGGGGTGGGGGGTATAGGGTGTGACAGGGAGGGACAAGAGAGCTCACAGAAGGCAGAAGTGACACTGGGCTTGGTCTGGGTAGCAAAGAGGGACTGTGGAAGGGTTTCTGAGGCATAGTATGATCCAGAATAGTGCTCAGGCCCAAAGCCATGAAATGCTCTAAGAACTGTAAGTGAGACCACTTCACAGGTTTCCCAGAGATGTGAGAATCCTTTTGGCCTGGCCCCCAGGTGAGCGGAATTCACTTGGGTATATGAACACATCTGAATCGATTGCAGCTCTCTCCTGGTCAATCTTTCATTTGCTTCTATTTGTCTCATTCCTTCTCTGCAAAGAAGCATAAAATTTAAAAGTGAACTTAGAGCTCTAGAACTCATAGAGTTTCAATAACCTATGCTAAAGCTTAAAAAGCCTTAAAAAGTAAAGATAAAGAGATCTAAAATGTTACAGCATGATGGGGTCATGCGATGGTTAATCACCATCCAGTTGGTGCCGAGTCATTGGATGATGCAAGCCCTGGCCTGCCAGTGTGAGGGCATTCTGTAGGTGGCTTTAGACCATTAGGCAGTTGCAGCTATGGCTGATGACATCCACAAACAAGGGCGACTACCTTCAGCAAGGACGGGAGTCCCATCACCCCAGCAGCTGGAGGTCTTAAAGCAACACCAAGGCCCTCAGCAGTGGCAAATCCTTTCTCTCCTTCTCCAGCTTCTCCCAAGGAAGTCATCCCCTGTGCTGTCTCCAATGCATGGCCTGCCCTAGGAAATCTGAACTTGCCTATCCCCAGGGTCACTGAGCCAATTCTACTAACAAATCCCTCCCTATTTACGTATGGACCCATATCCTGTTGGCTGTTTCTTCAGAGAATCCTAATACTGGTAGAAATGCAGACGTTACTAACTAATAGGTCCTGTGATTACTTTGTGGTGGGCCTTTTTCTAAATGTTTTTATGTGTATTAACTCATTTCATCCTTATTTTCTGATTAGCCATTTGGAAATGAGGCCCAAGGTCATACAATTTGCAAGAGAGGTTGAAATCAACCCCACGTGCCTGACTCATGAACACAGATTCTCAGTCCTCTGCTGTATCGCTGCTCAGACCAGGTTCAAGTCTCATCTTCACCCGTGGTTCTGTATCCAAGGCAGGCATTGACCATCTGTGAGCTTTGGAGAGGAAACACTGCCCAAGTCCAAGGCCCCTGGAAATCATACAAGCCTGTGTTCAAGTGCTTAGCATAGAGCTCAGCACAGAGTGGGTGAGAAGGAAATGGAAGCTCCTTTCCCTGTCCAAGGCCCCGGAACTAGCCAGAGGTAGAAACCCAGTCTCCAAACTCTGTGGCCCTTTCCACACCTGCCTGCCTTGTCTCACTCTCCCCTCAAGCTTTAACCTGACCGTAATTGGAGAGTGAAGCATCTGTACTTCACTAAATACAATGTAATTCACGCATGATTTACATTTTAGATTTTCCCCCAATCAAACCTGCCCCCTTACAACCCTACCTAAATTTACTTTACTTCATTGTATATTTAAAAAGAGAATACTCCTGAATATATATATTATACTTAAAGATTTTATTTTTATTTACCCCTCTCCCCGGTTGTTTGCACTTGCTCTCTGCTCATCTTCTTTTTAGGAGGCACTGGGAACAGAACCTGGGGCCTCCAATGTGGGAGGGAGGCACCTAATTACTCAAACCACCTCTCCTCCATTTCATATGTCTCATTGTGTTTCTTCACTGTGTCTCTTTTTTTTAAAAAAAAATATTTATTTATTATTATTTTTTAATTACATTAAAAAAATATATGAGGTCCCATTCAACCCCACCGCCCCCGCCCCCCACTCCCCCCACAGCAACACTCTCTCCCATCATCGTGATACATCCATTGCACCTGGTAAGTTCATCTCTGAGCATCACTGCACCCCATAGTCAATGGTCCACATCATAGCCCAGACTCTCTCACGTTCCATCCAGTGGGCCCTGGGGGGATCTACAGTGTCCCGTAATTGTCCGTGAAGCACCATCCAGGACAACTCCACGTCCCGAAAACGCCTCCACATCTCATCTCTTCCTCCCGTTCCCCACACCCAGCAGCCCCCATGGCTACCGTTCCCACACCCATTTCACATTTCCTCTGTGGACATTGGATTGGTTGTGTCCATTGCACACCTATGTCAAGTGAGGGCTTAGATTCCACATGGGTACTGGATGCACTCTTCCCGCTTCTAGTTGTGGACACTCTAGGCTCCATGTTGTGGTGGTTGACCTTCTTCAACTCCATGTGAGCTGAGTGGAGTAAGTCCAATAAGTCAAAGTGTAGGAGCTGAAGTCTGTTGAGGCTCTGGGCCTGGGTGTCATATTATCAGTCCAGAGATTCAAATCCCCTACATATATCTTAAACTCAGCACCAACTACAATTCCAATAAAGTAGCATGCAAGTCTTGTGAAAAGAGATCCCCTCTGAGTCCATTTCCATCACGCAGAAACACCAGCTCCAAAGAAGGGCCATCTGTCATGGCAGTGAACCCCTTCTGCCATGACCATAGAACCCGTGGGTCTCTTTATCCCTCAAAAGAACCAATACCTGGGGTTGTATCTACCTTATCTGTCTCTTAGACTCTGTTCAGTTGTACATAGGGGTATTCCTTCTGACAACCTCCAGACTCTTTTTTATAGACTCACAGCCTTATAATCTCATTTCTCCTTTCCATTTCCCCCTTACATTAGGTCAAACCGCTTCCCAAAGTCATGTTATTATATGTAGACAGGTATATTCTGCTGTTCCGCATTGAATATTTAATTCAAGGTCATTTTCTAGTTGCTTCTTCAGCTGGTATGTGGTAGTGATCCCTCGGTGCCAGGGAGGCTCATCCCCGGGTGTCGTGTCCCACGCTGGGGGGAATGCATCACATCTACACGCTGAGTTTGGCTGTGAGAGTGGCCACATTTGAGTAACATGAAGGCTGTCAGGAGGAAACCCCCAGGCACAATGCTATTCTAGGCCTTTTTCTTATTGCAGGTGCATAGGCTCAAAAGTGTAGCCATTAGTATCAAGAGCCCACTGTTGGGCCCTCCTTCCTTCCTGGTTCTTGCCGTTGCACCTGGAGGATTGCCGCTGCTCTCCCAGGGCCCACAACAGTGACCCCCCGGCCAGGAGCCCAGTACCCCCCCAGCTGTTGTTTTTAATTGTTTCCACTATGAGTATATATAGACATTACCATATACCCTGGGCATATGCCCTGTATAACTCCCTGTCAACCATATATATCCTGTCAATAACATCCCATATCAGTATTCCTCCGCTGCCATTGTTGAACCACTCTGTGATCCAAAACTTCCCGTAAAGTGAATCCCAACATAATGTCAGCTTCAGAAGAGTCTTAGATCACCAAAATTCATATATACAATATACAGTATTTCCCCAGATCCACCATAAAACCTTTTCCCTTCCTCAGCAATAATCTTTTAACTTATTCATATCATATTTCCTGAAACTGATGTACAGATTCCAAAACTATAGTTTTCAAACAAGGTAACATTTGTGCTTACTATGTGGTCCATACTTTAGCTTGTACAGTTTTCTAAATTTTTTAGTTATCCTATGTTTTGTCTTATGGTTTTCATTATTAGTCTGTCGTCCCCTATATGTTTTTGGTGTAATATTATCTGTTTTATATTCATCCTCGTGTACTCTCACATAACTCCTCTTTTGCCCCCTTATTTACCTTTGTTCTATCCATTGCACGTCCATTTTCCCCTCCCCTTAGGGCCCACAACACCTGCCAATCTAATGCCCTGGGAGCCGTCCTTTCTCACGAGAGATACAGTTCTCTCTATTCGACGGCATTAGTCTTCCCCAGGATATGGGTCCACCCCACCCAATGGTAGAACCCACCTTGGCAAAATGAGCCTTCAACTATTCCCTCCGGAGTCCGTCCCGCATCAGACCATACCCCCTGAGCGTCCTAACCAGGTGACCCTCCTATTTATACTTTGATACGTTTTACTCAACATTTAGTTCTCAACGAACTTCTGGCACTCTCCCATGTTTGTATGTTGTCCCTCCCTCCCACCTATTTCTTGGACCATATTACCCCTCTTCCCATCCCCAGCCCCCCTCAAACCCAGAAAACCCCACCCGAAGGTAACCCCTTGCCCCCATTTTGTCCCTTCTTTGTGCTCATACTTACCCCCAGCTCATCACAGATTCCACCCCTACAGACATTAACTCACATCCTTCCTCCACCCACCGATTTCCAGTAAGCCACTTTTCCAGACTCTAGCTCTCTGAGGCAGTTAACTTATTTCATATCATTGAGGTCATATAGTATTTGTCCTTCAATGCCTGGGTTGCTTCACTTAACATAAGATTCTCAAGGTTCATCCATGTTATCACGTGCGATTGTAGTGTATTGGTTCTTACAGCTGAGTAGTATTCCATTGTGTGTATATACCACATTTTATTGATCCACTCATCTGTTGATGGACTTTTGGATTGATTCCAACTTTTGGCGATGGTGAACAATGCTGCTATGAACATTGGTGTACATATATCGGTTTGTGTCCTTGTTTTCAGATCTGATGGGTATATACCCAGCAGTGGTATTGCTGGGTCATATGGCAAATCTATGGATAATTTTTTGAGAAACTGCCGAACTGTCCTCCAGAATGGTTGGATCCTTCTGCATTCCCACCAGCAATGGATGAGTGTTCCCCTTTCTTCACATCCTCTCCAGCATTTGTATTCTACTGTTTTTTTCATGGCTGCCAATCTTATGGGAGTAAGATGGTATCTCATTGTAGTTTTGATTTGAATTTCCCTGATAGCTAGGGATTTGGAGCATTTTTTCATGTGCTTTTTAGCCATTTGTATTTCTTCTTTGGAGAAGTGTCTGTTTAAATCTTTTTCCCATTTTTTAAATGGGTTGTTTATCTTTTTGTTTTCGAGATATATGAGTTCTTTATATATGCAAGTTATAAGTCTCTTATCAGATATATGGTTGCCAAATATTTTCTCCCATTGTGTGGGTTCCCTTTTTACTTTCTTGACAAACTCCTTTGAGGTGCAGAAGGCTTTAATTTTGAGGTAGTCCCATTTATCTATTTGTTCTTTTGCTGCTCATGCTTTTGGTGTGATATTCATGAAGCCATTTCCTATTACAAGGTCCTGTAGATGTTTCCCTACACTGCTTTCTAAGGTCTTTATGGTCTTGGCTCTTATATTTAGGTCTTTGATCCATCTAGAGTTGATCTTTGTATAAGGTGTGAGATGGTAATCCTCTTTCATTCTTCTACATATGGCTGTCCAGTTCTCCAGGCACCATTTGTTGAATAGGCCATTCTCTCCCAGTTGAGAGGGTTTGGTGGCTTTATCGAATATTATATGGCTATATACATGAGGTTCTATATCTGAACTTTCAATTCGATTCCATTGGTCTGTGTGTCTCTCCTTATGCCAGTACCATGCTGTTTTCACTACTGTAGCTTTGTAGTATGTTTTGAAGTCAGGAAGTGTGATTCCTCCTATTTTGTTTTTCTTTTTCAATATGTCTTTGGCTATTCGGGGCCTCTTTTTATTCCAAATAAATTTCATAGTTAGTTTTTCTAGTTCCTTAAAGAAGGCTGTGTTGATTTTTATTGGGATTGCATTGAATGTGTAGATCAGTTTTGGTAGGATAGACATCTTAATAATATTCAGTCTTCCTATCCATGAACAGGGAATATTCTTCCATTTATTTAGGTCTTCTTTGATTTCCTTGAACAATCTTGTATAGTTCTCGATGTATAAGTTTTTTACCTCTTTAGTTAAATTTATTCCTAAGTATTTGATTTTTTTATTCACTATTGTGAATGGTATTTGTTTCTTGATTTCCTCCTGATCTTGCTCATTATTGGTGTATAGAAATGCTACTGATTTTTGCGCATTGATCTTATAACCTGCGACTTTGCTAAACTCATTTATGAGTTCTAGGAGCTTTGTTGAAGATCTCTCAGGGTTTTCTATATATAGGATCATGTCATCTGCAAATAATGAAATTTTGACTTCTTCCCTTCCAATTTGAATGCCTTTTATATCTGGTTCTTGTCTCAGTGCTCGAGCCAGTACTTCCAAGACAATGTTAAATAGGAGCGGAGACAATGGGCATCCTTGTCTTGTTCCTGATTTTAGAGGGAAGGATTTCAGGACTTCGCCATTGTAAACAATGTTGGCTTTAGGTTTTTCATATATACTCTTTATCATGTTCAAAAATTTTCCTTGTATTCCGATCTTTTGGAGTGTTTTTATCAGGAAGGGGTGCTGTATTTTGTCAAATGCCTTTTCTGCATCTATAGATATAATCATGTGGTTTTTTTCTCTCAATCTGTTTATATGGTGTATTACATTGATTGATTTTCTTATGTTGAACCATCCTTGCATACCTGGGATAAATCCCACTTGGTCATGGTGTATAATTCATTTAATGTGTTGTTGAATACGATTAGCAAGTATTTTGTTAAGTATTTTTGCGTCTAGGTTCATTAGAGAAATTGGTCTGTAATTTTCCTTTCTTGTGGTGTCTTTGTTTGGCTTTGGTAGTAGGGTAATGTTGGCATCATAGAAGGAATTAGGCAGTGTTCCTTCTGTTTCGATTTTTTGGAATAGTTTCAACAGGATTGGTGTTAGTTCTTTCCGGAATGTTTTGTAGAATTCACCTGTGAAGCCGTCTGGCCCTGGGCTCTTCTTAGTTGGGAGATTTTTAATGACTGATTCTATCTCTTTGCTTGTGATTGGTTTGTTAAGATCATCAATTTCTTCTTTCGTCAGTATGGGCTGCTTATGTATTTCTAGGAATTTGTCCATTTCCTCTAAATTGTCATTTTTGTTGGAATATAGTTTTTCAAAGTATCCTCTTATGATAGTCTTTATTTCTGTGGGGTCAGTGGTGATATCACCTTTCTCATTTCTTATTTTGTGTATTTGCATCTTTTCTCTTTTTTTCTTTGTTAGTCTCACTAAAGGTTTGTCAATTTTGTTGATCGTCTCAAAAAACCAGCTCTTGGTCTTGTTTATTTTTTCAAGTGCTTTCTTATTTTCTATTTCATTTAGTTCTGCTCTTATCTTTGTTATTTCCTTCCTTCTTCTTCCTGTTGGGTTACTTTGTTGTTGTTTTTCTAATTCCTTCAGATGTGCAGTTAATTCTTCAATTTCTGCTCTTTCTTCTTTTTTGATATATGAATTTATGGCTATAAATTTCCCTCTCAGTACCGCTTTTGCTGCATCCCATAAATTTTGGTATGTTGTGTTATCATTATCATTTGTTTCAAGGTAGTCATTGATTTCTTTTGAGATTTCCTCTTTGACCCACTGTTTTTCTAAGAGTGTGCTGTTTAATTTCCAAATTGTCGTGTGAAGTCTGGGTCTCTGTCCCTTGCAAATTTCCAGCTTGACTCCACTGTGGTCAGAGATATTGTTTTGTATGATTTCGATCTTTCTGAATTCATTAAGCCTTTCTTTGTGGCCTAGCATATGGTCAATCTTGGAGAATGTTCCATGTGCGCTTGAGAAAAATGTATATCCTGCTGTGTTTGGGTGTAATGATCTATATATGTCTATTAGATGCAGCTCTTCTAATATACTGTTCAAATGTTTTGTTTCTTTAGTGATTCTCTTTTGAGATGTTCTGTCCAGAGTTGATAGTGGTGTATTAAAATCCCCCACTATAATTGTAGATGCATCTATTCTTTCACTTAGTTTTTCCAGCGTTTGCCTCACATATCTAGAGGCACACTTGTTAGGAGCATAAATATTTATGATTGTTCGATCTTCTTGACAAATTGTCCCTTTCACTAAAATATAGTATCCTTCTTTGTCTCTCACAATTGTTTCACATTTAAAGTCTATTTTGTCTGATATTAATATAGCTACTCCTGCCTTTTTTTGGTTGTTGTTTGCTTGTATGATTGTTTTCCAGCCATTCACTTTCAACCTCCATGAGTCTCTGGGTCTAAGATGTGTCTCTTGTAGGCAGCATATAGATGGGTCGTATTTCCTTATCCAGTGTCCCAGTCTGAATCTTTTGATAGGTGAGTTTAATCCGTTGACATTCAGTGTTATTACGTTTAGAGAGTTATTTATGGTAGCCATATTTTGGTTGGATTTGTGTTTGTTATATTTTGTTTGTATTATTTTATTTTCCTCTTCTATTTTTGTCTTTCTTTTTGCTTTTACACTCTCCTCCATCTCTGACTGTCCTGTTTTTTCCTTTCTTCCTGCAGAATTCCCTTAAGAATTTCTTGAAGGGGAGGTTTCTTGTTGATATACTCTTTCAGTTTCTGTTTATCTGTGAATATTTTGAACTCTCCATCATTTTTGAATGCTAGTTTAGCTGGATAGAGTATTCTTGGTTGGAGATTTTTTTCCTTTAGTACCTTGACTATATCATACCACTGCCTTCTTGCCTCCATCGTTTCAGATGAGAAATCAGCACTTAATCTTATGGAGTTTCCCTTTATGTGATGGTTTTCTTTTCTCTTGCTGCTTTTAGAATTTTTTCTTTGTCTTGAGCATTGGATAATTTGACAAGTATATGTCTTGGGGTGGGCCTGTTGGGGTTTATGACCAGTGGAGTGCGCTGTGCTTCTTGGATATGTACATCTGTCTCTTTCAGTAGATTTGGGAAGTTTTCATTCATTATTTCCTGCAACAGTCCTTCTGACCCCTTTCCCTTCTCTTCTCCTTCTGGAATGCCTATAATACGTATGTTTGAGCGTTTTGCGTTATCATTCAGGTCCCTAAGTCCTATCTGGATTTTTTCTACCTTTTTATTGACCACTTCTACTATCTGTTTGATTTCCAATGCACTGTCTTCCACATCACTAATTCTCTGCTCTGCCTCTTCTAGTCTGCTGATATTTGCTGCAAGTGTATTTTTGATTTCTTGAATTGTGGTGTTCATTTCCATCATATCTGTTATTTTTTTGCGCATGTCTGCAATTTCCCCTCCAAGTGTTGTCTTCACGCTGTTAACCTCTTTCATTACTTCATCAAATTTGTCGGTGATAAATGTTCTGAGATCTTTCATTGCTTGTGCGAAGTCCTGCCCCCCTTCCTGATTTTCAGTTTGTTGATTGGATTCAGCCATGTTTTCCTGATTACTGGTTTGGTTTGTAGATATTTTTTGCTGTCTTGTCAACATTTTTTCTTGATGGGTTTAATCAGTTCCTTAGCTTCTTTGTCTAGTCTTGGAGATTAATTAGCTGTTGTTTTTGCGTAAGTGTTATATCTTCTCTTTGTCACTTTGTTCTTCTTATTCCAATTTCTTATTGCTAGTTAAGCTCACTTTAAAGGAAAGTATTAGTGCTGGGGAAAGTCAATTGTGTAAGGAAGGAAAAAATGTGCAGTAGTATTGGTGATATATGTTTACAAAGCAACAATATGAGTTCTGGGAGGATGGAGGTTAGATCATGTAAATTGTGTAGAGTTATAGTAGTAGGAAAGTACCTATAATGAGGTAGACGACTGAATATGGGAGGAATGTGGTACGTACTAAGAGGCTATTGTTTTCGTGAGAGAGGGAAAGAGAAAAGAAAGGTAATAGTTTCAGGGACGAATACCAGATGGAAAAGTAAACAAAGGTATTAGAAATTAAGAGTTAGACATTTTGTGGATCAAAGAAAGGGAGATGGAATATAGGAGAGATAGCAGATGGTGGAGGATATCAAGTTGTAGGGGAAAGGGGATAGTGTAGATAGGCTAAATCTATTCACAGAGAAATGAGGCAGTGGAGGGTGAGGAAACCCAGCAAATGTGAGGTATTTCCTGTAGGACCTATTGTATTGTTAAGGTAAAATAGTATAAGAAGAATATTGGGGACAAGAAAGAGAGGATTGAGAAAAAAAAAAAAGAACAACAAGAACAACAACAACAAAAAATAAAAAAAATAAAAAAAAAAAAAACAAAGAACAGAAACCCCGCCACCAGGCTCGGCTGGGCTCAGCTGGGCTCCGGTCCCCTGCCCGCCGCCCGCCGCGGCTCGGCTGGGCTTGGCTGAGCTTGGCTTTCCTGCCCGCTGCCCTGCGCGGCGTGGCTTGGCTGGGCTTTCCCGCCCGCCCCCCGCCGCGGCACGGCTAGGCTCCGCTGGGCTTGTCTCCTTCGCCCGCCGCCCGCCGCGGCACAGCGCAGCTTGGCTCTCCCGCCCGCTACCCGCCGCGGGGCTAGCTGCCTCGGCTCCGCCTACCCAAGGAGGGAGTCCTCCACACATAGCTGGGATCTCCGTGTATATTTCACAGATGGATCCTCTCTGTTACCTTCCCTCCAAATCGATGTCCAGACACCTCCGGACCAGGAAAATTCCCGAAACAGCCGGTCCCAAAGAGTCTCCGACGCCTCCCAGCCGATTCCCCCCAGGAGCTAGTAACCGGGAAGTTCACTTCAGCCGCCATCTTGCCTCCCCCTCCTGAAAAGTCCCAAATTATATCTTATAGACCAGTCCTTTCCGTTACCTTCCCACCAAATCGATGTCCAGACACTTCCTGCCCTGAAAAAATCCTGAAAAAGCCTGGTCCCGGAGAACCTCCAGCGGTGCCCAGCTGCCTCTTCCCAGGAGAGACGGCAAGGCAAGCTCACTCAGCCACCATCTTGCCGGAAGTCCCCACTGTGTCTCTTACGGCATCATCGTGTTGCATCAGCTAACTGTGTCATCTGGTTGCATCAGCTCACCAAGTCAGCTAGTCCTGTCAGCTTGCTATTTGGCTCATCATCTTTACGAGGCACTGGGAACTGAACCTGGGATCTACCACATTGTGGGTATGAGTCCAGCTGCTTAAGACACATCCACTTCCCTATATTTTATTAAAGGATTATTTCTGTATAATTCTACAATTATAAATGTTATAGTAATCCAAAGTGCTGTCATCTGTTTTCCCATTGCTCCTCCTCACCATACATTATATCTGCTAACAAAGTACATCAGGAAATGGGAAAAAAACATTTCTTATATTTGTAGGAGGAGGAAATGAAGGTCTCTAAAAAGGATATCTTTTCATTTAGCAGATAACTGTTACAAGATGGCAGATTTAAAAATAGTCATTCATTGTATTCATTTATTGTACTTGATCGATTCTGTTTGACATATAAAATCAAGTATCTATGATAGTAATATTAAATTGAACTTTAATTTTAAATCAATCACTGACACTTGGTATTCACGGTATAGGGAAAATAAAGGCTCCTTCCATGTCTCTGTAAGATCTAGACAGATCCTTTTCAGATCACCAAATAGTCCATAATTCTGCAAAATGGCTAATTCACAAATAAGGCTCTTTTTATGCTGAGACCCATAAAAACACAACTTCTTTCATGATCTGAGTTCTGAAGTCACTATTCCTTCTTGTCAGCACTGAACCCCGGGGTTTTGAGAAAACAATTTTCTTGATAAAGATTTGACAAATTCAAGCCTTGATTTTAGCATCTCAGCCTCATGAAAATGGATCTGTTATGGGAAGAATAAAAAAAAAGGAACTGGCTAGTATAATCCTTCACAATTGAAATTACCGTGTTGAACTTGTTTGTCTCTAACAACCTGCCCACAGATACTTGCACACACATAAGAATGGAAGCTCCTCGAGGGCAAAGTCACAGCTATCTTACTGGTGTACTCCCAGAGCCCAGAACAATGCTTAGTACATAATAAGAGCTCAATAAATATTAGTTGCTTAAATAAGAGGGATATTTAAAGGATCAAAGATGATTCCTGTCCTTGAAGACACAATCAATAATAGAAGTATGCAACAAGCCAATGCAGAGTGTGTGAAGAAAATCAACATTCCAGCCCTCAGAGGAGGTCAGGGTTTTAGGTTGTGGGGAAAGAAGAGACCTGAGTGGGGTGTTGCTGAATGGACAGAATTTAGTCATGAGGAGATGCTGTCTGGAGGGAGAGGGGGCACCTGGTCAAAGGAGCAAGGGGAGAGAGAATGGAGTGGGTTAGGTGGGAAGGAAGAGACCGCCAGCTTGAAGACAGGTAACAAGGTGCAGCCTCAGGGGATCCCAAAAGTCAGAGCAGAGGAGGTTCTACTGTATCCCGTGAGTAGGAAGGAAACAAGGTTTCTGATCACAGGCTGGCATGCTGAGGGTTTTCAGAAGATTAGTCTGGGGTGTGCAAGATGAACTGGACAAGAGTAAGCCAGAGAGGAAACCAGGGAGCAGACTAGCACCAATACCTTAGAGAACTTGGGAAATTCATCTACATTCTAGTCACTCATCATCATAATGCCTTATTAAGTAACTTACAAAGGAAAAAATAAGGTCTTAGACATTAGGTAGTGATGAAGATACTGGTTTTAGTGAGTCATCCTGTCCATTCTTACACTTACATGAGGGGGAAATTAAAACAGATATTCCAATAATTTAATAACTCTAAAAGCAGAGTTGAGCATATCTTATGAAGAATATAGGCATATTCTGCTTTTGGAAAACTGAAGATCAGAAAATTCTGTATTTCAAGGGAAGCAGACTTGGCCCAGTGGTTAGTGCATCTGTCTACCACATGGGAAGTCCACAGTTCAAACCCCGGGCCTCCTTGACCCGTGTGGAGCTGGCCCATGCACAGTGCTGATGCACGCAAGGAGTGCTGTGCCATGCAGGGGTGTTCCCCGAATAGGGGAGCCCCACACGCAAGGAGTGTGCCCCATAAGGAGAGCAACCCAGCATAAAAGAAAGTGCAGCCTGCCCAGGAATGGTTCTGCACACACGGAGAGCTGACACAACAGGATGACGCAACCAAAAGAAACACAGATTCCCATGCCACTGACAACAACAGAAGCAGACAAAGAAGATGCAGCAAATAGACACAGAGAACAGACAACCGGGGTGGGGGTTGGGAGGGGAGAGAAATAAATAAAATAGATAAATCTTAAAAAAAAAGAAAAATCTGTATTTCAAAACATAAGCCAAAGATTTATAAAAAAATATCAAGTACACTGAAAAGCCTAATTAACAAAGTGGGTACTTCAATTAGAGATATAAGATTCTCAGCCCACTGTCCTAGCAGACTACTTAGGACCCTGGAAAAAGCAAGAATGAATGAGGGATTACTTTGGGGGGTGGAGGGAATGGACCCATACCTGAACAACTTGATAACTAAGTAAATGGAGTTGCCGTTGTTTAATAGCCTCTTTTCCTAGTAAATTTTTGCTGTTAAAACAAACTCTTTTGGGGCCATTAATGCATAGTGCTCCTCTGAAAAAAAAATCAAAGAGAAATAAACTTAGTTTTTATAACAATCCAAAACATTATTTTTATGGCAAAAATTTACTCAAAATGTGGCTTTTCCTAATGGCCAGTACTCTCACATCAATCATGAATGTGTTACTCTTTAGTCTACTGAAAAAGTACTTGGCTTAATTAACGATGCTGTTTATAAAATATTACAAGGAATTTCCAGAAAACATATCCTGAAATGTAGTTTTAATTTCTGGAATCATCTATTTTTCTCACCTTTTTAAGAAAATGATCCTTTCCTATTCACCTCAACAGGCCTTTTAATATAAAAACTAGAACAATTTCTTTATCTTTTGTGTACATCTTCATCAACTGTAAAAGGTAATACAAATCCTTCTTTATCTAATTTAATTTCAATATCTAGTGAGAGAAGGAAAAAATTCTTCATGTGATACCCTCACAAACACTATCTTCCTTTACTTCTTTGTTCTGTTTTGATTTCTTCCAAACTGTATTTACCAATAGGACAGAAGGCTGCAAAGTAATGACCACAACCAAATGAGGATGTTCACTCACTCAGCTTCAAGAACAAGCCTGTCAGCCTGAAATTAAGGAGGCTTCCTGGGCTAAAGCAAGGAGTAGGTCCTCAAATTAACAGGGGAGCAGTAGGAACCACACACTTCCTCCTTCTCCTTACAAATGGGAGCACACTTTCAATTCAGACAGTGAAGAAAATGTTCTAAGTTCAGCAAAATTAGACAACTAAGCAGCTCAACACATCCCTCTCTTCCAGAGCCTCCTGACAGCTAATGCAGCCCATGACCGTGGCACCCCACAACTGCAACATGTGGCCAAGGGGAGTGGCTGGAGTTCCCTTCCCAGCCCTCTGGTATATGCCATTCCTTCTGTAGAAAGGACCATGAGAGCAGGAGAGGTGGAACATGTGACCATTTGAAGCCTATCAGAGATGGTTCTCTTTGAGATGATTTTTAATTGATGAAAGGAAGGACTTCGACTCAAAGTCAGCATAGTTCAGCAGCTATTTCTGGGAGGATTTGTGTGCTTATATCTGTGATAATGTGGTAGCCACCAGCTATGGGAGGCTTTGGAGCACTTGAAATGTGATATATGATTAGGGAAATGAATTATAAACTTTACTTATGTTTAATGTAAATTTAAGTAGCCATCTGCACTAGTGGCTACTATACAGGACAGTGCAGGCCTAGACTATAAGAGCAGCTAAACAGACATGAGCACTTACTGTGTTATTCCCTCATTTATTCCTTCTTACCATAAGTGTTTGAGGTCAATATTCTTCTTAATCACATTTTACAGATGAGGAAGCAAACAGAAAAAGGTTAAAAAGGGTAAGTACACTGTGCAAAGACATTCTGCTACTCTGTGGCAAGCTGGATTCAAATACAGTCTATATACTATATTCTACTATCTACACTCTAGAGCCTCATGTGGGGCAGGGAAGATTCCATTTTGCATTCTGTGGCTACTAAGCTCCACCTGTCTCCCAAAGAGATAACAACCACTAAGGTTCTGTAAATAAATCCCCTGTTACTTACCTACTGTATACCAATAGGTTATTAACATTTTGGAAGCAAAGTAGGATCTTGCTCCTAAAAGGTCGATCAATTCAATTACCAGAGATTTATGTAAGTGAAAATCCACAGGGGTCTCCAGGGAATGGTATGGAGTAAAAAATGATTTCATTTGATATTTAGGAAGGAGTTTGGGATCCTAAAAATCATATATTCAAACATGAGAGAAAAATAAGATACAAAACCAGAGAATAAAGTGAAGGTAGTGAGTTACCTATGTATAAAAGTTTGATACAAAATTCCTTTAATGAATGATATTTTTCTAGGACTTAGGACTGATATCTTTCTTAACGCAGCAAAGAAAAATATTCTTGTTATAGTTAAAGTCTAATAGCTCAACATATTCTTAAAATGTGTTTTACAAGTAGTCACTGAAAAAAGAACAATAAACATCATGACAATGCTGTCAAATTCAAGAAACATCTCTGAAACTCTCAGAATTGCTTTAAGGGGGACACTCAGTTAAAATTTTTAATTCAAGAAGAAATGATAAAACTGACATCTCAATTGAATAAATAAAGGATTGCAATGGAAAAACTAGTGCTGGAAAATTAGTTATCTGTCAAGTAAAGAAGAGTTAAACTCCTACCAAACATCAGACTATGAGCATATCTCCTTTTACTGAGTTTTGCTTTATTGCACTTTGCAGATATTGTGTTTGTTTGTTTTTTTAAATAGACTGAGGGTTTGTGGCAATCCTGGGTCAAGCAAGTCTATCAGTTCCAGTTTTCCAACAATGTGTGCTTTCTTCATCTGTGACACATTTTAATTGAGGTATATACATTTAAAAATAAAAATAATGCTTTTGCATATTTAAAAGGCTATAGTACACGTGCACTCGGAAACCAAAACATGCATGTAACTCACTTTATTATGGTGGCCTGAAACTCGACCAGCCAAATGTCTGAGGTATACCTATATAATAAATCACAGGTGGATTAAAGATCCAATGGGGAAAAATTAGTAAATATTTGCACTAACACATATTTGGTGAAATAATCTTATGCATGATGGAAAAGTCAGGAACCATTAAAAGACAGGTAGATTTGGTCACACAAAACTTAAAAACACAAAGCAATAGAAAGATGAATTAGGGAGCAGGAAGGCAATTCCTAGGAAATACAAATGGCCAAAAACATTTGACAAAACGCTCAACTTCTTTACTGCTCACTCAAATGCTATTTAAATACATGACAAGACACCCTTTTCCACTGAACTGAGTGGCAAAAGCTAACAGGACTAAAAAAACACAGCCACCTTCACTCACTGCTGGGGAGGTGTGACATCTACCATTCAGAGTCACTACTGACATTACACCAGTGGTCCCACTCTTAACATTCTAGTCTGCAGCTTAAAGGAACATGGGCTGCAGTAGAATGACACACAAGGGTGTTTACTACAGCACTGCTGATAGAGACCAAAGTTGGAAAGAACCTGAAGGATCATAAGCTGGGAAACTGGTGAGTAATTCCCATAAAATACTGCACCACTTTGAGGAAGAACGTATTTGTTCCACACACATTGGCCTTGAGGAAGGTCTATGTATACTGTACATAATGGTAAATTATATGATATACTGGACATAAAGAGAAAAGAAAATTGGTTTATATATTTGTGTATGTTGGGCATAGAAAGCACAGTTACAAATTTGTTATTTCAGGGAAGGGAGGTGTTTGGGGTTAACTAATTTTAGTGTTTATATGCCTTGACATTGTTAAAAATGTTTTAAAAGAAAAGAGTAACGACTTTCCACTTCTTTACCTTTTACCAGAATATGATCCTGAGTCAAGTTTGAAGGACAAAGCAGAAGGTGATGAAGTCTGTTGGGACTATTTCCAATCACACAAAAAAGATGTGCTGTGAAGTTTATGAGAGGGAATCTTTATAGCACAGATACCACCTAAAATAAAGTCTAGCAGAGAAGAGTGAAATTTCTGACTTGGTTAAAAAATACACTCAGAAATAATTAGGATTTGTAGAGTTCAGAGATTCAGACTTTTTAATCAAATGGCTATTGTGCATGCTAAGCCCTTTAAAACCCTTGAAATGAATCAAGGAATATTAAGATTTGTATGCCTTCAACACTTGAAACCATCTAGAAATCTAACACAGCAGGAATTGGTCCTAAAGGACAAGACAGAAATGGGGTCAATTTATCAAAGAAAAGGCCAGCTGTTGCACCTAGCTCCAAGTAAATGAAAGTTTTCCATTTAATAAAGTTATGGAGACAGGTCAAAAGAGAAAAGACTTAGTTTTCAGAAGGGGCACAAGAAACCTGTTTGCCCTCCTTGAAATAATGCCATACACCTTTTGTTTTTACCTTATAGAAAGGATATTCTATGACTGAGAATAAGTAAAGTTGTGTCAGTTGTGCTAGACTCAGTCTGTCCAGATATGATTCTTCACCTGAAATGAAAACATCCCAATCACTTATGCTTGAATTTTGGTACATGTAATGAAAAAAATCATGAACATACAGCACTAATTCATTCATTCCAGAAGTGTGATGTATTTTTAAGTGACACTAGAAAGTGAAGTTGTTAGAATTATGCTCTCATGCTTGTTTAACCAATGACATCTCATTTTGACTTCTATGAACCCAAGCTCCTACCTTCTGCCCCTTTGCATGATGCAGGCAGCTACAGCAGCAGACCCCTGCTAATGGGAGCATCTCAATGATCCCCTACAGGAGCATGAATGGCCCATTGAGGTGCTGATGTCTTCCACCTATGGGAAGCACATCCACCAGCCCATCAAGCCACTGAACCACCACCATGGCTGTGCCAACCATGTGAGGGCTGACTTCTACAGGAAGAACGACATCCCCAGCATCAATTCTCCTGGCTTTGGGCACTTTATTCCAGTCTGAGGCTCACCGCAGGCTCCAAAGGCCCAGGGGCTCCTTTTACAGGGGGTGGGGAACTTAGGGCCTTATATCCTGGTTCTGCTGACATCTAGAAACTGCAGAGATGATGTTAGATGTGTGTTTTTCATATATATCCTTTATCCTGTTCAGAAAGTTTCCTTCTATTCTTATCTTTTGCATTATTTTTATTGGGAAAGGGTGGGTAGTTTGTCAAATGCTTTTTTCTACATCTATAGATATGATCATGTGATTTTTATTTGACCTGATTATATGGTGTATTACTCTGATTAATTTTCTTATGTTTAGATTTCATTGCATACTAGTGATGAAATCCACTTTGTCATGGTGGATAATTCATTTGATGTGTTGCTGAATACAATTAGCAAGTATTTTGTTAAGGATTTTAGTATATTGGTTCATTTGAGAGTTTGGTCTGTTAATTTCCTTTCTTGTGGTGTCTTTGTTTGCCTTTGGTATTATGGTAATGTTGACATCCTAGAATGAGTTACACAATGTTTCTTTTATTTCAATTTTTTGTAAGAGTTTAAGCAGAATTGGAGGTAGTTCCTTCCAGATGTTTGGTGGAAGTCACCTGCGAGGCTGTCTGACCCAGGGCTCTCCATATTTGGGTGGATTTAATGACAGGTTTTTTCTCTTTACTTGTGATTGGTTTGTTGAGATCATCAGTTTCTTCCTTTGTGAATGTCAACTGCTTATGTGTTCTTGTTGGTATATAGTTTTTCAAAATATTCTCCTATGATTCTTTTTATATCTGTAGGTTCAGTGGTAATATCCCCTTTCTCATTTCTTATTTTGTCTATTCACATCTTTGGTCTTTTTTCTGTGTTAAAAAAAAACACAGGAAAAAGCTAAGGGTTTGTCAATTTTATTGTTTTTTTCAAAGAACTCACTCTTTGTTTTGTTTATTTTTTCTAGTGCTTTCTTATTTTCTTTTTCATTTAGTTCTGCTCTGATCTTTGTTATTTCTTTCTTTCTTCTTCCTTTGGGGTTATTTATTCTTTCAACAATTCCTCTAAATGTGCAGTTATTTGTTTGATTTTAGCTATTTTCTCTCTTATGATATATGAATTTATGGCTAAGAATTTCCCTCTCAGTACAGCTTTTGCTGCATCCCATAAGTTTTAATATGTTGTGTTATCATTTTCCCTTATTTCAAAGTAGTTGCTGATTTCTTTTGAGATTTCCTCCTGGGCCCACTGTTTGTCTAAGAGTGTGTTGCTTGACTTCCATATCCTTGTGCCTAATCTGGTTCTCCAGCCCTTGCAGACTTTCAGTTTCATCCCACTGTGGTCAGAGAAATTATTTTGTATGATTCCAATCTTTCTGAATTCATTGAGACTTTCTCTGTGGCCTAGCCTGTGGTCTATCTGGGAGAATGATCCATATGCACTTGAGAAGAATGTATTTATGCTGTATTTTGTTGTAGTGTTCTGCATATGTCTATTAGGTTCAGATCCTCTAATAAATTATTCAAATCTTTGTTTCTTTATTGATTCTCTGTCAAGATATTCTGTCTAGTGAGGATAATGGTATATTAAAGTCTCCCACAATGATTGTGGAGTCATCTATTCCTCCATTTAATTTATTCAGTGTTTGCCTCATGTATTTTGAGGCACTCTGATTAGGTGCATAAATATTTATGATTGTTCTTTCTTGATAGATTACCACTTTTACTAATATGTAGTGCCCATTTTTGTCTCTCACAATAGTTTTGTTTTTAAAGTCTGTTTTGTCTGATATTAGTATAGTTACTTTTGCCTTTTTTGGTTATTAGTTGCTTTTAATATTATTTTTCAGCTATTCACTTTCAACCTTCTTGAATCACTGGGTCTATGGTGAATTTCATATAGACAGCATATAGATGGGTCACATTTCCTTATCCATTCTGCCAATCTGTGTCTCTTGACAGGTGAGTTTAATCCATTAACATTCAGTGTTATTACTCACAAGAAATTACTTACATTAGCCATATTTTCTTTGAATTTGTGTGTGTCATATGTTGTTTTTATTTCTTTTTTGTCTTTTATGTTCGTCTTAAACTGTCCTCCAACTCCGACTTCAGTTTTTTTCTTTCAAGCTACAGAATTCCCCTTAGTATTTCTTGAAGAGCACATTCATTATTGGCATACTCTGTTAGTTTCTGTTTATCTGTGAATATTTTGAGCTCTCCATCAATTTTGAATGCCAGTTCTACTCAATAGAGTATTCTTGGCTGGAAAATTTTTTTCTTTTAGTATCTTGACTATGTCATACTACTGTCTTCTTGCATCCATGGTTTCAGATGAGAAATCAGCACTTAATCTTATTGAGCCTCCCTTGTGTTCGATGGTTCTCTTTTCTCTTGCTGCTTTCAATATTTTCTCTTTGTCTTGAGCATCAGATAATTTTGCAGATATGTTTTGTATTATGTCTTTGGGATTTATACTGTTTGGGTTGTGCTGTGATTCCTGGGCATGTACCATCCATCTCGCTCAGTAAGTTTGGGAATTTCTCAGCCATTATTTCCTCCAAAAAACCTTCTGTCCCCTTGCCTTATCTTCTCCTTCTGGGATATTTGTGCATTTTGTGTTGTCATTCAGATCCCTAAGTCTCTATTAGATTTCTTCTAAATTCTTATCTAATAATTCTACTCTTTCTTTGATTTCAGATTTAATGTTTTCCACCTCAATGATTCTTTCCTCTGCCTATTCAATTCTGGTGTTATTTTCTTAGAGTGTTTTTTTTAATTTATTTTTTATTTCTTGAATTGTGCCATTCATTATCAGCAATTCTGTTATCTTTTTCCATATGTTTACAATTTCTTTAGTAGGCTCTTCAAGTGTTTTCTTAATATCCTTAATCTCTTCTTTCACTTCATTATAATGAGCCATGATATTAGTTTGGACATCTTTGTTTAGTTGTTCAAAGTTCTGCTTCTCTTTCTGGTTTTAAGTTTTTTTCATTGGTGTGGGCCATGTCTTCCTGATTATTGGTATGTTTTGTAATTTTTTGTGGCTCTCTGCTCATCATTTTATCTTGATGGGTTTCTTCAGTTGGTTATGTCCTCCATGTAGTCTCAGGTTTTATTTAGTTGCTGTTTTTGTGGGTGTATTAAGTTTTCTATTTTACACTTTGTTCTTCTTATTCTATTTCCTTGTTGTTGTCTAAGTTCCCTTGAATGAAAAAGTTTACATCCAGGGGAAGCAAAAGAAGTTAAAAAAAAGATTTAATAGTAATATTGATAGTAAATGTTAGCAGAAGAATCATATAAGACCTAAGAGATTGAATATTAAACTAATGTAACTGTGTAGAAATACAGGAATAAAAAAGTGGTGCACCTACAAGGAAATGGGAAACTGAATATCAAAAAGAATATAGTGTGAATTAACAGGTCAGTGTGATGAAGAGAGAGGGAAACAGAAAAGAAAGGATAAAAATAGAAAGGTAATAAAGGATAGAAAACAGAACGGTTAGAATTAAAAAGTCAGGAAAATTGGGGACTAAACAAAGGTAATTGGAATGTAAGGACAACAACAGAAGGGGGAAGTTAGAAAGATGCAGGAGGGAAATGACACAGCATTGATTGCCAAAATAAGTACACACAGAAATGAGAAAATCAAGAAAGTGGAATGACAGCAATCCAGAAACAAGCTGGCAGCATCGAAATGACTCTCAGTCTCTTTGAAAGAGAGCACCCACACCTTGCTGGGAACCCTAAATATGCTCTTGGAAGCTTATTAAGCACTTCCTACTGTCCCCCTCCCTTAGAGGAGTTGCACAGGACTAGTTAATTGCCTGGCTCCACCTTCTCCCAGACCAATTTTCCCTATCCCAGGGAGGCTAGGTAAATCAGACTGCCTCAGTAGATTTACCTCTCCCTTCTTCCTGGTTTCTCCAGAGGCCAGGTGGTATGCTTCTCAAAGGTAAAAAGAGGGGGGTCCAGACCATAGAACCCACACTCAGGGGATCCCTCTCCACCTTTCACCAGAACCCTCCCACTCTCAGAATTTGTCTCTTCTAGCTGACTGACTGGCAAGGGTCAAGGAATGCTGTGGCTCCTGCCCTGAGGGAGGGGCTCAGCTGTCCAATAGCTCCTGCCTGAAGCATCAGAAACTCATGGTTTGACCTTGCACAATCACGCTTTTTGTTATGCTCTCTGCAGATGGATGCCCTTAAGCCTCCTGCTTTTTGGGTTCCCAAAACAGCTCAGTCAGGAAGGATTTTGCTGAACTCAGTTGTTTTACTTAGGAGAGATGATGTAGGTGTACTTAATCTGTCACCATCTTGCCTCTCTCCATTTTTTTTTCTTGATTGAATTTTTTATACAAAGTCTTTGTTAATTTCAGAAGAAAAGAAGTTAATATAGGAAGGAAGAGAAGTTGGGAAGAGTGCTGGTGAAGGAAGGGATGGGTCTGTGTGGAAAGACCTTTGTGCAGGAATGCCAAACCCAGCAGTTAGACAGGGTGAAGGACATGTCACTGCTATTTGATAGGATTTGTTATCTTGTTGGTGAATGAATTGCAGTTGCTTAAAGAATTTTATCATATCACAGTTTACATAATGATTTCAAGTACTTTTCACAAGTGAATCAATTTTCTCAGTTTATTCAACTATTTTAAAAGCAGAAACCTGGGAATGATATCTACCCTTTCCCCCCACATACCAACTAACTCTGTAGGGCACAGCTTTCTACTGGGATTCCTTCATTTTTGTCTGGAGCCAGAACCCTCAGCCCAGAAGAGAAGTGGCTCTTCTCATTCAAGACCCCCAGCACTTGCCCTGTGAATTTGAGTCATTTTCTGGTTGCATAGCAAACAGGAAATCTGCTTCTCCTCCCTTGGGTCTGACCAAGGCCACCAGACATTGAGCAGTGGGGCCAGGGCTGATGAGACCACAGTAAGCAGTAGCCATGTTTAAGGGTAAAGAACACATGTTGAGGTCTGGACCTCAGAAATTCAGGGTCACCCCATTCCTCTCTGCACCCCACCTTGGTCTGCAGGCAACATCTTCAGACTATCACACATAGCTTCAGAGAGAGGGAACCCACCCCATTCCCCACAGACAAAACACCAAAGGTCAGCCCGAATAGGGGTCCTGAATGTGAAAGAGAGCCCAGTGCTGACCCTGGTTCTTCCTTGCCTCTTCACGTTTATGGGTCTTGGTCTGTCCCTTTCCTTCACATGGCCTTAGTGTCCCCATCCCTAAATGAGGGCCTAGGACTCATATGTCAGTTGTAGAATTGGAACAGAGCCTGAGGGAGCTTTTGTTGATTCACTATCTTTTACCTTATTTATCCTTGAGTAAGCCAGCATAAGCAAACTCTGTCTAGAATTAAATTCATGATCATCTTTGGGAATGGTTATTATGAAAAGGAAACTAATATTTTAATCACAGATATTTTTTTGTTTAAAAATTATTTCAAAGCTGTTTTGACTCTTGACGCCTAACTGAAATCCTAAAATGACTGGGCATAAATAAGACATTAGCAGAGTAAGGGATTTATTGTTCTTTTATTATTCTCCCAATTACTATGAACAATTAAAAGAATCAGGGAGTTATTGTTAAGTAAAAACAGTTCAGGAGAGTGACTGTGGCTCATGTATTGAGTGCCTGTCTCTGACATGGGAGATCCTGGGTTTGGTTCCTGGTGCCTTCTGAAAAACACAACAAAATAGAAACGCCAAGGAAACAAATGAAAAAAAAACCTCAGGGGATAAGTGATGATTTCTCACTTAAAATGTCCCAGTTTCAATCTCTGGCCCTGGGACCTCAAAAAAACCCACCACATCACAAAAATTCAAAGCCTGTTACCTGGCAGATCCAGTCACAGAAATTCCTCTATTGTTTTATTTTTCCATAAATAATATAACACCAGTTTGTTATTTCATTTATATACCAAACTCTCCTAACTGGCTCTCCTGTTCATAGAAATCCTTTAAATGAAATACATTCCAAGAACTAAAAGCATCTGTAAGTAGTTAAGATTTCTACTTTGAAATCATCATCAGGACTAACAGGGATGCCTAGGCCCGCCATGACCCTGGAGCACCACGTGACATTAATCTGCATCTTCTGCCCACAGGATCAGAGCTGTGAAAGGGGGGCTGTGTATCTGTGGGTCTGGGGCCCAGGAGGAACAGGACTCAGAGAAGGTGACCACTCAGGGGATGGCTGGTGGGGAAAGACAGAGAATGAGCAGGATTGTGCTGACCAAAAACAGCATTTGTCCTAAGCTTATGGAGGAATGGGGGGGTTAGGGAATATATAAAAAGGACAGGGAGGGGGAAAGGAGTTGTCTTAAATTGTCATGTTTCCATGCAAAAAAAAATCATGTACAATTGTGTTAAAGCACCTGTAAACAGAGTGATAGAGAGGGTATATTGTGTACATTTAAGTTAATATGCATAGACAAATATAAATAGGTAAAAATTAATATTGGTGTGAATGTGTCTGTAGGTAAATATAGCCACAGTTAGTTTGGCCTCACTGGCCCCAGGGCCTATAGTCAGTATTTTTTAGGCAACCGCGTGAGGTAGGAAACAGGGTTGTGGTCTGTAGACCAGGACAGAAAGTGGTCATACGAGACCCAGGTGGGACTTTGCCTTGATTTAGGAGTCCCCATGGGAGTTTACTTTAAGAAACTCAGTTGACATTAAAAAAAGGATCAGGAAGCCATTATAAATGGCATTACTTGGCCTAGAATTGTCTCTTAATAAACAAACATCTATCTACTGTTATGGATTAGTGATATTAACCAGACTCAGACTTTGAATAAAGTTCCAATTGAGAGCTTCATTAGCTGTGCAGTGACTGTCTCATCCTATGCGGAGGAGACAGCAGCCCTGAGTTAAGGGAAGAGGTGTTTTTATAGCCTTTGAGGATGGGGGGGGGAGAGTTACTAGCAAGCGAGCAGGCACAGAAGCAGAACACTGTGGTTAGCTGAAGATAGTGTATCTATTTTTTTCTTTTATAAAAGCCCTTTCTTGTGAGCAGTCCCATGTTATTTTTTGGCCCTTTTCTTGGGGACAGCCCTAAGTTATTTACTGACACTCTCCTTGGAGACAGCCTAAGTTATTTATTTATCTGAAGGCACATGCAATTCCCATTTCCTAATGTAGTTCTATTCCTATTTTCCCAATGTGGCCTTACCCTTACACTACCAAGAAATGAAAGACCTTCCAAATGGTGTGTTTAACTTTATGATGATTGTCATCCTGTGCAGCAGCCCTTGGGGATGCATCCCTAGGAGGAGGCTTCCCTAGGAATCCCTCCACATTGAAAGCCCTCAGCACAGGGTCAGGGACAAATCATTTGTGGGAGGGGCTTAGCAGTGTTGGGAATGCTGATGAGTCATTTCAGATATAGTAGCTTTAAAACTCTCATGACTGGCTTGCCTAGCTGTCACTTTTGCAGAAAATCCTCTTGAGAAAATACCTGTGAAGAAATAAATTTATTTTGAGATCTTTGAGGCACAGCAAAACTCAAATAATTACACTTGCAATTGTCTTAAAATTAGCCCAATAAACATTTTTTAGCCATTTAGCATTAACTGGCTTTGCATACCCCAGGAAACTAGCTCAACATAGGCTCTCAATTTGTAGGTAAGCAGGGATGTTTATATGGTCCCAAGCTGCCTTGGCACTCCTTGCCCTGCTTCCCCTTCAGCGGACTCCTTCCCACCTGTGGCCTTTGGAAGCTTTTCTGTAGGGGTCCATCCTACAAAACAGTCAACACCATGTCCAATGAATAGATTGTCACTGCCATCTGGTGGTTATGTCTTCTGGGTCAACGACAAAATCCTCCATTTAAATTCCCCACAGTTGCACATCCTGTTAATGTGCTTCCTGTGTTCCCTGAGCATGTGAATTGTGGAATTTCCTTTCCGACCCAAAAAGGGGCTTCACCTGGTGTTCCACTGCTTTTTCTTTAGCTGCCCCAAGGGTAGAGAGGGAAGCTGTGGAAGGGGAGCAGATACCTGGATCCTGGCCCCAGATTTGGACAGGAGTATGTCCCAAGTGGGAAACATGTCATGGGGAGTCAAGAAGGAGGAACAGGTGCCAGAGAGCATCCTCCCTTCACCCAGACTCTTCTCTCCATATTTTATCCCAGCTCCAGCTGTCACACCCAGGCTCCAATTGTAGCACTGGGGACATCTTGATCACACATATGTGATTTTACACTGGGGCACCACTTCACATCAGCCTCCATCCCCCAGGTGCTTGGCTCCCTCCATGGAATCCCCACCCTCTCAGAGCCCTCCCTCTCTTATGCCCATCAACTCTCTGCTGTGTCCTTTTAGGAAATGTCCACAGAGATCTAGAAAGTTCATCTGGGTAGAAGCTAAATGTCTGCCTCCATGCCAGTGATTCTCTAATAGGGGTAGGAAAAGTGAGGAATGGGATTTGCCCCAGACTGGGGGTTTCCCAGAGGCCCTCTAATTTTCAATCTGTGACCTGGGTGGGGGGGGGGGGAGTAGTTGAAAGAAGCCTGTGGCTGTATCCCATACTCCATTTACACTGATGCTTCTAGCTTTCAGAATGTCTGCATTTGAAAGAAGTGATTGAAATCTGCTATGGGTTTGGGAGCAAAGGTAAGGGATTGTATCTTTTTTTTTCTATCTGGTTGCACCATCCTCTTTTTGGTGCTTCATTTTGCATGTGGGGTCAGGGGCTGCACCTCACTGCACAGGTCTGGGATGCCTTTATTTTTTAACAGGAGGTTCCAGGAATTGAACCTGAGTCCTACATATGGTAAATGGGAGCTCAATTGCTTGAGCCACAGCTGCTTCCTTAGAGTTGCATCTTAAACGACAAACCAAGCCTGAAGCCATCTATAGGAAATTATTCTCAGATAACTAAAAGAACTTCATTAATGCCACTTTTGGGAACCTGCACTAAATTCCTGTGACAGTTGACATCCTTCCTTCTAAGCTCAGAAGCTTCCTGTGGAATAACAGTGTGAGGACTGGTCTCTAAAGGTAAGTTAATTCTTAAGCTGAAATTCAACAAGTGTTTTAGGCAAAGTCCCCATAGTGGTGACCCATTTGGGGATGAGACCTTTATCCTGGGATTGCCCTTCATATATCTGTGCTTTGGGATCTGGTTTTGGCTGTGAAAATCCTGGGGAGGCCTGTGGAAGGAGGTTGGTAGGGGAAGAACATAGGATGGCCAGCCAGTGGCCACTATATGGAGCTGATGCCACCCTTGACCTGAGAACACAGAGACCGCTGATACCCAGATCTTGGGGAAGGGCAAATGGGAACCGTCTGTGATCTTATGTATGCAATTGTCAGGAATTCTGTTTATTCCAGGCAAGGTGTTAAGACATCAATAACAATACTACGGGAAGTAATACCAATAGAAGTGACTACTAGTCACTGCTCTCGGATAAGAATTGTTTCAATATTCACAGTTCCTCAAGGGGCAGGGGACTGAGCTTTTTATACAGGAGGAGGAGGCAGGGACACTTCTGTAAAGGGGTGTGTGGACCCATGTAGAGTGGGTGCCTGGGTTTGATCTGTGACTGATGTGTGACCCTCCCTCCTGTTGATAGCTCACCTGGCCCAAGGCTTGCTGGCAGTAGGAGCCTTGGTTGATCCAGGCTGCCTGGTAACATGGGCAGAGGGATTTCCTCACAAAAAATGTCCCATGACTGTGTCAAAGGGGCCTCCCCAAGGCTGGAGATATACTCAGGTTATCTTCTATCACAAGGCTCAAAGAAAAGTTCTGTCCATAGCATCATCTCCATCTTTTAATGTAAAAACGTGGCCTTATGAATTGTTGGTGGGAATCTGCCTTGTCTATCAGCCAGCTCTGCAGAGAACTGTCTCTCTCCTTTTGTATGTAAATAGAGGAGGGCCTCAGAGTCTTTAGTGTTAGGAGTCAATTACCTCTGTCTCTTTTTTTTCTGGGATGAGAGGGGCCACTCACACCCCCAGTTACACTTACCAGGTTGCCCTTTCTCCTCATTCCTCTATTTTTCACCCTGTTCATGATCATTTTTATTTTTATTTTTTTGAGTTCTTGTGACCAAGAAAACAGCTGCTTAAAGATTTGTGTACAAGATTGTATGTGGAAATATTTTCCATTCTCTTGAGTAAATATTTACAAGTGGGACTAAAGGAATATTTGTTAAGTGTATGATTTACTTTAGAAGAAACTGATATTATATTCCAAAGTGGCAGTTTTGTTTTGTTTGGTATTCACATGAGTAAAACATATGAGTTCCTGTTGTTCTGCATTCATGCCACTATTTGATATTCTCATTTTTTTCAAACTAGTGGTAGTGTTGTCCTACGAGGTTCTAATTTGCATTTCCCTCATGGCTAATATGTAGAACTTTTTTTCATATATTTTTTCCTACCTATGTATTTTTTTAAAAGGTACTATTAGGATCACTTAGCTATTTCTAAAATTAGAATGTTTGTATTTTTATGGTTGAGGTTTTTTCTAATGGTCAGAGAAGAAGCTTCCTTCCTTCATTTTTCTCCCCATTGAAAGTAACTGTGACATTCAGAACATAGCCTGCTGCAAACACACAATGAGACATTTAATCATGAGCTGTACTAGGTTAGACATGCTTATGATTAACCAGGAGAATAGATTCATGTGTTATGTTTCATTTTTAATTCTCCATCAATGATAGAAACAGGAGAATATATATGGTTGAGTTTTGAGTAATCTTTGTATATATCTCTAAGGAAGAAATACAAATGGCCAAAAAGCACATGAAAAGATCCACAGTTCTGTCGTAACCGCTCTGGTCAAGGGCAGTCTGGGGCACCTCCCTGAAAAAAAACCCTCTTCCGAGTCCCGAGCTTATACTGACTTGCTTAGGCTAAGAGGCGCCTTGTGTTCCCACAATGGACACAGCTGGGGATGGTTGAAACAAAAGGCTGAGTGAGTGTTGTGCAGTGTCAACACACAGAGGAAACATGGGAAGCACAGAAAGTAGGACCCCATTAAGTTATATGCAGAAAAACTTTCCCTGAGTTTTCCACGAAGATGTGGCATAAAGTTCTAACCAGGAAATGTTAGAATGCTTTGTGAACTACAATGGCTGGCTTTTGGCATGGGCTGGCCCCAGGAGGGCACCTTTGACCCCGGATCATCTGTAAAGTCCATGAGATGTTAACGAGAAAACCAGAGTGCCCTGGCCAGTTCCCCTACATTGATGCCTGGCAGGACACTGCAAGTCAAAGTCCGCCCTAGTTAAGAGTGAGTAAGGAAGCCAGGATTTGCCTGATACAAAAGCCCACAGGTGCTGTCTCAGGAACCAGGCCAAACAGGTGCCTTGCAAAGGGTCCAGAGAATGTAAGCCCCAAATCTAGTGACAACCCACCCATTCTAGAGGGGCCACCAACTTATGAGATTGTTCCTACAGTGCCAGTGCCGAGGAGTGGGGATGAGCCAATTTTCCCAAGCAATGCAACCTCGCTGCCCCGACTGCCATCTCCACTGCTGTCCTCCCTGGGCAGCATGACCTCGCTACCCTGACAGCTGTCTCCACTGCCATCCTTCCTGAACAGCGTGACCTCACTGCCCCCACACCCACCATCCTCCCTGAGCAGTGCTACCTCGCAGCCGTTCCTGCAGCCGCTTCCACAGCCATTCCCACAGCCGATTCTGCAGCTGCTTTCTCCAAGCAACACAGCCCAGCTGTTCCTACAGCCACTCCCACAATCCTTTCCACAGCCGGTTCAGTTCCACGGCCACTTTCTCCAAGAAACAGGAACCAGCTGCTCCTGCAGCTGTTTCCACAGCCGGTTTCGCAGCTGCTTTCTCCAAGCAACACAGCGCAGCTGCTGCAGCAGCCGCTCCCACAGCAGGTTCTGCTGGCAATTTCTCCAAGCAACATGGCCCAGCCACTCCCGCAGCCACTCCCACAGCCGCTTTCTCCAAACAGTGCAGCCTCTGCACCTCTGCAATGGCTGTCTCCACCAATCTTGACTACTGGCAGCATAGTGCTGGCCATCACTCAGGAGGAGTCCCTGAAAGATAGCAACTCAGACCACGAGGAGCCCCAGGGACAGGTGGAGCAGGGAGAAGGGCCACCCTGCAGCTACCTCTCTCTGAAGCCTGGGCTCCAATTTATTATGATGCTGATGACCATATACAAGGAGGACACTTCACTACTACTGATCTCTTTATCTGGAAAAGTCACACCCCACATACCTGGAGAAGCCTCAGGTCAAGATGGACCTCTTCCAGTCTATCATTCAAACCTGCAAACCCACCTGGGCTGACTGACTGTAAGCAGCTCCTTATGACCTTACTCAACTTCAAGGAGAGAATGTGAGTCACAAAAGGAGCTTTCACCTGGCTTAAAGAGCACCCATCTGGTGGAAGCCTGGACAGGGATCAATATGCCCGCACTCAGTTCCCAGACAAGGACCCCCAATGGGATCCCAATGACATGACCAGACCCAACTGTTTAGAAACTTTCCATAGGACCTTAGTTGAAGGTTTCAGAGCTGGGAGACAAAAGGTAGTGAACATGGCAAAGACCACCCAAGTCCTACAGACTCTAGAGGGAAGTTGGCTCAATTCTGACAGGATTGACTCCGGACATTTATTTCAAACTTTGGGGTGTGATACGATACTACTTTTGTTGTTGATTTTCAATTTGTTCTACTTTTTAGCCATGGTAGCTCTTTGCAGTGCATCCTATTGCTCTTTACTATAACCCTATCATTGACGGGTTTATTTTACATCTATTTACTTTTTGGTACTATAAAATATTCCAGATCCTTCTTGCATATTTCTTTCCTAGAAAGAGCAATTTCTCTAAGAAGGCATTTATTGGAGAATGGTTTTAAAACCTGAAGTCTGGGCATTATCTCTGCTCATTGTTACTGCAGCCTCGAGGGCCTCTCTGCAGAGAGTGTAAGGAAATATATGTGTATATACTAAGATGTGTACATGCACATATCTAGAACAACAAGAAACCTCCCCTTTAAGAAATTCTAAAGAGAATTTTGCAGGAAGAAAGGAAAAAACAGGACAGGCAGAGTTCGAGGAGAGTGTAAGAGCAACAAAAAATACAAAAAGACAAGGGAAAAAAAAGCACACAAAGTATGACAAACACAACTCCAATCAAAATATGGCTAACACAAATAATTCCTTGAAAGTGATAACACTGAATGTCAACGAACTTAACTCACCAATCAAAAGACTCAGACTGGGACATTGAATAAGGAAATATGACCCATCTATATGCTGTCTACAAGAGACACATCTTAGACCCAGAGACTCATGGAGGTTGAAAGTGAATGGTTGGAAAATAATCTTACAAGCAAACAATAATCAAAAATTGCAGGAGTAGCTATATTAATATTAGACAAAATAGACTTTAAATGCAAAACAATGTTGAGAGACAAAGAAGGATACTACATTTTAGTAAAAGGGAAAATCTGTCAAGAAGATCAAACGATCATAAATATTTATGCTCCTAACAAGGGGGCCTCTAAATACATGAGGCAAATGCTGGTAAAACTAAGTGAAAGAATAGATGTCTCTTCAATTATAGTGGGGGATTTTAATACACCACTATCAACTCTGGACAGAACATCTCAAAAGAGAATCACTAAAGAAACAAAACATTTGATCAGTATATTAGAGGAGCTGGATCTAATAGACATGTATAGATCATTACACCCAAACACAGCAGGATATACATTTTTCTCAAGTGCACATGGATCATTCTCCAGGATAGACCATATGCTAGGCCACAAAGAAAGGCTTAATGAATTCAGAAAGATCGAAATCATACAAAATAATATCTCTGACCACAGTGGAGTGAAGCTGGAAATTTGCAAAGGTCAGAGGCCCAGATTTCAGACCATGATCTGGAAATTAAACAGCACACTCTTAGAAAAACAGTGGGTCAAAGAGGAAATCTCAAAAGAAAACAAAGACTACCTTGAAACAAATGATAATGATAACACGACGTACAAAAATTTATGGGATGCAGCAAAAGCAGTACTGAGAGGGAAATTGATAGCCATAAATTCATATATCAAAAAGAAGAAAGAGCAAATTTTTAAGAACTAACTGCATATTTGGAGGAATAAGAAAAACAACAACAAAGTAATCTAATAGGAAGAAGAAGGAAGGAAATAACAAAGATAAGAGCAGAACTAAACAAAATAAAAAATAAGAAAGTACTTGAAATGATCAACAAGACCAAGAGCTGCTTTTTGAGAAGATCAATAAAATTGACAAACCTTTAGTGAGACTAAAAGCAAAAAAAGAAAAAAGATGCAAATACACAAAATAAGAAATGAGAAAGGCGATATTACCACTGACCCCACAGAAATAAAGACTATCATAAGAGGATACTTTGTAAAAACTATATTCCAACAAAAATGAGAATTCAGAGGAAATGGACAATTCCTAGAAACACATAAGCAGCCCATATTGACAAAAGAAGAAATTGATGATCTCAACAAACCAATCACTAGTAAAGAGATAGAATCAGTCATTAAAAACCTCCCAACTAAGAAGAGCCCAGGGCAAGACGGCTTCACAGGTGAATTCTACAAAACATTCCAGAAAGAACAAACACCAATCCTGCTGAAACTATTCCAAAAAATTGAAACAGAAGGAACATTGCTGAACTCCTTCTGTGATGCCAACATTACCCTAGTACCAAAGCCAAACAAATACACCACAAGAAAAGAAAATGACAGACCAATTTCTCTAATGAACCTAGACGCAAAAATACTTAACAAAATACTTGATAATTGTATTCAACAACACATTAAACGAATTATACACCATGACCAAGTGAGATTCATTCCAGGTATGCAAGGATGGTTCAACATAAGAAAATCAATCAATGTAATACACCATATAAATAGATTGAAGGAAAAAAATCACATGATTATAACTATACATGCAGAAAAACCATTTGACAAAATACAGCACACTTTCTTGATAAAAATCCTCCAAAAGATCGGAATACAAGGAAATTTTTTGAACATGATAAAGAGTATATATGAAAAACCCACAGCCAACATCGTTTACAATGGAGAAATCCTAAATTCCTTCTCTCTAAAGTCAGGAACAAGACAAGGATGCCCATTGTCTCCCCTTCTATTTAACATTGTCTTAGAAGTACTTGCTGAAACACTGAGGCAAGAACCAGATATAAAAGGTATTCAAATTGGAAAGGAAGAAGCCAAAATTTCATTATTTGAAGATGACATGATCCTATACATAGAAAACCCTGAGAGATCTACAACAAAGCTTCCAGGACTCATAAATGAGTTTAGTAAAATCGCAGGTTATAAGTTCAATGTGCAAAAATCAGTAGCATTTTTGTACAACAATAATGAGCAAGATCAGGAGGAAATCAGGAAACAAATACCATTTACAATAGTAAGTAAAAAAATAAAATATTTAGGAATAAATTTAACTAAAGATGTAAAAAACGTATACACTGAGAACTATACAAGACTGTTCAAGGAAATCAAAGAAGACCTAAATAATGGAAGAATATTCCCTGTTCATGGATAGGAAGACTAAATATTACTAAGATGTCTATTCTACCAAAACTGATCTACACATTCAATGCAATCCCAATAAAAACCAAACAGCCTTCTTTAAGGAACTAGAAAAACTAACTATGAAATTTATTTAGGAAGGAAAGAGGCCCAAATAGCCAAGGACATATTGAAAATGAAAAACGAAATTGGAGGAATCACACTACCTGACTTCAAAACATACTACAAAGCAACAGTAGTGAAAACAGCATGGTATTGGCATAAGGAGAGACACACAGACCAATGGAATCAAATTGAAAGTTATGATATAGAACCTCATATATATAGCCATATAATATGTGATAAAGCCACCAAACCCTCTCAACTGGGAGAGAATGGCCTATTCAACAAATGGTGTCTGGAGAACTGGATCTCCAGATGTAGAAGAATGAAAGAGGATTACCATCTCACACCTTATACAAAGATCAACTCAAGATGGATCAAAGACCTATATATAAGAGCCAAGACCATAAAGACCTTGGAAAGCAGTGTAGGGAAACATCTACAGGACGTTGTAATAGAAAATGGCTTCATGAATATCACACCAAAAGTACGAGCAGCAAAAGAACTAATAGATAAATGGGACTTCCTCAAAATTAAAGCCTTCTGCACCTCAAAGGAGTTTGTCAAGAAAGTAAAAAGGGACCCCACACAATGGGAAAAAATATTTGGTAACCATATATCTGATAAGAGACTTATAACTTGCATATATAAAGAACTCATATATCTTGAAAATAAAAAGATAAACAACCCGTTAAGAAATGGGAAAAAGATTTAAACAGAACTTTTCCATAGAAGAAATACAAATGGCTAAAAAGCACATGAAAAAATGCTCCAAATCTCTAGCTATCAGGGAAATGCAAATCAAAATTACAATGAGATACCATCTTATTCCCATAAGATTGGCAGCTATGAAAAAAACAGAGGACTACAAATGCTGGAGAGGATGTGAAGAAAGGGGAACACTCATCCACTGCTGGTGGGAATGCAGAAGGATCCAGCCATTCTGGATGACAGTTTGGTGGTTTCTCAAAAAACTAACCATAGATTTGCCATATGACCCAGCAAAACCACTCCTGGGTATATACCCAGCAGAACTGAAAACAAGGACACAAACCAATATATGCACACCAATGTTCATAGCAGTATTGTTCACTATCGCCAAAAGTTGGAATCAACCCAAATGCCCATCAACAGACGAGTGGATCAATAAAATGAGGTATATACATACAATGGAATACTACGCAGCTGTAAGAACAAATACACTACAAACACACGTGATAACATGGATGAATCTTGAGAACCTTATGTTGAGTGAAGCAACCCAGGCATTGAAGGACAAATACTACATGACCTCGATGATATGAAATAAGCAAGCTGCCTCAAAGAGCTAGAGACTGGAAGATAGGCTTACAGGAAATCGGGGGGTGGAGGAAGGATGTGAGCCGACGTCTGCAGGTGTGAAATCTATGATGAGCTGATGGTAAGTATGAGCACAAAGAAGAAATAAAATGGGAGCAATGGGTTGCCTTTGGGTGGGGCTTTGCAGATTTGAGGGGGGCTAGGGATGGGTGGATGGGTAATATTGCCCAAAAATTGGGAGGAGGGAGGGGCAACATATGAACATAGGAGAGAGTCAGTTGTTGGTTAAGAGTAAAATACTGAGAAAATCGTATCAAAATATAATCAGGAGTGTTACCTGTTTAGGATGCTCGGAGGGGATGGTCTGATGTGGGATGGACTCCTGGGGAATGTCTGAATGCTCATTTTGCCAGGGTGGGTTGCACCATTGGGTAGAGACCCAAGGAGTGAGAGTGAGGGTGGACCCACATCCTGGGGAGGACTAATGCCATCAAATAGAGGGAACTGTATCTCTTGAGAGAAAGGGTGGCTCCCAGGGCATTAGGGCAGCTGAGCAAGTCAGGCCCTGAACACTGTTGCATGTATCTCTTTACATGGCTCCTTGGGAAATGGAGGTTGACTGTCACTTTGGGCCACAAGGGGAGGGGAAAATGGATGTTGAATGGATAGAACCAATGTAAATGTAGGGATAAGAGAGGAGTTTCGCGAGAGTACACAAGGATGGATATAAAACATGTAATATTACACCATAAACATATAGGGGACGACAGACTAATAATGTAAACCATAATGTAAAACATAGGATAACTAAAAATTTAGAAACCTGTGTATCCTAAAGTATGGACCACGATGTAAGCACAGATGTCACCTTGTTTGAAAGCTATTGTCTCAGAGTCTGTACATCAGTTTCAGTAAATATATGAATAAGTTATTAGGAAATCACTGTGGAAGGGAAAAGGTTTTATGGTGGATGTGTGGGAGTACTGTATATAATGTATATATGAATTACTGTGATCTAGGGCTCTTGTGAAGAGAAGCTCAATAGTTAGGAGAAAAGAAAAGAAAAAGAGAGGACATATACACTGAGGAAAAGACGGAAGTACTTGCCTTGCCTATTTGCATACAGCGCAACACTTACTGCAGTGACGGAAGGTAAAACATCCAAAACAAAGCTTTTGCATTTTTAAATTTTTTGATACCCCAATTTATTTTTACCTTAATTTTTCCAAGTTAATATGTATTCTATATCTAACCTTTAAACTCATCACTATATTCCATTTTACTATTAATGGAACCCGGCAATATATTGGGTTTCACTTTTCATGATGTTTTGGATCACAGAGAGGTTCATCAATGGCAGGGGAGGAACACTGGTGTGGGATGTTATTGACAGGGGACACATGGTTGGCAGGATGTTCTACAGGGCATATATCCAGGGTACATAAAAATGTTTGGATATTTTCATAGTGGATACAATTAAAAACAACTGAGGGAGTGCTGAGTTTCTAGCCAGGGGAGCTCTACCACAGCCCCTAAAGGAACAGTAACAATCCCCCAAGTGCAATAGCAAAGACCAAAAAATAAGTAAGGTCCAACAATGAGCCCTTGATACTAATGATTATGCTTGTGAGCCTGTGCACCTGAAATAAGAATAAGGCCTAGAGCTGCAGGGTGCCTAAGTGTTACCTCCTGAGAGCCTTCATGTTGCTCAAATGTGGCCAGTCTTGAAGCCAAACTCAGCATGTAAATGTGTTGCCTCCCCCTCAGATTGGGACATGACTCCCAGGAATGAGCCTCCCTGGCATGGAGGGATTACTACCAAGTACCAGCTGATGATGTAACTAGAAAATGACCTTGAATAAAAGGTCAACTCGCACCAGCAAAATATCTCAATCTACATATAATACCAGGAGTTAAAAATGCTGTGTGACCTGAATCAAAGGGGGAAATGGAAAGGACAAATTAGTATATATGGCTGTGAGTCTCCAAAAAGATCCAGGAGATTATCAAAGGGGTTGCCCTTATGCATTCCTCAGCAGAGTTCCAGTGACAGATAAAGTAGATACAACCCCGGGTATTGGTTCTTTGGAGGGGTAGAGATACACAGGTCCTATGGTCATGGCACTTGGAGTTCAGTGCCATGTCAGTTGGCCCTACTTTGGAGTTTGTGTTTCTGTGTGATGGAGCTGGACTCAGATGTGATCTTTGTTCACAAGCCTCTCCTGTTGATATAGATGTGGAGTGGACACAACCATTCCAAGGTCCACAGGATGGACGAATAGAGTATGGATTAGAGTGGACTTACTGATATTCTATTCATGAAATATTGTGATCGAAGAAAATGTGGCATTGGTGTAGAGAAAGCGGCCATGGTGGCTGCTTGGGGTAGGGAATGGGAGGAAGAGATGAGATGTGGGGGCATTTCAGGACTTGAGGTTGTCCTGGGTGGTGCTGCATGGACAGTTACCAGACATTGTATGTCCCCCCATGGCCCAGTGGGTGGAATATGGGAGAGTGTGAGCTATGATGTGGACCATTGACCATGAGGTGCAGTGGTGCTCAGAGATGTATTCACCAAATGCAATGAATGTATCATGATGATGGAGGAGGTTGTTGTTATGGGGGGAAGTGGGGTGAGGGGGTTGGGGGGTGTATGGGGACCTCATATTTTTTAATGTAATATTAAAAAATATGTAATATTAAATGTAATATTAAAAAATAAAGACAAAAAAATAAATGATATTCACCTATTCCTAGAAAAATAAAAGTTGCCAAAATATAGGCCCCGAAAATAAAAAATCTGAAAAGATTCATATCTTCTTCAGTGATTGAATCTATAGATTAAAACATTCTCATAAATTTTCATATTGACCAATGGCCTTATTGGGGAATTCCACTAAACTTTCAAGGAAAAAATAATACTTATTTACTCAAACTTTTCCAAGGAATAGGAAAAAAATGGGAAAATATCTCCATTTATGATTACGGCTTAACATTTGTATCAAAATCTTATAAGGCCATTAAAAATAGGAAATTTACAGGCTTCTAGCTTTTTTAAACATAAGCTCACATATCATAAAAAAATAATCTGCAGTCTAATTCCAGCAATATTTTATAAAGAGGATTTATCATGGCAAAACAAGGTAATTCAGTATATGTATCCCCTGAAAAGTAGAAACTGTCATCTCAGTGAATGAAGGAAAATACTTAATAAAATTCAACACCCACCAGTGATATTAGAACAAACAACAAAAGCATAACTTATCAAATAAAAATTGAGAAGAACCATCTTCATCCTTTAAAAGATACTTCCTGAAAACTAACACAAATTTCACATCATATTGAAGTATTTCATGCCTGGGAGATCAATAACAAAACAAAAATTTTCAATATTAACACATCTAACAATGCACTGGAGATCCTTCCCAAAGCAATATTGGCAAGAAAAAGATTGGAAGGAATAATTATTTGAAAGGATAAAGTAAAATTGACATAATTTGGAAAGGAGTTTATTGCATAAGTTGAAGATCTGGAAGATTTTATAAACTCAGTTTAGTGGTCTGAATACAAGGGTAATATAAAAGCTTCTTATATATGCAACTCATAGGGCTTTATAAAATGAAACTTCCAAAGATGATATTTAAAATATCTTGAAAGTATTAAATGCCTAAAAATAATATTTAGGAAAGTTTGGAAAGACTTCTGTATAATAAAGGTATCAAGAAAAATTTAAAGAAAACTAAATAAATGGAGGGATGAACCATGTTCATAATTGAAAGGACTCAATATTGTAAAGATATCATTATTCTCCAAATTGATTGACTGAGTCAATGCAGTTGTTATCACAATCACAACTTTATGGGGCAATTACAACTTATTAAATCATTCCTATGAGATCATTTTCAAAAAGCTTTGCTAAGACAAACTTTAAAACAAGGAGTGAAATGGGAATGTATATTCTACCTGTTTCTTTTTTTAAGTCACTATAATGTTGTTTCATCATAAGGATAAAAAGGAAATAAAATGAACCAAATGACATATCTAGAAACAAATTGGTCACATGCAGATTCACCAATATCAGGAAAATTGTAATTCTAAATGTAAAAATGAAAACCTTAAAGAAACAAAAAGGAGAAGTATGTTTTCATTTTCAAAGGAGAAAATTTGTTTAATAAGACAAGTATCATCATATATCATCAACCTTAAAGGAAAAGTTTAATGAATGTTAATTACATTAATACTGATATTTTCTGTTTGGCAATGAATGGTCAAGCCACAAGTGGAATAAATTATTTAACATAGATCTAGTCAATAGTGAATTACATCAAAATTATACAGGGGCCATCTACAGAAACAAGCAGAAAATCCACTAGAAAAAGTATGATGTGTGGACAAGAAAAGAATGGAAGCTCAACAGTAAATAAATTACACTGTTATCAAATTGATGGACTGAATGTTTAAAAGAAAGCCAGAGGTCTAAGAGAAAGTTTAGGGAAGGAACAACAAGCACATTAAAGCACAGGGTTATTTAAAATCATCACAAGCTGGACAAATTTGGCTGAAATTGTCCAATGTTATTCTTTTGGGTCAAGTGAATAAGTGAGAATTACTGAACATGGGATGATGACACTTTGCATTTCTCACCAGATGTAGAACACTGTGTGAAGTGTCCAGATCATCAGAATGCAAACAATGAGAGAACTCATTCCCTCCAAAAGACCCATTGGGGTTGACTCTGGTCTGCACAGCTCTTTGCTTCTCTTTCCTCACTACTGTTATTCTTGGGGTCTTTGTGAAGCACCAAGACACTCCCACCGTCAAGGCCAATAAATGGATCCTCAGCTACATCCCACTCATCTCCCTTACCCTGTGTTTCCTATGGTCCTTGCTCTTCATCATTTATCCCAACACAGCCATCTGCATCCTCTGACAAATCACATTTAGAATTGTTTTTGCAGTGGCTGTGCCCACTGTTTTGGCCAAAACAATCACTGTGGTTCTGGAATTCAAGGTCCCTCTTCTAGGGAGAAGGATGAGGCAGTGTTTGGAATCAGGGCCACCTAACTTTGCTATTTCCATTTGCTCCCTAATCCAGATGATACTCTCTGGAATCTGGTTCAGAACCTCTCCCCCATTCATTGATAAAGATGCACACACTGAGCCTGGTTATATTACCATTGAGTGTCTTAAGGGCTCAGCTTCTGCCTTCTACTGTGTCCTGGGATACCTGGGCTGCTTGGCCCTCTGGAGCTTCAATGTAGCTTTCATGGCCAGGAACCTGCTTGACACCTTGCTGGTGTTCTGCAGGGTTTGGGTCAGTTTCCTCTCTGTCTACCACAGCACCAAGGGGAAGGTAATGGCAGCCATTGAAATCTTCTCCAGCTTGGCTTCCAGTGCTGGATTACTAGGCTACATCTTTGCTCCTAGGTGCTATATTATTTTATTAAGACCAGATAGGAACACTCACCATGGATTATGGTATAGAACATATTCTGTGGACAATAAGACTTCTTAAGTTGTAACTGAATATTGTCCTGCAATAAATAGAATGCCTGAAGAAAATCAACACCATGCTTGCATTTACCTTCACCAATTAAGAAGTGAATCACATTTTTTCTCTAATAATGTCAGGAGAATGACAGTCACATCATCCAACTTTTCAACATTAAATTACATTTTTTTGTCCTTTTTCATTACATTAAATCTAATATTGAATACTCATATTCTAGTTAGTTTTGTATGTTTGGAATACATTTGAATAGACTTCCACTTTGGTTTTCAGTTTTTTTGTTTATAAATTTCCTTTTTTCCTAATTATCCTGGAATGCATGATAAAGGTTTCCCTCCTTTCTTCTGTCTGTGATTATTTTAAAGATCCAACAACATTTTGGGAATATTCCTTATTTTTCCACATATTTGAATTGCTATATATTGAGGATAATAAATACCTACATATAAGTTCTGTTTCTGGACACACTCTGTAGCAGTTTGATATTGATTATAAATTCCAAAAATAGATGTTAGATTTTGTTTGTGAACTGGTCAGCTCCTCTGGGCATATTAGATTAAATTGATTCAGAGGTTTCACTTTTACTTGATTGAATAATAAGCAAAGCTTTGATCGGGCCACATCTGTAGCACACTGGGTGTCCATAACTTTGGTTTCTGAGATTCCAGCTTTTGGACTCAGAAACCAATAATTCCCCAACATCAGAATAGTTTGCAGTGCAAACAGTGCACAGATGAATACCCTGTTGCCCCTAGCCCTAGAGGTGCTCGCAGTCAAGACATGGAGACCAAGCTGATACGTAAACTTTAACTGACTTCTGTACCAAGAAACACAGCATTTTTCCATTACTAGAGGCTGCAGAAACAATGGCAGGCACAGACAAGTAGTTTATTGAGGAAATAGCATGGACCAGGTGTGAAAACCATGTGGTGTATGAATGGTGGAATGGACCATTGTATAGCTCTTGCCCAGTCATTTTAGGTATCATATTAAAACAATTTTTGTACCCCTCTTTCACCAGAATGCATTAAAAATGAATATACTTGCTTACTGGAAGTACTAAAGTGGAAGATGGGATCAGATTTTTAATCACTCTACTTCTGAATCACATTTAACCTGGTATAATTTATAGTCACTAGTAGTGAATTACTGGACCTGAATTTACCCTGACAATGAAATGACATTATGCGTTTTACTCTTTAAGCCTTCAGAGGAAATGTTTCCTGTGCACAACACCTTGTGCACACTAGACATCAATATGTTAATTGAATACATTTTGTGAATGTATAAAAGTGTGATACTATGTGTGCATTTCATTTGTGTGTGTATGTTCATTCATTCAAAATGTCTGCATTAATACACCTTAAGTATTTATTCCATGAAGATACAAAATTGAATACCATAGAGCCAGAAACTGTCCTCATTAGTCTAACTGAAAAGTTCAATTGTTGGCATTGGCCTTTGAAGGGCGATTCAGGATGCAATGAGAAAATAGAATGGGATGCCCTAATCTGGATATGGCAATAAGAAAAACCCTTCCATGGTAAGGAAATTAGAGAAGATACCTTGAGGAGGAGTAGGAATTGAGACTAGGCAGGGAAAGGGGACATAGATGTAGAAAATGATATTACAAGCATGGGGACAAGCTGAGCATAGACCCCAAGTTTGACAGGTGCACTGAAGAAGACAGAGGCTCTGGAATCCAATGAGGAGGGAGAAGTGAGAATAGATAGGCATGAGTCAGACTGTATGGTTTTTGTAGTTCATTTTAGGGGGAGTATGAACAATTTTATGCTACTTTTATGCTAAAAAAACTAGACAATGTAGATAAAATAGAAAACTTCCTAAGAATGTACAAACAACCTACACTGATGCTCAAAGAAATAGAAGACTCAACAAACCAATCACAAGTAAAGAGATTGAAACAGTCATTTAACAGTTCCCCAAAATGAAAAGCCCTTGACCAGACAGTTTCACAGGTGAGTACTACCAAGCATTCAAAGAAGATTTAATACCAATGTGACTCAAGTTCTTCCAAAAAATTGAACAAGAAGGAATGCTACAAAACTCATTCTATGAAACCAATATCACCCTAACACTAAAGCCAAATAAAGCTATTACAAAAAAATAAAGTTATAGGCCCATTTCTCTAATGAATATAGATGCAAAAATCCTCAATAAAATACTTGTTAATCAAATTGAACAACACATTAAAAGAATTATCCTTCTTTATCAAGTGGATTATATACAAGGCATGTAAGGCTGGTTCAACACAAGAAAATCAATCAGCGTAATACACCACATTAATAAGTCAAAGAAGAAAAATCACATGATCTTATCAATTGACACAGAAAAGGCATCTGACAAAATACAGTATCCTTTCTTGAGAAAAATACGCAAAGAAATAGGAATTGAAGGAAACTTCTCGACATGATAAAAGCCATATAAGAAAAACTCACAGCTAACATTGTATTCAATGGTGAAAGACTGAAAACTTTCTGATTGACATCAGGGAAAGGACAAGGATGCTCACTAACCACATTGTTCTTCAATGTAGTGGTAGAGTTTCTAGCTAAAGCAATTAGACAAGAAAAAGAAATAAAAGGCATGCAAATTGGAAAAGAAGAATTAAAATTTTCACTATTCGCAGATGATGATTATATATCTAGAAAGTCCTGAAAAATCTACAACGAAGCTGCTAGAGCTAATAAATTATTTCAGTAGAGTGTCAGTATTCAAGATCAATAAGCAAAAATCAGTAGTGTTTCTTTACATGAAAAATGCACAATCTGAGGAGGAAGTCAAGAAAAACACTCCATGTACAATAGCAACATAAAGAATCAAATATTTAGGAATAAACTTAACCTAGGATGCAAAACACTTGTATTCAGAAAACTATAATGCATTGCAAAAAGGAATTTAAAACACCTAAATAATTGGAATAACATTTCTTGCTCATGGATTGGAAGACTAAATATCATTAAGAAGTGAATTCTACCCAAATTGATATACAGATTCAATGCAATACAAATAAAAATTCCACCAGTATTTTTTTTTAGCAAATGGAAAACACAATTATCAAGTCTATATGGAAGTGTAAGAGTCCCCAAAAGGCCAAAAACATTTTCAAAAGGAAAAGTGAAGTTGGAGGACTCTCACTTACAGACTTTAAATCATATAATTAGCTACAGTGGTAAAAACAACATGGTATTGTCATAAACATAGACACATAGACCAATGGAACCAAATTGATGGTTCATAAACAGACACTCACATCTATGGCCAAGTTATTTTTGACAATCCTGTCAAGCTCTCCCAGTTGGGGAAGAAAAGCATATTCAAAAAATTTTGTTGGGAGAACTGGATATCCATAGCCAAAAGAAAGAAAGAAGACCCCTATCTCACATATTATACAAAAATAAACTCAAATTCGACCAAAGATCTGAATATAAAAGGAAGTACAATAAAGCCTCTAGAGGAATATGTAGGAAAACATCTTCAAGACCTGGTGGTAGGTGAAGGATTCATAAACCTTACACCAAAAGCACGAGCAAAAAAAGAAAACATGGATAAATGGGACCTCCTCAAACTTAAACATTTCTATGATTCAAAGGGCTTCATCAAGAAGGTGAAAAGGCATCAAGACAATGGGAGAAAATATCTGGAAACCAATTATCTGATAAGGGTTTGATTTCCATGCTATATAAAGAGATCATACAACACAACAATAAAAAAGCAAGCAATAAATTTAAAAATGGACCAAAGATTTAAATAGACATTTCTCCAAAGAGGAAATACAAATGGCCAAAAAGCACATGAATAAATGTTTCATATCACTAGCTATTAGGGAAATGCAAATTAAAACAACAATAAGATATCATTTAACACCACGTAGAACGGCCATTATTAAAAAAAATAAACAGACAACAATATGTGCTGGAGAGGATGTGGAGAAACAGGAACACTCCTTCACTGTTGGAGGGAGTGTAAAATGGTGCAGCCCTCATGGAATACAGTTTGGAGGTTCCTGAGGAAGCTAAATATAGAACTGTCACATGATCCAGCAATTCCTCTACAAGGAATATATCCAGATGAACTAAAAACTAGGCCATAAACAGACATCTGCACACCAATGTTCATAACGAAGTTGTTCACAATTGCCAAAGATGGAAACAACTCAAGTGTCCCTTCATGATTGAATGTATAAACAAATGTGGTCTATACAAAGGAATATTATGCTGCAGTAAGAAGAAATGAAATTGGGACATATGTGATAACATGGATGAGTCTTGAAGACATTATACTAAGTGAAGTAAGCCAGACACAAAAGGACAAATATTGCATGGTCTCATTAATATAAACTAAATACAAATAATAAACACATGGAATTGTATATGTTATTAGGAGATAAGAGGATTTTTGAGAATAAAGATGCTTAATGTATGTAGAAGTTTTTTTCTTTATTTTCTTTTAAATGTTACATTAAAAAAATAACAGGCCCCTTTATACCTCCCACCACCCTCACCCCACTCCTCCCACAACAACAACAACTTGCATCATCATGGCACATTCACTGCACCTGGTAAATACATTTTGGAGCACTGCAGTCCTGCATGTACAGTGGTCTACATAGTAATCTACACTCTTCTCCAGTCCAACCAGTGGGTCGTGGCAGGAAACACAATGTCCGGCAGCTGTCCTGCATCATCACCCAGGACAACTCCAAATCCTGAAAATGCACCCACATCATATCTTTTCTTCCTTCTCCCTAACATCAGCAGCTACCGTGACCACTTTCTTCACATCACTACTACAATTTCTTCCCTTACTAATCACAATAGTTCCCCAGCAGAACACCAGTAAGTCAACTCTAATCTATATCCTACTCCTCCATCCTGTAGACCCTGGGATGGTTCTGTCCAGTCCACCTCTACATCAAGAAGGGACTAACATTCTACATGGATGATGGATGCAATTCTCCTGCTTGCAGTTGTAGGCACTCTTGGCTCCCTGGTGTGGTGGTTGACCTTCTTCACCTCCCTGTTAGCTGGCCAGGATAAAAGCAATAAACCAGAGGGTAGGAGTTGCAAGCCTGCTGAGGCTCAGGGCCTGGCTGTCACATGGACAGTCCAGAGATTCAGGCCTCCTGAGTATACCCGAAACCCAAAGCCAACTACAGGTCTGGTAAAAGTAACAGAAGAGGCATGTGTAGAAAGATCACATCTGAGTCTAACTCCATCTCACTCAGGAATGCAAACTCAAAGCAGGGCCAACTGACATGGCACTGAACTGCAGAGCCATCTGCCATGAACATAGGGTCTCTGCAGCCCTCAGGAGAACCAGTACCTAGGTTTCTATCTACTTTGGCTGTCTCTGGGACCCTGCTGAGATGTGCATAAACGTTACTCCATTGATGACATCCCAACTGTTTTTGGAGAATCATAGCCATACAAACTCATTTGTCCTTTCCATTTCCCCCTTTTGTCCAAGACAAAAAGCAGTTTTAAACACTTGATATTACATGTAGGCTGAGATATTCTGCTGGTCTGAGTTGGCCCTTTTATTCAAGGTCTTTTTCTAATTACATCATCAAATGGTGCTTGGTAGTAATGCCTTGGCACCAGGGAGGTTCATCCCCAGAATTCATGTTCCATGCTGGGGGGAAGGTAATGCATTTACATGCTAAGTTTGGCTTAGTGACCACATTTGAGCAACATGGAGGTCCTCAGGAGGTAACTCTTCAGCACCTTGCAGCTCTACGCCTAGTTCATATTTCAGGCACACAAGCTCATAATCGTAGCCATCAGTATCAAGGGCTCATTGCTGGGCCGCCCATCTTTATTGGTTTTTGACATTGCACTTGGGGTATTGTTGCTGTTCATTTGGGAATGTGATAGAGCTCCCCTGGATTGGAACTTAGCACTCCCTCAGTTGTCATTTTTAACTGAAACCACTATGAAAATACCCAAACATTTTCATGTACCCTGTGTACACACCGTGGAGAACTCCCTCCCAATCACGTGCCCCCTTTCAATAACACACCACACCAGTATTCCTCCCCTGCCATAGTTGAACCCTTCTGTACTCCAAAACTTCTTTAGAAAGGAAGCCTAATATATTGCCAGATTCCATAAATAGCAAAATGGTGTATAATGATGGGTTTAAAGGTTAGATACAGAATATATACTAATTTAGAAAAATTTTAAAAAGGAAAAATAAATTGGAGTATCAAAAAATGAAAAACTGAAAGTTTTGTTTTAACATTTTGCCTTTCATCACTGCTGTAGGTGTTGCCCTGCATATACCGTGGCAAGGCAATTTCTTCCATTTCTTCCTCAGTGTCTACATACTTTCTTTTTTTTTCTTCTTCCAACTATTAAGTTTATCTTCACATAAGTTTTAGATCACAATAATTCACATATACAATATATGGTACTCCCACATATCCAACATCAAACCCTTTGTCCGTTCACAAACATTGATCTTTCTACATGTTCATATTCTATTTGCTGCAGTTCATGTACAGATATTGAAACAATAGCTTTCAAACATGATTCCATTTGAGTTTCCATTATGGTTTATATTTTAGACTATACAATTTTCTAAATTTTTAGTTATCTTATGTTTTACATTATCATTTATATTTTAGCCTATAGACTTTAATACATTTTTGGTGTAATTTAACATGTCCTATATCCATCATTGCATGATCTTATGGAATACTTCCATTGACCCACAGTTACACTGATTCCATCTATTCAACACCTTTTTCCCCATCCTCTCAGGGCCCACTGTGACATTCAATCTTCATTACATGAAGGACCATATTCAGAGATACTTGCAACAATGTTGAGAGCTTGACGTACTCGACTGCCCTAACCCACTGGGAGCCACCAATTCTCTCAAGAGGTAAAATTCCCTCTATTTGAGAACATCAGTTCTCCCCAGGATGTGGGTATACTTTCACCCTCATTGTATGGGTCTCCACCCAATAGTATAACCCATTATGACACTCTCCCTAGAAGCTTTCCATGTGTCAGACCCCCCCCTTAAGCATCTTAAAACAGGTAACCTTCCATACTATATTTTCTAGAGTTTTCTCTAATTTATAATTTCAACCACATACCTAACAGTTTCCTATGTTCAAATGTTCTGCCCACCGCCCCCCCCAAAAATTGGGCCATCTGATCCATCCTTTCATCTCCAGCCCCCCTCATGCTCACAAAGCCCTGCCTCGAGATATCCTTATGCCCCCATTTTATCCCTCCTCTGTGCAAATACTTATATTCAGCTTATCATAGCTTTCACCCATGCAGGTGTCAGCTTGCACCCTTTCTCTACTCCCCAACTTCCTTTAAGCATATCATCCAGTCACTCTGAAGCTGTTTCTATCTCTCTGAAACAGCTTGGTTTACTTATTTCTTATCAGAGAGGTCATGTAGTATTTGTCCTTCAATGCCTGGGTTACTTCACTCAATATAAAGTTCTCAAGATTCATCCATGTTATCAAATGTGTTTGTAGTGTATTTGTTCTTATAGCTGAGTAGTATTCCATTGTATGTATACACATTTTATTTATCCATTCATCTCTTGATGGCATTTGGATTGATTCCAACTTTTGCCAACAGTGGATAGTGCTGCTATGAACATTGGTGTGTGTATATCAGCTTGTGTCCTTGTTTTCAGATCTTCTGGGTATATACCCAGCAGTGGAATTGCTGGTTCATATGGTAAATCTGTACCTAGTTTTTTGAGAAACTACCAAACTGTCCTCCAGAATGGCTGGGTCCTTCTGCATTCCAACCAGCAGTGGATGAGAGTTCTCATTCCTCCACATTCTCTCCAGCACCTGTAGATCTCTGATTTTTTGATAGCTGCCAGAATTATGGGAGTAATATGGTATCTCATTGTGTTTTGACTTGCATTTCCCTAGTAGCTAGTGATTTTGAGCATTTTTTCATGTGCCTTTTAGCTATTTGTAAAACTTCTTTTGAGAAGCATCTGTTCAAATCTTTTTCCCATTTTTTAAATGGGTTGCTTGTCTTTTTATTTTCAAGATATAGGAATTCTTTATAAATGCAGGATATTTCTCCCATAAGATATATGGTTACCAAATATTTTCTCCCAATGTGTAGACTCTCTTTTCACTTTCTTGACAAAATCCTTTGAGGTGCAGAAGGCTTTAATTTTGAGGAAGCCCATTTATCTATTTGTTCTTTGGCTGCTCATGCTTTGGGTGTGAAGTTCATGAAGCCGTTTCCTATTACAAGGTCCTGTAGATGCTTCCCTACATTGCTTTCCAAAGTCTTTATTGTCTTGGCTCTTATATTTAGGTCTTTCATCCATCTTGAGTTGATTTTTGTAAAAGGTGTGAATTGGTAATCCTCTTTCATTCTTTTAAATATGGATATCCAGTTCTCCAGGCACCATTTGTTGAAGAGGCCATTCTCTCACAGTTGAGAGGTTTGGTGGCCTTGTTGAACACCATATGGCTGTTTATTTGAGGATCTATATCAGAACTCTCATTTCAAGTCCATTGGTCAGTATGTCTATCCTTCTGTCAATACGATGCCATTTTCACAACTGTAGCTTTGTAGTACGTTTTGGAGTCAGGTAGGGTGATTCTTCCAATTTCATTTTTCTTTTTCAATATGTCTTTGGCTATTTGGGACCACTTTCCTTTCCAAATAAATATCATAGTAAGTTTATCTAGTTCGTTAAAGAATGCTGCGTGGATTTTTATTGGGATTGCATTGAATCCATAGATCAGTTTTGGTAGGATAGACATTTTAATGATATTTAGTCTTCCTATCCATGGGCAGGGAATATTCTTCCATTTATTTAGGTCTTCTTTGATTTCCTTGAGCAGTGTTTGTAGTTTTCTGTGTATAAGTCCTTTACATCTTTATTTAAATTTATTCCTAGGTATTTTATTTTTTTTATTTACTATTGGAAATGGTATTTGATTTCTGATTTCATCCTCAGATTAATCATTATTGGTATACAGAAATGGTATTGATTATTGCATATTGATTTTGTAACCTGTGACTTTACTGAACTCATTTATGAGTTCTAGAAGATTTCTTGTAGACTTCCCAGGGTTTTCTATGAATAGGATCATATCATCTGCAAATAGTGAAATTTTCACTTCTTCCTTTCCAATTTGGATGGCTCTTCTGTCTGGTTCTTACCTCAGCGCTTGAGCAAGTAGTTCTAACACAATGTTAAATAGAAGGGCTGATAGTGGGCATCCTTCTTTTTTTCTTGATCTTAGAGAGAAAGATTTTAGATTTTCAACATTGTAAATGATGTTAGCTGTGGGTTTTTCATATATGCTCTTTATCATGTTGAGAAAATTCCCCTCTATTCTGATCTTTTGCATTGTTTTTATTAGGAAAGTGTGCTGTATTTTGTCAAATGCTTTTTCTGCATCTATAGATATGATCATGTGATTCTTTTTCCTTCAGTCTGTTTATATGGTGTATTACATTAATTGATTTTCCTATGTTGACCCATCCTTGCATACCTGGAATGAATCTCACTTGGGCATTGTGTATAATTTATTTAGTGTATTGTTGAATAAGATTAGCAAGTATTTCTTTGAGGATTTTCATGTCTAAGTTCATTAGAGGGATTGGTCTGTAATTTTCCCTTCTTGTGGTGTCTTTGGCTTTGCTATTAGAGTAATGTTGGCATCATAGAATGAGTTAGACAATGTTCCTTGTATTTTTATTTTTTGGAAGAGTTTAAGCATGATTGGTGTTAGTTTTTTCTGGAATGCTTGGTAGAATTCACCTGTGAATCTTCTGGCCCAGGGCTCTTCTTAGTTGAGAGGTTTTAATGACTGATTCTATCTCTTTACTTGTGATTGGTTTGTTGAGATCATCAGTTTCTTCTTTCATCAATGTAAGCTGCTTATGTGTTTCTAGGAATTTGTCCATTTCCTCTAAATTGTCCTTTTTCTTGGAATATAGTTTTTCAAAGTATCCTTTTGTAATAGTCTTTATTTCTGTGGGGTCAATGTTGATATCTCCTTTCTCATTTCTTATTTTGCATATTTGCATCATCTTCCTTCTTTTTTTCTTTGTTAGTCTAGGTAACGGTTTGTCAATTTTATTGATCTCAAAAAACCAGCTCTTGGTTTTGCTCATTTTTTCAAGTGCTTTCTTTTTTTCTATTTCATTTAGTTCTGTGCTGATCTTTGTTATTTCTTTCTTTCTTCTTCCTTTGTATTTAGTTTGTTGTTTTTTTCACTAATTCCTCCAATTGTACAATTAGTTATTCAATTTTAGCTCTTTCTTCTTTTTTGATGTATGAATTTATGGCTATAAATTTCCCTATCGGTATTGCTTTTGCTGCATCCCATAAGTTTGGATATGTTGTGTTATAATTTTCATTAGTTTTAAGGTAGTTATTAATTTCTTTTGTCATTTCCTCCTTGACCCACTGTTTTTCTAAGAGTGCTGTTTAACTTCCAAATCTTGGTGCCAAATCTTGGTCTCTGTCCCTTGAAGATTTCCAGATTCATTCTACTGTGGTCAGAGAAATTATTTTGTATGATTTCAGTCTTTCTGAATTCATTGAGACTTTTTCTGTGGCCTAGCATGTAAATGTACAAGTATATGTCTTGGGTAGGCCTGTTGGAATTTATGCTGTTTGGAGTGCATTGTGCTTCCTGGACATGTACATCCATCTCCCTCAGTAGATATGGGAAGTTTTCAGCCATTATTTCCTCCAACACCCCTTCTGTCCCTTTTCCCTTCTCTTCTCCTTCTGGGATGCCTGTAATGTATATGTTTGTGTGTTTTCCATTGTCATTCAGATCCCTAAATCCATGCTGGAATTTTTCTTTCTTTTTATCGATCACTTCTACTATCTGTTTGATTTCAGATATACTGTCTTCCACACCACTAATTCTTTTCTGTGCCTCTTTGAGTCTGCTGTTATTTGCTGAGAGTGTATTTTTGATTTCTAGAATTGTGCTGTTCATCACCATCACATCTTTTATCTTTTTGCGTATGATTGCAATTTCTTCTGTATTCTCTCTAAGTGTTTTCTTCATATTCTTAATCTCTTCCTCCACCTCATCAAATTTGTCCCTAATATATGTTTTGAGAACTTTAATTACTTGTTTGATGTTCTGTTACTCTTCCTGATTTTAGTTTGTTCATTGGATTGGAGCATGTTTTCCTGATTATTATTTTGGTTTGTAATTTTTTGTTGCTGTCTTGTCATCATTTTATATTGATGGTTTTAATCAGTTGCTTATCTTTTTGTCTAGTTTGGTGTTTAATTAGTTGTTTTTGCATGTGTGTTAATTCTTCTCTTTGTCACTTTGTTCTTCTTATTCTATTTCCTTGTTGTTGGCTAAGTTCACTTGAAGGAAAATATTAAGGTCAGGGAAAGCCATAAGAGTAAGAGAAGAAAAATGAACAATAGTAGCATTGATAATAAATATTAAGAGGAACCATGTGTGATCTAGGAGAATGGATATTTGACTCATGTAAGGTATGTATACTTATAACAGTATGAAAAGTAGTGTATGTATAATGAGACAGTAAACTAAATATGGGGAGGAATATAGTGTGAATTAAAAGGTCAGTGTGTTCAGGAGAGAGGGAAAGAGTAAAAAAAGGACAGTAATATAAAGAGTAAATATAAGACAGAAAACAGAACAAAGGTATTAGAAATAAATTCAGAAAAATAGGGGGGCAAACAAAGAGATGTGTAATGTAAGAGAAACAATAAATGATGGAGGATAGAAAGATGTAGAGGAAAGGGGATAGTGTTGGTGACCAAAATCAATATACACACAAAAGTGGAATGGAGAATGAGGAAATACAGCAAATGTGAAGCACTCCCTGCAGCACCTAATATTTTAAAAAATTTAAAAAAGGAGATGAAAGAAAGAAAAGGAAAAAAGGAACAAAAAGGAGGGGGTAAGTAAGCAAGAAAAAGAAAAAGAAAGAGAAAAAGGACCTTGGGGGATTAAGAGAAAGAAAACAAGAAGACAACCCAATAAAATGCCAGACAAAGTTTCAAGCAAGGTATCTCTTTGCAGTTAAATAAAATGCTTAGGGATTTGACATTCTCCCCTTTTCCCCTCCTTACTTCCCTGTCACCCAGGGCAGCAGGAAAGCTGCCTGAGAGGTCCAGTAGGAGATTCAAGTGGGTCCTTGTTGAACCAGCTCTGCACAGAAAACAGTGACTTTTGTTTTCCAGAGAGAGAGCACCCACAGCTCACCAGGAACCCCAAGTATGCTATTGGAAACTTGGAAAGCATCTCCTACAGTCCCTCTCTTTTAGGTGTGCTATGAGAGGGCTAGTTGATTTTCCGACTCCACCTTCTCCCAGACCAAGTTTCATATCACAGGGTATTTAGGTGAATTGGGTTTTGTCAGCAGATTCACTACTCCTTTCTTCCCAGGCTCTCCCCAAGCCAGCTGATATGCTCCTCGAAGCACAGATACACAGAAAAAGGAGGGAGGGAGAACCAGAAAATTGAACCTTCACTCGCTTGGCCCCTTTGCTGCACCTTCTACCGAATCCCTCCCACTCATGGAGTCAGTCCAAAACTGGAGGGCTTGGGCAATCCCGGACCTCCAGAAGTGCTGGACTTGGGAAACAGAAGCCCAGGACACTGCAGACTCAGAGTATGTAGGTGTGTGGAATGCGGGCTATGGAGCTTAGGGGACACAGACCTGGGGACCACGTATCTGGGGATCATGGTGCCCAGGGACACCACCACACAACTGACAGTTCTCAGGGAACATTGTGGCCACCAGCCATAAGTGGAAGGGTCCCGCCTCCCCACAGCTTTCAACCTCTGTGCTTGTAACCTGCAATTCTACCTTTAGCAAGCACTACTTCTGTCACTGTCTCTAAAAAACAGACGTCCATACACCACCTGCCTTGCAAGGTCCTGAAACAGCTTGCTCCGGCAAGACTCCAACACCACTTTGCTGCTTCTTTGCAGTTGCACTCACTCAGACACCACCTTGCCCTGCCTCCTCCTGTAGAAGTTTTAATTAACTGGACTTAAAAGTGCAGTGATGGATAGAGCTGATAATAACACATTATAGTGAGTAGTAAGTGGATTATAAATGGGATTGTGGCTGAAAAAGTTAGTCTGAGGAAGTAAATGTCAATAGAAAGAAAGCTAAAGAAAAACTGAGAGGGAAGCAGACTTGGCCCAGTGGATAGGGCATCCATCTACCACATAGGAGGTCCACAGTTCAAACCCCAGGCCTCCTTGACCCATGTGGAGCTGGCCCATGTGCAGTGCTGATGCACACAAGGAGTGCCCTGCCACGCAGGGGTGTCCCCGCATATGGGAGCTCCATGCGCAAGGAGTGAGCCCCATAAGGAGAGCCGTCCAGTGCAAAAGAAATTTCAGCCTGCCCAGGAATGGCAGGCAGCACACAGCAAGATGATGCAACAAAAAGAAACACAGATTCCCGTGCCACTAACAACAACAGAAGCGGACAAAGAAGAGCACACAAGATATAGACACAGAGAACAGACAACTGGGGCAGGGTGGGGGGAGAAATAAATAAATAAATCTTTAAAAAAAAATAAAAGAATACGTGAAGGACTGAAATACACAGTAAACCCAGAGGCAGTTGAGAATTGTGGTTAAGGGTGCAAATACAAGCAAGTTCTTCTGTGAACTAGAGCAGATGTATATCACTATTGTATATACATGGAAAACTACAATTAGTGTGACCTATAGACTGTGTTTAACAGCAATACTATAATATTCTTGCATAAATGTCAAGCTGTACTGTGTTGATAAAGGAGGTGTATGGAAAAAGTGTGCTAAATGTATGCTATGGGCAGAGGACGTGGCCCAGTGTTTAGGGCATCCATCTACCACATGGGAGGTCTGCAGTTCAAACCCTGGGCCTCGTTGACCCATGTGCAGCTGGCCCATGTGCAGTCCTGATGCACACAAGGAGTGCCCTGCCATGCAGGGGTGTCTCCTATGTAGGGGAGCCCCATGCACAAGGAGAGCACCCCAGAAGGAGAGCTGCCCAGCGTGAAAGAAAGTGCAGCCTGCCCAGGAATAGTGCCACACACACAGAGAGCTGACACAATAAGATGACACAACAAAAAGAAACACGGATTCCTGTGCTGCTGACAATAACAGAAGCGGACAAAGAAGACACAGCAAATAGACACAGAGAACAGACAACTGGGGTCGGGCTGGGGAAGGGTAGAGAAATAAATAAATAAATAAATAAAAAAAAAAAAGAAAGATAAAGGTTTGCATGACTCTAAAAAAAAGCATGCTAATGGACCATGATTGGTAGTAATAGTCTGGTCATATTGTCTCATAATCTGTAACAAATGTTCAACAAGGGTGTGGAATTGTATGGGAAATTTACACATCTGTATGATTGTTTTGCAAGTTCACAATATTTGTAATAAGAATATATTTAAAAAATAATATGGGTTGGGGAAAAAATACACCAAATGTAAGATAGGAACTATAGTTGGTAGTAATATTGTGATGATGTTCATGCACAGTTTGCAACAAATGTTTCACAATGCAAAGAGTTGGTGAAAGGGTGATGTATGAGACACCTGTGTGATGTTATGTATGTATATTTTGTAAGATCACAATCTTTAGTGTGCATGTTAATGTATGAATAATATACTTCCATAAAATATAAAAAGTTTTTTAAGAATAGAGTGTTCAGAGATGATGAAGAAAGAGTTGGCCTTGCTGATTCTGAAACTTCAAGATTCAGAGAGCCACTTACGCACACATTGTTGTGACTGGCAATGGAAGAAATTGAGCATTGATGTGGAGTAAGTGGCCACAGTAGTTGCTGAGGGCAGGGAGAGGGAAGAAAAGAGGTGATGTGGGGACAATTTTGGGACTTGGAGTTGTCCTAAATGATATTGCAAGGACAGATGCTGGACATTATATATCCTGCCATAACCTACTGAATGGACTGGGGGAGAGTGTAAACTAAAATGTAAACTATAATCCACGTGGTGCAGCAGTGCTCCAAAATGTATTCACCAAATGCAACAAATGAACCACAATGATGAATGAGGTTGTTGATGTGGGAAGAGTGGGGTAGGGGGTTTATGGGAACCTCTTATTTTTTTGATGTAATTTGTGATCTATGTATCAATACAATTAAAAATGATGCAATTGGGGGTGGGGAGTGGGGTGTAAAGGAACTTCTTATATTTTTTCAGTGTAACATTTTGGAAAAAAATCTACTCATTCCCTATAAATGTGTATTATTTTCATAATTAATTATCTTTAAAGACATTTTCAATGATATGTTTTAAACTTTAAAAAAAGAAGTAATATTGGATATGAATGGACTCTGTAAAATAAAGCCTAAAGTAACTATGAAAGTACAGTTCTATAATTAACAATGTACCAACCCACCATGTATGGATTAACAATTCTAATACTTCTATGCATTTGCACTGGAATCAAGTTTCATAGATAGTTGACAGATGAGGGAATATTTTTCACACTGTGAAATAGGTGATTATAGATAAGCAAGGGAGGAGACTAGAATGTTCTATATGTTAATAGTTTAGATTTATTAACTCATGTATCAGTAAATATAGAGTGTTATATGTAGGCATATTTATAAACATGTATATACACACATATGTTTCCTCACACTCTCTTCAGAGAGGCCTTAGAAGGCACAGTACCATGGAACTCAGAACATGGAATTTATCACCATTATCCAATAAGTGTCTTCTTGGAGAAATTGTTGACTCTAGGAGAGAAACATGCAAGAAATGACTGGCACAATTTATAGTACCATAGAGTAAATATGTGCTAAAATAAAACTCTCAATGATGGGGTTATACTACAGATAAAGAGTACAGCTGACATTTCACCCCCATGGCCAAAAGTGGAACAAATTAAACAACAAGAAAAGTAGTATTGTATCACAACTAAAAGTATCATATAAATTTCATGAGTTCATCCTGATATTAATAAATAATTGATTAAATAAAAAAGAAAAGACAAATCTCTCTTGCAGGAAAAAAAATCAATAATTTATGTAGATCTTTCTCTTTCAAGGCCATGGAGAAAAATCCCACTCTTGAAATATGGGTTTCACTTAGTGACTTCTTCCCAAAGGTGATATAAGGAAGGTTAGAGATATGAGGAACTTTATGCTGGGGAACCACAAAACACTGCTGAAAGAAGTCAATATCAACAATGATAAGTCAAGTTGATAAGATGCACCCTGGTTATGATGGTATGAAAATGATACTTTATTTCTGGTGCATTCTTCCAAAAACCCATAAGCTCAGTCTAATCATGAGAAGAACATCAGAAAATTCAAACTGAGGGAAACTTTACAATATACCTTACCTACACTCCTCGAAAGTATCCAGGTTATCAAAACCAAGAAGAGTCTGAGAAGCTGCCACAATCACAAAGTGACTAAGAAGTTATGACAAATAAATAAAAGGTGTTATTTTGGATGGCAGATGGTACAAACAGGGGAAAGGGGGTAAGAGGTTCTTGGAAACTATTTATAACATCCTTACAGGATTTCTGCAACTCTAAAACTGTTCTAAATATTAAGTTTATTAAGAAGTAAAATTTTTAGTGAAATGCCAATTCGTGGGATCATAAAACTCCAAGATTCAATACCGACACAATTATATGCATTGGAAAATTACTCCGATTTCACAGAGTAATTGGAATAACTAAATAAAATGATAAACATGAAATGACTGACATTATGCCAAGCATTAATAGTGAAATCTTTATGATTCAACCCCACATATGCTAACTCATCACACCTCCTTTCATGCATCCACTCTTCTATTTTCATCCCTTATCATCTTTCCAAAGTTTTTACAACAGATAGAGTCATATTAACCCAGAGAAATCTTTCTACTTGGCAAGGGTTTTCATGAGCATCACTGTCTCTAAACCATACACAGACTCCAATAACCTCAAACATAAAGATTCAATTTGTGGACAGAATACAAGACTCTCTTTTACAAGGCTCATTTTCAACTTTTCATGAATGCCCATTATTGTTCATCAGATATTCAGAAATATTTCTAAAACTGCACCACATCCTATGGTTATACTGAACTCACATTTGTGTCCCTCTTATTTCTTTTTGTTGTGCTTCTACCTCCACATCCTCATGGAATTATTCCAATTCCTCCTTCAAGGCTCAGTTCAATCATGAGGTCCCATATGATTCCTTCATTAACTCACACAACACAGGATGAGTCCAAAGTTCTAGACCCTCTTCACTAGGAATTCAGAGCCAGCTCAGGATATTGCATGTACTCATTTCTATGTCTCTTAAATTGTTTAGATATAATCTTTTATAAAAGAAACAATGTGTCACTCAATTCTTCATTCCCAAATTCATATTTAGTTCTTCATATTGTTTGATGACTAAATGGCATGTGTTGAACCGGATTCTTCCCAAAATTTTAGAAAAAGAAAAAGCAATGAAACAAAAATCTCTATCTATGAAATTATGTTCCGCTGTGTGTCTTCTCCAGTGTATCTTCATGAGTGAGTGTTCATTTATATAGGACACCAAGGGGGCAGGGACTCAACCATGAGTACCGCCAGTGATATGATCAAATCAAAGCTCTAATCTTGATTTAATTAAGTAAATGTAAAAAAAATGAATTTAAATCAATCAAAGGGTATCATATACAGAGGAACGGACCAGTTTACAAACATAATTGAAATCTCTTCTTGGAATTCATAAATAGTATCAACCTGCCACAGAGACCTTTAGGGATTTCATTCCCATGAAACTCATTAATGAATTATTCTTTTGTCTCTCTTCTTGATAAGATACATACTTCTCTGGAGGTAAGAAAGAAAACTACAAAGCAAACTCGTGCCAGTTTTGAACCTCAGAAGACAGATAAGAATCATGTCCATCTCTTATCCCACTGAACACCTTCCTTCCCTGTAGGAAGTCACCTTTCTTTAGATGTGAACTCTAATATTACAAGGTTTCCCAAAATGGTTTCTCTATCACTGATAGTAAAAAAGATTCTGGGTACACTAAAATATCTTTTTTCCAATCTGTCTCCTTTGGAGTCATGGGACTTCCCTCTCTCAACAAGATTTCCTTTTCTCTCACTTCTTCTCCATTCTCCCCAAAACTTAGCAATATATGTGCAAATCACTCAATCATTTATTTCTTAATCATTTGACAAATATTTATTCAACAATACTGTATGGTAAATAGTAAGTTATATTCTGGGAATGAATAGAAGAGTGAGATATTTTGCTTCTGCTCAAACAGCTCACAGAGTTTAGAAGGCATGGGATAAGCAAATAAGTAAATGCAACATAATATGATGGTACTGGAATCCTCCTGGAGTATATTTCCATATATCAGGATCAGCTTTTCCATTTCTGCTAAAAAGGCTCTTAGGACTTAGATGGGAATTACATCGAAGCTGTAGATAACTTTGGGTAGTACTGACATCTTGACAATATTAATTCTCCCTATTCATGAACACAGAATACCTTGCCATTTACTTAGTTCTTTTATTATTTCATTCAACTTTTTTTTTGAAGTTTTCATTGTGCATCCTTTTTAGTTAAAGTTATTCCTATGCATTTTCTTCTTTTAGATGGTATGGTGAGTGGATTTTTTTATTGTCCATTTAAGAATGTTCTTTCTGTTGTATAATATAAAACTTTTTTTTCATGTAAACCTGATAGGATTCATTTGGTTGAATTCATTTATGATCTCTAGGGTTTTCTTGGGGCAGCTTGTCATGATATAGATAAGGATCACCACATTTCTTAAAACAGATGATTTTACTTTTTCTTTCTAAATTGGGTAGACTTTATTTAGTTTTATGGCCTAATTTCTTAACTTCCAGTATAATACTGAATAGCAATATTGAAAGCAGTCATCCTTGTTTTGTTCCAGATCTCAAAGAGATAACTTCCACTCTTTCAGGATTGAGGATAAGATTACCTGTGTTTTCTTATATATTTTGTTTATTCTGTTTAGGGAGTTATTTATATTCTTATTTTTCTAAGTATTTTTATCATGAAAAGGTGTTGGAATTTATCATTCACATTTTCTGCATCAATTTAGATTTTCATGTGATTTCCTTTTCATTAGGTTAATGGGTATATTACATTGATTTTCTTAAGTTGAACATTCATTTTGAATCCCATTTTGTCTTAGTGGGTAATTCTTGTAATATTCTCTTGGATTTGACATGCTAGTATTTGTTAAGTGCTTTGCATCTATATTTATGAGAGAAATTGCTCCTTGCTTTACTTTCTTTGATATGCTTTATGTAGTTTTGGCATCAAAATAACTTTAGTCTCATAGAATGAGTTAGGAAGCTATATGTATCTTGACTTCAAGTTGGAAGGTTTTGAAAAATATCGTCATTAATTCTTCTTTGAATATTTCATAGATTTCATTTTGGAAGATGTCTGATCCTAGACTTCTAGTTTTGAGAAGTTTTTGATAACTAATTGAATTTCTTTACTCATTATGTTTTTGTTGAGATCTATTTCTTTTTAGTCAATTTAGATAAATTGCATGTTTTTAGGAATTGGTCCATTTCTTCTATTTTCTAGATTTCCGTAGACAATTATTCATAGATTTAATTCATAATCCCTTTAATGTCAGCAATATTTAGCAACATCCCTGATTACATTTTTTATTTTGGTAATTTACATCCTCTTTCTTGTTTCTTTTTCAATCTAAATAAACCTTTTCTATTTTATTGATCTTTTCCAAGAAACAAGTTCATTGGTTCACACAATTGTTTTTTCTATACTCTAGTTCATTTCTCTTCACTGAAATCTATATTGTTTTTCTCCTTCTTCTAGATTTAGGTACAGTTTGCCCTTCTTTTTCTATTTCCCACAAATCTGTAGTTAGGCTTTTTAAAACAAATTTTCTCTCCCCTTCCTCCCTGCCCCCACCCCCCAGTTGTCTATTCTCTGTGTCTATTTGCAGCATGTTCTTTGTCCGCTTCTGTTGTTGTCAGCAGCATGGGAATCTGTGTTTCTTTTTTGTTGTGTCATCTTGCTGCATGAGCTCTCCGTGTGTGCGGTGCCATTCCTGGGCGGGCTGAACTTTCTTTCACACTGGGTGGCTCTCTTTATGGGGTGCACTCCTTGCGCATGGGGCTCCCCTATGCAGGGACACCCCTGCGTGGAATGGTACTCCTTGCATGCAACAGCACTGTGTGTGGCCAACTGGACACAGGTCAAGGAGGCCCTGATTTGAACCGCAGACCTCCCATGGGGACCTCCCATGTGGTAGACAGATGCCCTATCCACTGGGCCAAGTCTGCTTCCCTGTAGATAGGTTTTTGATGTGTTATTTTTTAAAATATGAGGATTCACACCTACAAATTTCCCTGAATATTTCAAATTCATCCCAAATCTGGCCTAACAGAATGAATTAGTTTAGCCACAAAATAAATAATAAAATGGACTGTGATGTGTAGTGGATTTCAAATGCCAGCTGCAGTTTTGAGAGACTGTCCACATTAAGGAATTTGAGATTCCATATTACTAAATATGTTCTATATGAAAATGAATTAGAAAATTATCCTAAGTGGGAACTCTGGTAAGAGATTCCTGTATAAAAGATGGATCCTTAGAATTATAGTTGCATTGTAAAGGTTAACAAAGTATAAATACATTAATCAAGTATGTGTATGAAGAGACACACTTCTCCTGACCATGGTGCTACAAGTGCCAAAGCTCTCTGAATGAGGATCCAGCATGCAGTCTGAAATCACAGAAGCTTTGTGACCTTAAAGGCTCAAGGTGCACAACTTAACATTAAATTGTTTTAGCTTGCTAATTTCCAAATAATGTAAAATGTGAATCCTCTCTTTTCCACCGAGACCTCCAAGAATTCACACAAATATGTCCTCAAATTAAACAGCAGAATTTTAAAACTCAGTATATCAATGGATAAATTCTTACATTGCTAGAATCACAATAAGTCCATAGTAAGATACCAGTAAGTCTACTTTAGTCCAAATTTCATTCCCCAAACCAGAGGATTCTGGGATGGTGATGTCTACTCCACATCTCATAGAGAGGGGCTGTGATCCTTTAGAGCTGATGGATGGGACTATGTTGCTTGCAGTTTTAGGCTTTCTCTGTTACTTGGTATGTAGTTGTCCATCATCACCCCCTTGCCTGTTGTCTTGGGTGAAAGCAATGAACTGGAGAGTAAGTGTTGCAAATCTATTGAGGTTCAGGGCCCAGCTGGCACATGGGCAGCCCCCAAACTTAAGTCACTTGTACATAAACCTACAAACTCTAGTACTAATTACAAGTACAAATGAAAGGACTGAAAAGCCACATGTAGGGAATCTGAAGGTAGTGGTCACTGGAGGTTCTGAGGGTAGGAAACATTAAAAAGTGTTATAAGACAGGGGCATTTTTTGGAATTGGGAATTGTCCTAAAAGACATTGCAATAACAGATGCAAACCATTATATATCTTGCCATAACCTATGGAATTATGTCGAAGAGAGTGTAAACTACAATGTAAACATTTGTCCATGCTTAGTGGCAATGCTCCACAGTTTGTTCATCAATTGCAATGAATGTACCTCACTAATGAAAGATGTTGTTCATGTGGGAAAATGTGGGAAGTGTGGGGAGTGGGGCATATTAGAATCCCCTATCTTTTTCATATGATATTTGTGTAATCTAAGTATCTTTTCAAAAATTAAAAATATCTATACAGACCCTAAGAAAGCAAGTTATCATGACTAAAAGACAGAAAAAAAGACAGACAATAGGAATAAAAGCTTTTAAGTTTTTCAGATTTTGAAAATATTCAGAGAATATGAAACAACACTTTTTAATGAGTTTTAGAAGATTAAAAAGAATATTGCAATTATATTAAATGGTATATTTCAATAATTAAATAAATAGAACCTCTGAAGCTAAAATGTACAATGATGAAAATGTAAAATTTCCAAGTAGGAATGGGAGAAATTTATCTACCATGGGAATCAAAGACCCACTAATCCTGAAACAGAAATGGAAAATAAACCAAATTTATATCTGTGGACCTACTACACTTGACATTTTATCCATGTCCCTCCATTTACTGCCAGTAAAACATTCCCTTTCATATTTTCTTTGCACAGTGAAACAGATCTACAGGTTGATTTCAGTGATTTATTGTTCCACTGATGTTTTCCTTCTTGGATAATAAATAAATACAAAATATTTTCATTCAGGAAATGAAAAATATATATATATAACCACACTTAGGATGATGTATCTCAGAGCTATTAATATGCAGGTGCTTCCAATTCTTCTGAGAGGGATGATCTGGAAATGAGGAGAAATGGGAAGTGTGACATTGGAGAAAGACATTAGAATGTGAAATCCAGGACCTTCTCATTCAATACTGTTACTCTAGAATTTGCTTCTCTTGCAAACTCAGTTCTTGGCAGTGGAGGGAGGAGTAATTGCTCCTATGTTTGAAATATACTCACTTAGGCATGGGCTACCTTATTACAATGCATTATAATAGGTAAGCGTTCTGTTACAGTTTTCTACTTTCTCTTGGTTTAAATGATGTTCCTTGGACCTGGGTGTGTTTATTCTCACTTCCCCACTCTGGACAGTAAATCTTCAATTGGCAGTATTCATCTTTTCTAAATTTCTCATGTTAGGGTCCCAAAGTATTTATTCTACTCATAAAGCATTCAATTAAACAGAACACAGATCACTCAAAATGTATCTTGCCCTCCTTCTATGTAACATATATTTCATGGTTTTCAGACAGCAAATAAATCCCCCACTTATCCAGGAAAAAAAAAACAGTTTTTCCCTCTGTAACTTGGTGTTTATCTCTCCCTGAAATTATAGAAGTGTCTTTCAATGAAATCTATATTTTAGGAACTCTCTGCAAGGTTTCCCTTTTTAAAAAAACCTAACTATGCTTAAGTTTCACTGATAAAAGACAATATGATGCTTTTTTCCCTTTATGGCCATTTATAGACTCTTAAGGAATAAACTTTGTTTTACATGAGAACAAATTTTACCCTCAGTTTAGAGTGAATCATTGTTTTCACATATTTTAGGATCCTGGAGAAGAATAAAATTCTACTGACAAAACCAGGAATACTTTTTTATTTTAAAGGAAAAGAGAAGATGCAGGAATGGGGAAATAAGAAAAGATCTTTGTAATAACATAAGTTCGAGGAGAATATAATAGAGTAGAAAAGGTCTCCATCACTCACATATGATATTTGCTTAATAAAAATGTTACCTTATGAATCAGTGTACCAGCTAAATATTTAGAAAGGAAACAGGAAGTTTCTTAGGGGATTTTGAAAGATACCAATCACCCTCTCTTCATAAATACAATCAAAGTGTAAGTAAGTTTGGCATCCACAACTGAGTCTTCTTAGGGTGTGACTTCAGTAGGGTAGGTTATTCTTAGCAGTCTTTTCTCCCTCTTTCTGGTTTGTATTCCTGTCCTCCAGATGGGGAAACTGCAGGTGGTGGTGCCTATTTAATCAATACTGAAGACATGAGCCTGCTTCTCCCTGACTGCAGAAAGGGGGCATATTTGTGTGGTCAATAATTCCAGTGGAGTCTTCTTGATTATACAGTGTTCCTGATTATAACAGAAGTATCACCTTTCTTAGCTGGACTGTTTTTCACTCTTTTCCATACTTCCAAATATTGAAAGACATAACTCTAGTTTCTTCAGTAACATGAGTGTTCATGACTACCACGTTTTTTCTCAAGATTCTTTTTCAAAATTTTCTTAATGTTTTTATTTTTAAAGAAGCTTTAGATTACATAAATGTTACATTAAAAATACAGGAGATTCCCATAGGCTCCAGCCCCTCAAGATCCCACACTTTACCACATTAACAACTTGTTTCATTAGAGTTGTACATTTGTTAACATTGAAGGACACATATTGAAGCATTGCTACTAACCATGGACTACACTGTAGATTATAGTTTACCCTCAGTCTCAGACAATTTTATAGGCTGTGACAAAATGTATAATGGCCTTGTTTCCATCATTGAAAGGTCATGTAGGAGAATTCTTATGTCTCCAAAATGTCTCCATATTACTCCTTATTCTTCCCTTCCCTCCCCTCAGAACCTCTGGTGGCCAATGCCTTTATTTCAATGATAAAATTCTTTAATTACTATAATAACACATCTATAATAGAATAATAATATGTAGTTATTATAATGTACAATGGACTAAAGTAAAAATTCTTAAAAGCTTTTATTTGGAAAGAGATTTCTGCTCAAAAATAAGCCTTTCATGTAAACTATTTTGTACCAGAACTGATTACAAAATAGCAGTCTTGCAGGGTAGCAACTGGGAAATGATGCATCAAATTGTTGGGAGTGAGAAGACCACTGACACTATTTCCATGTGGTAAATGTACATAATTGCTCTTGTATAGCTTGGAAAAAATGATTCACAATATATTGTTTGCAGTAACATTTAAAGAAAGCACCTAGGAAAGGTATTGACAAACTGGTTTATGTGAAAAATGATTTTACTGAGAATCCTAATTCAAGTTAATGTGGAATAAGGTGGGGCTCTTACTTGCACTGGAGAGAATTCCAGAAAAAAGTGACAAGGTGAGGATTTTTAATTTTCAGATTAAGGTGAAATCAAAACATAGACATTTTATAAAACTGCATGAATGAAATATCTTTTCCTGAAAATTTCAGTTCTGATAAGTATATGACTCACATCAGAGACTGAACCTGTGTATCAATAAATTACAAGTGAAAATGAATTCACAGCTTTGCCAAAGAATTTGAAGTGAATACAAATATGTAAGCAATTATTAACATCTTCAAATATGACCATTAGCTCAGAGAAATCATTACCTTCAAAATGCCACTCTGGTTTGCCATTTGTAGTGATGGCAAGGAAATCAGTTGACAAATGAAGCATTCACCTTAGTCTACCCAGAAGAAAACAGCAAGCTTACATAAAAGTCTGAAATTATGTCTTAATATCTGGGTTTAATATAAGAATAAGATATAGTAGGAAAGGCAGAAAAACACATATTTGCTTTTTATGACCCTTAAATGAGGACAATCATCGTATGGAGTGCTGAAAAAAATTTCCAGATAATATCCTTCAATATGGAAATATTTTTTAAAGGGCAAACTTACATCACTGGAAGAATGATAGAAATTATTGAAACCATCATTGTTTGAAGAATCAGGGATTGTGTTGTTGATTACAATCTCACTTGAATTATGATTTTGAAGGTGCAGGAGAAAGGCACATATTGGAGATGGAATGTGGAGTACTATAAAGCAATCAGATGACATCTCCATTTCAGGATGTGACCTCTTTCAGGAACTAATGAACAATCCCTGGTAGGTGGTACAGAGCCTTTGCTAGGAGAGCTTATTTTTCACTAACACCATAAAACACAAGCAGTTTCTTTCATCTGGGAGTGACTGCAATACACTTTCATCCCTCCAGCACCTGCTATAATTTTATATATACAGAATAAACTGAATGAAATATTTTACTGCTGAAAATCCAGGCAGCAGTTTCTATCTTCAATCCTGAATCCAGGAATACAATGAGGGAACACATGATGTAAAATAATACAAAAGAAATAGGAATCCGTGATATACCAAAATGAAACAAATGTAAGTTTTTATTAGGCAAATGCAAGATTATCTCTCTATACACTTACAAAGTACCTAGATTAAGATCTCCTCTCATCCATATTTTATTCCTCCACCTTGTGTACCCTGGGATGGTGATGTCCACTCCACCTCTAAATTGAAAGTTGGCTTAGATCCCACATGGCTGATGGGTGGAATTCTCCTGCTTGCACTTGTAGACTCTCTCGGTTCCCTGGTATGGTGGTTGACCATCCTCACCTCCCTGTTAGCTGACACTGGCAAATCCAATGAATTTGAGAGCAGGTGTTGCAACTCTCCTGAAGCTCATTCAAGTCTCCTGACCATACAACAACCCCAGCACCAACAAAAGGTTGAGTAAAAGTGACAGAGAGGTACATGTAGAAAGATCACATCTGAGTCCAACTCCATCACACTTCAGGGTACAAATTCCAAAGTAGTATCTTCTGGCAAGGCACCGAACTCCAGAATCATCTGCCATGACCATAGGAATGAGGTGTCTCTGTAGTCCTCAGGAGAACCACTACCTGGGGTAATACCTACTTAGGCTGTCTCTGAGATCCTGCTGAAAGATGCATAAGTCCAACTCATCTGAAGACCTGACTCATTTTGAAGTCTCTTAGCAGCCATATGAACTCATTTGTCATTCCCATTTCCCCTTTTTATTCCAGGTATTTTTCTAATTGTATCACGAGCTGGTGGTTGGTAGTAATTCCTCAGCACCAGGGATTCTCAACCCAGCGGATATGTCCCATGCTGGAGGGAAAGTAATGTTGAGTTGACTTAGGGAGTGGCCACATTTGAGCAACATGGAGGCTCTCAGGAGGTTACTCTTAGGCACCTTGCATCTCTAGACCTAGTTGAAATTTCAAGCACACAGGCTCATAAGCATTGTCATCAGTATCAAGGGCCCATCATTGGACCATCCTTCTTCACTGGTCTTTGTTCTTGCACTTGGGGGATAGTTGCTCCTCAACTGGGGAGTGCAACATAGTTTCCCAGAATAGGAACTCAGCACTTCCTCAGTTGTCATGTCAAACTCTACCTAATATGACAATTAATATCCAAAATATATTTATATACCCTGCATGAATGCCCTGGAGAACTGCCCTCTGCCCATGCATCCCCCATCAATGACATCCCACACCAGTGCTCCTGCCCTGCAATTGTTGAAACACTCTGTGATCCAAAACTTCTTCAAAACTATATGCTAATATATTTCTAAACTCAATTAACAGGAAAATGAAATATTAGTGATAGGTTTAAAGATAAAAAATAGAATATTTTTATTCTATATTTAAGAAAAACTAAAAGTAAAAAATAAATCAGGGTATTAAAATGCAAAATATCATAAAATATATTTTACATTTTGCCTTCATCACTGTAATAGGCGTTGCTGTGTATGTACAGTAGAAAAGCTCTCTAACCATTCTTTTCTCAGGGTCTTCATCCTTTGTTTAAAAAAAAATTATAATGTCTTCAAAAAAGTTTTAGATCACAATAAAGTCACATATACAATATAAGGGAATCTGATATGTCAACATCAAACACTTTTCTCTCTTCCCCCTGCAATTATCTTTTTAATGTGCATATATTTGCTATAGCTGATGAACAGATATTGAAACATAGATACAAACCATGGTTTCACTATGGTTTACATTATGGTTTATATTTTAGATTGTACAATTTTATAAAAATTTGGTTGTACTATGGTTTACATTTAATTTTTTGGTGAAATTTAACAAGGCCTATATCCATCACTGCATAATCTTGTGGAACACTTCCACTGCCCCCAGTTGTCCCATCTTCCATCTATTCTATTCCTCTCTCCCCCACCCCTTGGGGCACACAGTGACAACCAAGCTTCACTGCCTGAAATACATGATTCACAGATACTTGCAACAATGCTGAGGATTTGACACACTAGTCTGTCTGGAGACAGTGGCTGTGGGAGTTGCTGAGTGCTGGGAGAGGGAAGATGTGTGACATGGAGGCATTTTTAGGACTTGAAGTTGTCCTGAATGATATAGTACGGATAGATGAAGGACATTACATATCATGCCATAAGCCATTGAATGGACTGTGGGGAGTTGCAAACTACAATGCAAATGATAATCCACACAACCATAAGTTGTTGGTGTGAGAGGAGTGGGGGTGGGGTGGGGAGTGGTATATATGGGAACCTCATATTTTTAATGTTACATTTTGCGTTATCGATGTATCTTCAAAAAAAGACAACAAAATATTTCATTTTCGAAAAAAGAATCTTCTAGTGTTTGATCTCTGTTAATCATGAGCACTTTTGTAAACTTGAGACAAAGTATCCTTTTATAGACAGAATGTTTCCCAGCTTTTTAAAGGCCTGCTTTATGTCCTTGTTTCTAAGAATGTAAATAAAGGGGTTCAACATGGGAGTAATCACTGTGTACATCACTGAGGCTATTGCATTTGCCTTTGAGTTTTTGGTAGCAGCAGAGCTAAGATACACTCCAATACCTACCATAAAACAAGGTCACTACTGAGAGGTGAGATCCACAATTAGAAAATGCTTTATATTTACCACGAGCTGTTGAGATTCTCAAAATTGAGGATATAATTTTATAGTAAGAGAAAAAGATCCCAGTGAGTGGTATAACCCCCAGAAGTCCACCTGCAAAATACATCACAAGGTCATTGAGGAAGGTGTCAGAACAAGCATGTCTGACTACCTGATTAAGTTCACAGAAAAAGTAGGGCATTTCCATCTCTGTACAAAAAGACAATTGTAAAACCATTAAGTTATGCAAAAGAGAGTCCAAAACACTCAATAACCAGGATACCAGCAGTAGGAGGCCACAGAGCCAGGGGTTCATGATGACTGTGTAGTGCAGGGGGTGACAGATGGCCACGAAGTGGCCATAGGCCATTGCAGTCAAGGAGTTATCTAATTGTCCAAAAAGCATGAAAAAATACATCTGGGTGAGACGGTTTTCAAAAGTTATGATTTTGTTGCTAGTCTGAATGTTCAGCAGCATCTTTGGTTTCGTGGTGGAGGTGAAACAGATATCAGTAAAAGACAGGTTGGAGAGGAAGAAGTACATGGGTGTGTGGAGATGGGAGTCCAAGATGATGGCCAGGATGATGAGCAGGCTGCCAATGAATGTAACCAGGTACACGGACAGGAACATTCCAAAGAGGAGGGGCTGCACCTCTGTATTTTCTGAGAGCCCCAGGAGGATGAATTCTAAAGCATATGTTTGGTTTTCTGTTTCCATGTGGATGATGAATTTCCTGAGGAGATTTTCAATACAATGCAATTTAGCCTCAAGCCATAATCAGAAAAATATAATAAATGGTACTGTTTGTATTGTAATTACATTAAGTTAATATTTTTATGGATTTTATAGAGATCTAGTACCCTTTTCTGAAAATAGGGAAAACATATGTTCCTGCTTCTCCTTGATAGTTGTGATGGCTAGAAACCCTTGGTCATAATAGAATACACTTTGCCAAGGCAATAATTTCCATGATAAATTCTCTCAGACTTTATTTTAAGCAACAAACACTATGACCATGTTTTTGTACCCTGTGACAAAATAGAAAAGAAGAACAAAGTAGTAGGAACCATGTTATTTTGTTGTAACAGTTATTATAAAAACACAATAATTTAAAAAATCTTTTTGGTGAAATGGACAAATGACCCCACACAAATGTGTTCCACTGATGTTTCACAGAGGACAAGGGTAATTCAGTGTAGAAAGTATGATCTTTTCAAGAAGTGGTGTTGGAACAAAAGTGAAGCAGGCTAGTAAGATAGGGAATAGATGGACCTAGAACCTGACAGAGTCCACATGGACATCAAAACCCCCTAATGATGGCTGCTGGAGGAATCTCACCCTGGGATTTGCTACCCAGAACAAAGCCTCCTTCCTGAGAATATGGAAAAGCCTGGATCTTCCCTAGGAACTTTATCACTGGGTCCTCACTAAGGAATTGATGGGCAGGGTAATCAATCCAAAGAGCAAACAGCTGAAACCCCCTCCCCTGCCATTAGCAAAGGGGTGGATAACTAGCAGTTTAAAAGCAAACCATGAGGTTTGAGCTTGCTCTTGCCTAGCTTTTTGCCTATTGACCCGTCTTGCCTTCTGCATGTCACTTTCATCATTTTTCCTCTGCCATGTGGCCATGCAAGTTACCCTCGGGACTTATAATCTATAATGGGGAATTGTAGCTTGTAAATTAGCCCTCTTCATCCCTTTTCAGCCCCTTCCTCACTACCTGCTGGGGCCCTGCTCTGTTATTTTCTCCCATTTCTCTTCCCTTCCTACCTGAATTAATTACTGGCCTAACTCACCTGGCGTGTTCTTGAAATTCACTTCTGCAGCATAGCCAAGAACTTAGTTAGAATATGGTAGCAATAGGATGCACTCATGCCAAATAAAAAAGGAACTTAGGCACTGATTGAATTCATTTCACAAAAATTAAATCAAAATGAATCATACCATTTTAAAGTAAAATGCATTGTGAAAGTGCTAGACTAAAATGTGAAGAAAATCTAAGGGCCCATAGGTTGGAAAAGAGTTTTTAGATATAGTAATGGAAGCATGATTCATGAGAGATTAAAATTTATAAGTCAGTTTTTATTCAAATGTAAAATATCTACTCTGTGAAAGACATTGATAAGGGGTTGTAAGAAAACATGCAGATTTGGAAAAATACTTACAAAACACATCTGATAAAAGATTTATATACAAATGTAGAAATTAATATTAACACCACAAAATAAGAAAGCATAAGCTGAATTTAAAAATCTGCAAAAGATATAAACAGAATCCTAACTTAGGAAGAAATTCAAAATACAAATACAAAATACAATATATAAAAAGAAATTCAACTTCACTGGCACCTAGGTATTGTGACCAAATGCCAACTAGCAATGTCTCTGAAAAAGGCCTTGGCCAAAAAGGGGAAATATTCAGTGCAGATGAAATTTTATGATTAAGAGATTTTATTTTATTATTTTTTTAATATTTATTTATTATTATTTTAATTACATTAAAAAAATATATGAGGTCCCATTCAACCCCACCGCCCCCACAGCAATACTCTCTCCCATCATCGTAATACATCCATTGCACCTGGTAAGTTCATCTCTGAGCATCACTGCACCCCATAGTCAATGGTCCACATCACAGCCCAGACTCTCTCACGTTCCATCCAGTGGGCCCTGGGGGGATCTACAGTGTCCCGTAATTGTCCCTGAAGCACTATCCAGGACAACTCCACGTCCCGAAAACGCCTCCACATCTCATCTCTTCCTCCCGTTCCCCACACCCAGCAGCCCCCATGGCTACCATTCCCACACCCATTCCACATTTTCTCTGTGGACATTGGATTGGTTGTGTCCATTGCACACCTATGTCAAGTGAGGGCTTAGATTCCACATGGGTACTGGATGCACTCTTCCCGCTTCTAGTTGTAGACACTCTAGGCTCCATGTTGTGGTGGTTGACCTTCTTCAACTCCATGTTAGCTGAGTGGAGTAAGTCCAATAAGTCAAAGTGTAGGAGCTGAAGTCTGTTGAGGCTCTGGGCCTGGGTGTCATATTATCAGTCCAGAGATTCAAATCCCCTACATATATCTTAAACTCAGCACCAACTACAATCCCAATAAAGTAGCATGCAAGTCTTCTGAAAAGAGATCCCCTCTGAGTCCATTTCCATCATGCAGAAACACCAGCTCCAAAGAAGGGCCATCTGTCATGGCAGTGAACCCCTTCTGCCATGACCATAGAACCCGTGGGTCAGATTAAGAGATTTTAAAGTGAGTTTGGTGCTCATCCAGAGGTTATGCTTATGCTCATCTCAGCAGAATCTCACTATCTGTTACAGTAAACAGAGCCTCAAACAGTAGGGATCCTGATGGTTCTAGAGATATCTAGACACTGTAAATAGTGCAGGGAATCTCAGGAATTTGGCACCCTGTCAGTAGACCTTACTTTGGAATTTATGCTCCCCAGTGTAAAAGAGTTAGCCTCATTTGTAGATTCCCAACATGTGGCTCTTCTCTAAATGTTATTTACATAAAGCCATGTGTTGGCACTATCCTTGTTAAATACATGAGCCAGAGCCTTATGTTTTTGGTCTGTTCATGTGCCAGTTGAACCCTTAATCTAAGCAGAGTTTCAACACTTACTCTCCAGTTCATTGGACCTATGTAGAACAACTAATAAGGAGATGGTAATGGACAACACCTATCCCAAGGAGCAAAGAATGTCTGCACCTCTAAGCAAGCTAGTTCCACCCATATATCCCAAGGGATCTAAGCCCCCTCTCAATTAGAAACAGTGGGCATCACCATCACAAAATCCTGAAGATTGGGGAATGAACAATAGACTAAAGTAGACATTATTTTTATATTATAGACTTACTATTCTAGCAATGGAAGAATGTTTATCATTGATATAAAGGCCATGGCCACCAGAGATTCTGAGAGGAGGGAGCAGGCAGAATAGGTGTTATATCAGGGCATTTTCAGGACATTGGGATTGTTCTGCATGACTTTGCAATGACGGATAAAGGCCATTATATGTTTTATCATTACCTAAAATTGTGAAGGACAGGCTCTTAACTATAATATAAACTATAATTCATGGTTAGCAGCATTGTTTCTATATGCATTCATCAATTGTAGCAAATGTACTATACTAATGAAAGTTGTTGTTACTATGGGAAAGAGTGGGAGGGTGAAGGGGTGGGGCATATGGGTCCCCTCTATATTTTATGTAACATTTATGTAATCTAAACCTGTTTTAAAATTTTTAAAATTTAAATAAATAAATGAATAAATAAACTCATTAAAACTCTTTTAAAAATTAAACATCATCTGTCATTAGGGACTTGGAAGACTATGAACACAATAATATATGACCACATGTTTATTAGAAGAGATAAAAACCTAAAAACTGAGAATACCAATTGCTGTTGAGTATATGGAACAATACATCTCTCATTCACTGCTAGTGAGAACAGAAAATGGTTCATCCAGAAGACAGTTTCTTTTAAAACTAAACATTCTCTTACCATACAATCCAGCAGTTTTGCTTTTAGGTATATATATATATGATATGAAAATTAGAAGCCACACAAAAGTCCACACTTGAATGTTTACAGCAGCTTTATTTGTAAACACTAAATCTGAAAGCAAACAAAATGTTTGTCAACCACCACAACAGGCAACAGAGAGAGTCCACAACTGCAAGCAGAATTCCATCCATCAGACATGTGGGATCTAAGGCCCCTCTTGATTTAGAGGTGTAGTGGTCATCACCATCCCAAGATCCTCAAGATAGAGGAATAAAATAAGAATTAGAGTAGACTTAATGGTATTCTACTATGGACTTATTGTGACTCTAGCAATGGAAGAAATCGTGTCACTGTCAGGGAAACAGTGACCACTGGAGTTGTTGAGTGCAGGGAAAGGGAAGAAGAGGGGGTGATATGGTGGCTTTTTTGGGGACTTGGGGTTGTCCTGAAGTATATCACATGGACAGATGCAGGATATTATATATCGTACCATATCACACTGAATGGACTGGAAGAGAGTGTAAACTAACATGTAAACAATAATCCAAGCTTTGTAACAATGATCCAAAATGTATTCATTAAATAAAAGGAATGTGCCACACTGATGAAAGGTTGTTAATGTGGGAGGATGGGGAATTTAGGGAGTGGGGTATATGGGAACGTCATATTTTAAAATGTAAAATTTAGTGTGATCTATGTATCTTAAAAAAAAAAAGACCATAATAATTTTTGCTAAAGAAATCTCATAGCGAATTTATAAAAACAAACAAGAAAAATCTTTACCTCTCAGTGAACATACTCTAAGAATGACTGAAGTAATAAATGCACAGTTATTTCATTATAGCAAAACAACAAATTATACATGTCACAGGAATTGTATGCTTTTTAATATGTATCAATAAACTTCATTTCTTTTTTAAAAAGAACTATTTTTAAAACCTCACCACACCATATAATTATTGACTCCATATTTGTGTCCATGTCATCTCTTCTTCATGTACTTCTAGCCTTTTCTCCTTCTGAAATTACTCTAAATCCTCCTTCAAGCCTTATTACAATTAAAATCTTCCTTGTGATGCCTTTACTAACCTCCCCAGGATGAGTCTGTAATTTCTGATCCACTTCACCAGAATTCCAGAGCCACATATATTGAATGACTAAAAGAAAAAAAATGAATAAACACAGGTAAACAGATAATTTCTACAAGTGTAGAGAAAGAAGAATGAGTGAAACAAGGAAACAATCCTTCTGAGAGAGGGAAGACCCAAGAGTAAGAGATTAGAGGAAACAGATTGGGGAAAAAAATCTATTTTAGTTTATCTGCTATTTTCACTCAGGCTTTTTAATAAGACAGAACTTTTGTTTTAAGCTTTCTCTGTGGTCATAATCTGCTGATTTCCTTAAAGCTTCTACCAATAAAAGGTGTCCATGGAGTCAAAAATATATTCCCACAGTACCTGTGAAGATTCTGTAAGTCGCTCTGAAATTATCAAGTCAGGCTCTAAGTTCACCAATGCAGGTCCTTCCTTGAATGATGAAAGAAGTTGGAAGCTCTGTTCCCAAGTGAAGTGAGATGGAATGAGTCATAAGGTCTGTAGAAGACAAATTGTGTTTTCTTTGATATAGTGAAGGAGAAGCACATAGAGTATCTGAGCAATTAGGGATTCCATTTCCATGAACCACATTAATGAAGTATTCTTTTGTATCAATCTCCCTGAGATAATTATTTCTCTGGAGATAAGAAAGGAAAACACAATGCAAATTTGTGCCATTTTAGTCCCTTGTGACAGCTTCGGAGCTCCATGTTCATCTCTTATCCCTGTGGACACCTACCTCCCAGGAGGAGGTCACCCTTATTAAGGTGTGGGCTCTAGTCTTGTCAGGTTTCCCATACTGATTTCCCTCTTGTTTCTTCTGGAGAAAGATTCTGAATACAATAAACTATCATATTTCCCAATTTTTCTCCTCTGGAGTTGGCTGTCATGAATGGAGACACCCACTCACAACTGAATTTCCTCTTGTCTCACTGCTTCTCCTTTCTCCCCCATAATTAGCAATATCTGTTCAACCCACATAACCATCTGGTTTCTCAGTCATTCAACAATATTTATTCAGCAATACTGTATGGTAAATCCTAAAGTACATTCTGGGAATGAAGAGGAGACAAAGGAACTGTGTTTCCTAACAAACTGTTCACAGTTTTAAAAAGCCAAGAAATGAGCACTCACACAATCCTTAGAAGCCTGCCCCTGGTGCACCTTGTGCCATATGTCCACCATCCAATACCCTAAAACAGTAACCCTTCATTATTATATCATCTACAGTATTTTCTCAAGGATGGATATAAGACATTTAAAATTACACAAAAAATATGTAGGGGCTGATAGGCTAAATATAAATCATAATGTAAAATATAAGATAACTAAAAATATAGAAAATTGTATAGTCTAAAAAATAAACCACAATGTAAACACAAATGTTACCTTATTTGAAAGCTATTGTCTCATATCTGTACATCAGTTTTAGTAAATATGGTATGACTATGTTAAAAGATTACTGCTGTGGAAGGGAAAAGATATTATGTTGGATATGTGGGATTACTGTATATTATATATATGAATTACTGTGATCTAAAACTCTTGTGAAGATAAGCTTAATAATTAGAAAAAAGAAAAGAAAAAGATAGGATTTTGAATTTTTCCAAATTAATATGTACTCTATATCTAACCTTTAAACTCATCGCTATATTCCATTTTACTATTAAGGGAACCTGGCAATATATTGGGCTTCACTTTTTAGGAAGTTTTGGATCACAGAGAGGTTCAACAATGGCAGGGGAGGAATACTGGTGTGGGATGTTATTGACAGGGGACACATGGTTGACAGGGAGTTCTACAGGGCATATATCCAAGGTACATAAAAATGTTTGGATATTTTCATAGTGGAAACAATTAAAAACAACTGAGGGAGTGCTGAGTTCCTAGCCAGGGGAGCTCTATCACAGTCCCTAAAGGAACAGCAACAATCCCCCAAGTGCAACAACAAAGACAAATAAGAATGAAGGTCCAACAATGAGCCACTGATATTAATGACTATGCTTGTGAGCCTGTGCACCTGTAATAAGAACAAGGCCTAGAGCAGCAATGTGCCTAAGAGTTACCTCCTGAGAGCCTCTGTGTTACGCAAATATGGCCGGTCTTGAAGCCAAACTCAGCATGTAAATTTGTTGCCTTCCCCCCAGCGTGGGACATGAAACCCAGGGATAAGCCTCCCTCGTGCCGAGGGATTAATACCAAGTACCAGCTGATGATGTAACTAGAAAATGACCTTGAATAAAAGGTTCAACTCGGACCAGCAGAATATCTCTGTCTACATATAATAACAGGAGTTAAAAATGCTTTTTGACCTAAATCAAAGGCAAATGGAAAGGGCAAATGAGTTTATATGGCTATGAGCCCAAAAAAGAGCTGGGAGTTTATCAGAGGGGTTGCCCTTATGCACAACTCAGCAAAGTCTTAGAGACAGATAAAGTAGATGGAACCCCAGGTATTTGTTCTTCTGAGGGCTACAGAGACACACAGGTTTTATGGTCATGGCAGATGGAGTTCAGTGCCATGTCAGTTGGCCCTTCTTTGGAGTTTGTGTTTCTGTGTGATGGAGCTGGACTCAGATGTGATCACTTTTCAGAATCCTTTCCTGTTACTTTACCAGAATTGTAGTTGGTGCTGGGGGTTAATATAAACCCAGGGGATCTGAATCTCTGGACTGACCATATGATAGCCAGGCCCTGAGCCTCAATAAACTTCAGCTCCTACACTCTGGTTTATTGGACTTACCCCAGTCAGATAACATGGAGTTGAAGAAGGTCAACCACCACACCATGGAGTCAAGAGTGCCTACAACTGAAAGCAGGAGAATTGCATCCAGCATCCATGTGGAATCTAAGCCCCCTATTGACATAGATGTGGAATGGACACAACCAATACAAGGTCCACAGGATGTAGGAATAGAATATGGATTAGAATGGACTTACTGATATTCTACTCATGAAGTATTGTGATTAGTAATCGAAGAAAATGTGGCATTGGTGTGGAGAAATTGGCCATGGTGGCTGCTGAGTGTGGGGAATGGGGTGAAGAGATGAGATGTGGAGGCATTTTGGGGTCTTGGAGTTGTCCTGGGTGGTGCTGCAGGGACAATTAGACATTGTAGGTACTCCCATGGCCCACTGGATGGAACATGGGAGAGTGTAGGCTATGATGTGGACCATTCACCATGAGGTGCAGCGATGCTCAGACATGTATTCACCAAATGCAATGAACATGTCATGATGATGGAGGAGAATGTTGCTATGGGGGGAGTAGTGGGGTGAGGGGAGTAGGGGATATATGGGGACCTCGTATTTTTTGAATGTAATTTTAAAAAAATGAATAAAGACCAAAAAAGTGAAAATAAAAAAAAGATGCAGAAACAGGATTATAGTAAAAAAAAAAAGTGTTTTCTCAACATTATAATTTCAACCACGCACACATCAATCCTGCGTGTTCACCTTTCCACCCCGAACATACCCAGAATTCCATGGACCATCTGACCCAGTGTATTATATTCGTGGGTGTAGAGCAATACAATGAGCAAGAATTGTTGTACACCGATAATGGAGAGGACACATAGATGTTCTCAAAAAGAGAGGAGAGTATCTCTCAAGAGCAAGGCTTGCTCCTAATGGGAGAGGATAGACCAGTTTGTCAAGCCCTCAGCATTGTTGCAAGTATCTATGAATCTTGTCCCTCAAGCAATGAAGCTTGGTTGCCAATGTGGGCCCCAAGGAGAGGGAGAGAGAGAGAAAATAGATGGAAGAGGGGATAACTGGGGGTAAATGAAAGTGTTCTGTATGATCTTGCAATGATGGATACAGGCCATGATAAATTTCAACAAAAATTTATAAAAGTGTATGGTCTAAATTGTAAACCATATTGTGTACTACTGAGCATGGTTGGTAGCTATCCAATATTTGTACATCAGTTGTAGCAAATGTAACATCCACATGTAAAAACATCATTGGTGAGGAAGAGGGAGGATGTTGGGTATATGGGAGATACCTATGTTCTGTGCATGACTTTACTGTGACCTTAAACTTTTTTGAAGATATAATGAAAAATAAAAGAGGCAAGACACTGAGGAAGAAATGGAAGAGATTGCCTTGCCACTATATATACAAGACAACACCTATTAGAGTGATGAAAGGCAAAACCTTAAAAAAAATTTTTAAAAATTTTCATTTTTGTTTTCTTTATATGAGGTCCTCATATACTCCCTCTATATGAGGTCCCCATATACCCCCCAACCCTCACCACACTCCTCCCCCCATAACAACAATCTCCTCCATCATCATGGGGCATTCATTGCATTTGATGAATACATCTCTGAGCACCGCTGTACCTCATGGTAAGTGGTCCACACCGTAGTGCACACTCCCACATTGCACCCAGTGGGCCATGGGAGGACATACAATGTCTTCTAACTGTCCCTGCAGCACCCTCCAGGACAACTCCAAGTCCGAAAATCGCCCCCACATCTCATCTCCTCCCACTCCCTACCCCAGAAGCTACAATGGCCACTTTCTCTACACCAATGCCATATTTTCTTCGATTACTAATCACAATAGTTCATGAATAGAATATCAGTAAGTCCACTCTAATCCATACTCTATTCCTCCATCCTGTGGACCTTAGAATGGTTGTGTCCACTTCACACCTATATCAAGAGGGGGCTTAGATTCCACATAAATGCCAGATGCACTTCTCCTGCTTTCAGTTGTAGGCTCTCTTGGCTTCCTGGTGTGGTGGTTGACCTTCTTGACCTTCATGTTATCTGAGTGGGGTAAGTCCAATAAACCAGAGTACAGGGGTTGCAAGTTTGTTGGGGCTCAGGGCCTGTCTATCAGATGGTCCGTCCAGAGATTCAGGTCCTTTGGGTATACACTAAACCCTAGCACCAACTACAGATCCAGTAAAAGCAACAGGAGAGGCTTGTGGACAAAGAACACATCTGAGTTCAGCTCCATCACACAGAAACAGAAACTCCAAAGTAGGGCCATCTGACAAGGCACTGAACTCCATCTGCCATTACCATAAAACCTGTGGGTCTCTGTAGCCCTCAGAAGAACCAATACCTGGGGTTGTATCTACTTTATCTGTCTCTGGGACTCTACTGAGGTGTGCGTAAGGGCAACCCCTCTAATAAGCTCTCAGCTATTTTGGATACTCATAGCCATATAAACTCATTTGTCCTTTCCATTTTCCCCTTTTATTCAGGTCAAAAAACATTTTAACTCCTGGTATTCTATGTAGACTGATATATTCTGCTGGTCTGAGTTGACCCTTTTATTCAAGGTCATTTTCTAGTTACATCATCAGCTGGTACTTGGTAATAATCCCTCAGTGCCAGGAAGGATCACCCCCAGGAGTCATTTCCCACACTGGGGGGAAGGCAACACATTTACGTGCTGAGTTTGGCTTTGAGACTGGCCACATTGTAGCAACACGGAGGCTCTCAGGAGGTAAGTCTTAGGCACCCTGCAGCTCTAGGCCTTGTTTTTATTTCAGGTGCACAGGCTTAAAAGCATAGTCATTAGTATCAAGGGCTCATTGTTGGATCTTCCTTCTTTTTTGGTCTTTGCCATTGCACTTGGAGGATTGTTGCTCTTCCTTTCAGGACTGTGATAGAGCTCCCCTGACTAGGAACTCAGCACTCCCTTAGTTGTTTTTAATTGTAACCACTATGAAAATATCCAAACACTTTATGTACCCTGGATATATGCCCTAGAAAACTCCCTCCCAAACGTGCATCACCTGTCCATAACATCCCACACCAGTATTCCTACCCTGCCATTGTTGAGCTTCTCTGTGATCCAAATCTTCTTCAAAAATGAAGTCCAATATATTGCCAGGTCCATTAATAGTAAAAAGGAACATAGTGATGAGTGTAAAGGTTAGATATAGAATACATATTAATTAAGAAAAAATAATGTACAAATAAATTGGGGAATCAAAAAATTAAAAAATTCAAAGCTTTGTTTTTGATGCTCTGTCTTCCATCACTGCAATAAGTGTTGCCCTGTATGCACATTGGCAAGGCAACTTCTTCCATCTTTTCCTCACTGTCTATGTCCTTTCTTTTTCTTTTATTTCCTAATTATTAAGCTTACCTTCACAAAAGTTTTAGGGCACCGTAATTCACATATACAATATACAGTACTCTCACATATCCAACATTAAACCCTTTTCCCTTCCACAGCAATAATTTTTTTTACATATTCATACTATATTTACTGAAACTGATGTACAGATATTGACACAATAGCTTTCAAACAAGGTAACATTTGTGTTTACATTGTGGTTTATATTTTAGACTATACAATTTTCTAAATTTTTATTTATTTTATGTTTTACATTATGATTTACATTTTAGCCTATCAGCCCCTATACATTTTTGGTGTAATTTAACATGTCTTACATCCATCCTTGCATAATCTTGTGGAACACTTCTATTGCCCACACAGTTATATTGGTTCCATCTATTCAATACTTCTTTTCCCCTCCCATCAGGGCCCACAGTGACAGCCAATCTTCACTGCTTGAAGGGCCATGTACAGAGATACTTGCAACAGTGTTGAGGGCTTGACATGCTCAACTGTCCTAATGCATTGGGTGCCACCATTTCTCTCAAGAGATACAATTTTCTCTATTTGAGAACATCAATCCTCCCCAGGAAATGGGTATAACTTTGCTCTCATTATATGGGTCTCTATCCAATGATATAACCTGCTATGGCAAAATGAGCACTCACACACTCCCTAGAAGCCTGTTCTGCATCAGATTATCAGCTTTGAGCATCTTAAATAGGTAACTTTCCTTATATTTTTGAAAAAGTTTTCTAAGCATTGTATTCTCAACCAAATACCTGACGATCTCCTATGTTCCTATGTTCCCCCAACATCCTCCTAATTTCTTGGGCAATATTACTCATAATCCCATTACTAGCCCCCCTCAAGTCCACAAAGCCCTACCCAAATTTAGCCCTATGTCCCATTTTACCCCTTCCTTGTGCAAATACCTTCAGCTTATATAGATTTCTCCCATGTAAGTGTCACCTTACATCTTTCCTCTACCCCCCAATATTCTTTAAACCTATCATCCAGTCTCTAGCTCTCTGAGGCAGCTTGGTTTACTTATTTCATATCATTGAGATCATGTAGTATTTGTCCTTCAATGCTTGGGTTGTTTCACTCAGTATAAGGGTCTCAAGATTATCCATGTATTCACTTGTGTTTGTAGTGTATTCATTCTTAAAGCTGAGTATTATTCCATTGTATGTATATACCACATTTTATTTATTTATTTATCCATTCATCTGTTGGTGGGCATTTGGGTTGATTCCAACTTTTGGCAATAGTGAACAATGCTGCTATGAACATTGGTGTGCAAATATTGGTTTGTGTCCTTGTTTTCAGTTCTACTGGATATATACCCAGCAGTGGAATTGCTGGGTCATATGGCAAATCTATAGCTAGTTTTTTGAGAAACTGCCAAACTGTCCTCCAGAATGGTTGGATCCTCTGCATTTCCACCAGCAATGGCTGAGTGTTCCCATTCCTCCACATCCTCTCCAGCACTTGTAGTCCTCTGTGTTTTTGATAGCTGCCAGTCTCATGGGAGTAAGATGATATCTCATTGCAATTTTGATTTGCGTTTCCATAACATCTAGTGATTTTGAGTATTTTTCATATGCTTTTTAGCCATTTGTATTTTTTATTTGGAGAAGTGTCTGTTTAAGTCTTGCCACTTTTTAAGATGTGTAGGTTGTCTTTTTATTTTTTGAGATATAGAAGTTCTTTATATTTGAAGGATATTAATCTCCTATCATATACATGATTACCAAATATTTTTTCCCATTGTGTAGGCTCTCTTTTCATTTTCTTGACAAAGTCTTTTGAGGTGCAAAAGGCTCTAATTTTGAAGAAGTCTCATTTATCTATTTGTTCTTTTGCTGCTCGTGTTTTGGGTGTGAAATTCATGAAGCCATTTCCTATTTCAAGGTCCTGTAGATGTTTCCCTACATTGCTTTCTAAGGTCCTTATAGTCTTGGCTCTTATATTTAGGTCTTTGATTCACCTTGAGTTGGTTTTTGTATAAGGTGTGAGTTGGTAATTCCCTTTCAGTGTGTTTCGTGGCCTTCAGAATATCATGTGTCTGTATCTATGAGGATCTATATCAGAATTTTCAAATTGTTCCATTGATCAGTGTGCCTCTCCTTGTGTAAATATCATGCTGTTTTCACTAGTGTACTATGTTTTGAAATCAGGTAGTGTGATTCCTCCAATTTCATTTTTCTTTTTCAATATATCTTTGGATATTCGTGGCCTCTTTCCGTTCCAAATAAATTTCATAGCTAGTTTTTCTAGTTCCTTAAAGAATGCTGTGTTGATTTTTATTGGGATTGTATTGAATGTGTAGATCAGTTTTGGTAGGATAGACATCATATGAATATTTAGCCTTCCTATGCATGAACGGGGAGTATTCTTCCTTTTGTTTAAGTTTTCTTTGGTTTCATTGAATAGTGTTCTGTAGTTTTCTGTGTATAAATTTTTTACATCTTTAGTTAAATTTACTCCTAGGTATTTGATTTTTAATTTACTATTATAAATGGTATTTTTTTTCTTGATTGCCTCCTCACCATTTTCATTATTGGTGTACAGACATGCTACTGATTATTGCGCATTGATTTTATAACCTTCAACATTACTGAACTCATTTATACGTTCTAGAAGTTTCATTGTAGACTTCTCAGGGTTTTCTATGTATAGGATCATATCATCTGCAAATAGTAAATTTTGACTTCTTCCCTTCCAATTTGAATGTCTTTTATGTCTGATTCTTGCTTCAATGCTCACCCAAGTACTTCTAACAAATATTAAATAGAAGGGGTGATAATGGGTTCCTTGCCTTGTTCCTGATCTTAGAGGGAAAGATTTTCAGATTTCAAAATTGTAAATGATGTTAACTGGAGGTTTTCATATATATCTTTTATTATGTTCAGAAAGTTTCCCTTTACTCCAGTCTTTTGCAGTGCTTTTATTAAGAAATAGTGCTGTATTTTGTCAAATGGTTTTTCTGCATCTATAGATATGATCATGTGATTTTTTTCCTTCAATCTGTTTATGTGGTTTTTACATTAATGTATTTTCTTATGGTGAACAATCCTTGCACACCACGAATGAATTCCACCTGGTCATGGAGTGTAAATGATTTATGGTGCTGTTGAATATGATTAGTAAGTATTTTGTTGAGGATTTCCACATCTATGTTGATTATAGAGATTGGTCTGTAATTTTCCTTTCCTGTGGTGTCTTTGTTTGGCTTTCATATTAGGGTAATTTTGGCATCATTGTATGAGTTATGCAATGTTCTTCTGTTTCAAATTTTTGGAAGATTTTCAGCAAGATTTGTGTTAGTTCTTTATGGAAAGTTTGGTAGAATTCACCTGTGAAGCCATTTGGCCCAGGGCTCTTATTTGGGAGGTCTTTAATGACTGATTCTATCTCTTTACTTGTGATTAGTTTGTTGAGATCATCAGTTTCTTCTTTCATCAATATAGGCTGGTTATGTATTTCTAGAAATTTGTCCATTTCCTCTGAATTGTCATTTTTGTTGGAATATAGTTTTTCAAAGTATCCTCTTATGATAGTCTCAGAACATATATTAGAGACCAACTTAATGAAGTGAAGGAAGAGTTTAAAAATATGAAGAAAGCACTTGCAGAGAAAATTGCAGACATACACAAAAAGGTAACAGATATGACGGAAATGAACACCACAATTCAAGAAATCAAAAATACACCCGCAGCAAATAGCAGATTAGAAGAGGCAGAGGAGAGAATTAGCAAACTGGAAGGCAGTACATCGGAAATCAAAGAGATATTAGAATTCATCGATAAAAAGATAGAAAAAATCCAGCTAGGACTTAGGGACCTGAATGAGAATGCAAAATGCACAAACATACGTATTATAGGCATCCCAGAAGGAGAAGAGAAGGGAGAGAGGTCAGAAGGGGTGTTGCAGGAAATAATGGCTGAAAATTTCCCAAATCTACTGAGAGAGACAGATGTACATATCCAGGAAGTACAATACACCCCAAACATCATAAATCCCAACAGGCCCACCCCAGGACATATACTTGTCATATTATCCAATGCTCAAGACAAAGAGAAAATTCTAAAAGCAGTAAGAGAAAAGAAAACGATCACATACAAGGAGGGTCCATAAGATTAAGTGCTGATTTCTCATCTGAAACCATGGAGGCAAGAAGGCAGTGGTATGCTATAGTCAACGTACTAAAAGAAAAAATTCCAACCCAGAATACTCTACCAAGCTAAACTAGCATTCAAAAATGATGGAGAGTTCAAAATATTCACAGATAAACAGAAATTGAAAGAGTATGCCAACAAGAAACCTCCCCTTCAAGAAATACTAAAGGGAGCTCTGCAGGAAGAAAGGAAAATACAGGAGAGACAGTGTTTGAGGAGAGTGTAAGAGCAACAAAAAAGACAAAAAGAGAAGGAAAAAAAACAAACAAAATATGACAAACACAAGTCCAATCAAAATATGGCTAACATAAATAATTCCTTGAAAGTAATAACACTGAATGTCAATGGATTAAGCTCACCTACCAAAAGATTCAGACTGAGACATTGGATAAGGAAATATGACCTATCTATATGCTGTCTACAAGAAACACATCTTAGACCCAGTGATTCATGGAGGCTGTAAGTGAATAGTTGGAAAAGAATCTTACAAGCAAAGAATAACCAAAAAAAAAAAAAAAGGCAGCAGCTATATTTTTATCAGACAAAATGGACTTTAATTGCAAAACAATTGTGAGAGACAAAGAAGGATACTACATATTAGTGAAAGGGACAATCTCTCAAGAAGAATGAACAAACATAAATATTTACGCTCCTAACAAGGGTGCCTCCAAATATGTGAGGCAAACACTGGAAAAACTAAGAGAAAGAATAGATGCCTCTACGACTATAATGGGAGATTTTTTTTAAAATATTACATTAAAAAAATTTGAGGTCCCATTCAACCCCACCGCCCCCACCCCCCACTCCCCCCACAGCAACACTCTCTCCCATCATCATGACACATCCATTGCACCTGGTAAGTACATCTCTGAGCATCACTGCGCCCCATAGTCAATGGTCCACATCATAGCCCACACTCTCCCACGTTCCATCCAGTGGGCCCTGGGGGGATCTACAATGTCCTGTAATTGTCCATGAAGCACCACCCAGGACAACTCCACGTCCCGAAAACGACTCCTCATCTCATCTCTTCCTCCCATTCCCCGCACCCAGCAGCCACCATGGCCACCCTTCCCACACCAATGCCACATTTTCTCTGTGGACCTTGGATTGGTTGTGTCCATTGCACATTTATGTCAAGAGGGGGCTTAGATTCCACATGGATACTGGATGCAATCCTCCTGCTTTCAGTTGTAGGCACTCTAGGCTCCATGGTGTTTTGGTTGACCTACTTCAACTCCATGTTAGCTGAGTGGGGTAAGTCCAATAAATCAGAGTGTAGGAGTTGAAGTCTGTTGAGGCTCAGGGCCTGGCTATCATGTTGTCAGTCCAGAGATTCAAATCCCCCAAATATATTTCAAACCCCAGCACCAACTACAATTCCAGTAAAGTAGCATGCGAGTCTTGTGAAAAGAGATCCCCTCTGAGTCCAGTTCCATCATGCAGAAACACCAACTCCAAGAAGGGCCATCTGACATGGCAGTGAGCCCCATCTGTATAATGGGAGATTTTAATACACCACTATCAACTTTGGACAGAACATTTCAAAACAGAATCACTAAAGAAACAAAATATTTGAACAGTATATTAGAGGAGCTGGATTTAATAGACATATACAGATCATTACACCAGAATACAGCAGGATATACATTTTTCTCAAGGGTACATGGATCATTCTCCAAGACAGACCATATGCTAGGCCACAAAGAAAGGCTTAATGAATTCAGAAAGATTGAAATCATACAAAATAATATTTCTGACCACAGTGGAGTGAAGCTGGAAAACTGCAAGGGCCAGAGGCCCAGATTTCACACCAAGATATGGAAATTAAACAGCACACTCTTAGAAAAACAGTGGGTAAGAGAGGAAATCTCAAAAGAACTTAATATCTACCTTGAAACTAATGATAATGATAACAAAACATACCAAAATTTATGCGATGCAGCAAAAGCAGTACTGACAGGGAAATTTATAACCATAAATTCATACATCAAAAAAGAAGAAAGAGCAATAATTAAAGAACTAACTGCACATTTGGAGGAATTAGGAAAAAAAACAACAAAGTAACCCCATAGAAAGAAGAAAGAAAGAAAGAACAAAGATAAGAGCAGAACTAAATGAAATAGAAAATAAGAAAACACTTGAATAGATAAACTAGACCAAGAGCTGGTTGTTTGAGAAGATGAATAAAAATGACAAACCCTTAGCTACACTAACAAAGAAAAAAACAGAAAATATGCAAATACACAAAATAAGAAATGAGAAAGGAGATATCACCCCTGACCCCACAGAAATAGACTAGCATAAGAGGATACTTTGAAAAAGTATGTTCCAACAAAAATGACAATTCAGAGGAAATGGAGAAATTCATAGAAACACATAGGCAGCCTACAATGACAAAAGAAGAAATTACTGATCTCAACAAACCAATCACAAGTAAAGAGATAGAGTCAGGCTTTAAAAACCTCCCAACTAAGAAGAGCCCAGGGCCAGATGGCTTCACAGGTGAATTCTACAAAACATTCCAGAAAGAACTAACACCAATCTTGCTAAAACTCTTCCAAAAAACCGAAACAGAAGGAACATTTTCAAACTCATTCTATGATGCCAACAATACTCTAGTACCAAAGCCAAACAAAGACACCACAAGAAAGGAAAATTACAGACCAATTTCTCTAATGAACTTAGACGCAAAAATACTTAACAAATACTTGCTAACCATATTCAACAACACATTAAACGAATTATACACCATGACCAATTGGGATTCATTCCAGGTATGCAAGGATGGTTCAACATAAGAAAATCAATCAATGTAATACACCATATAAACTTATTGAATGAAAACAATGAGGTGATTATATTTATAGATGCAGAAAAAGCATTTGACAAAATACAGCACACTTTCATGATAAAAACACTGCAAAAGATTGGAATACAAAGAAATTTTTTGAACATGATAAAGAGTATATATGAAAAACCCACAGCCAACATCATTTACAATGGTGAAATCCTAAAATTCTTCCTCTAAGATCAGGAACAAGACAAGGATATCCACTATCACGTCTTCTATTAAACATTGTCTTAGAAGTACTTGCTCAAGGACTGAGTCAAGAACCAGATATAAAAGGCATTCAAATTGGAAACGAAGAAGTCAAAATTTCATTATTTGCAGATGACATGATCCTATACATAGAAAACCCTGAGAGGTCTGCAACAAAGCTTCTAGAACTCATAAATGAGTTTAGTAAAGTCGCAGGTTATAATATCAATGCGCAAAAGTCAGTAGCATTTCTGTACACCAATAATGAGCAAGCTCAGGAGGAAATCAAGAAACAAATATCATTTACAATAGTCAAAAGAAAAATCAAATACCTAGGAATAAACTTAACTAAAGAGGTAAAGAACTTATACACACAGAACTACACAAGATTGTTCAAGGAAATCAAAGAAGACCTAAATAAATGGAAGAATATTCCCTGTTCATGGATAGGAAGACTAAATATTATTAAGATGCCTATCCTATCAAAACTGATCTACACATTCAATGCAATCCCAATAAAAATCAACACAGCATTCTTTAAGGAACTAGAAAAACTAACTGTGAAATTTATTTGGAAAGGAAAGAGGCCTGGAATAGCCAAAGACATATTGAAAAAGAAAAATGAAATTGGAGGAATCACACTACCTGACTTCAAAACATACCACAAAGCTACAGTAGTGAAAACAGCATGGTATTGGCATAAGGAGAGACACACAGACCAATGGAACCAAACTGAAAGTTCTGACATAGATTCTCATATATATAGCCATATAATATTTGATAAAGCCACCATACACTCTCAACCAGGAGAGAATGGCCTTATCAACAAATGGTGCCTGGAGAACTGGATATCCATATGTAAAAGAATGAAAGAGGATTACCATCTCACACCTTATACAAAGATCAACTCAAGATGGATCAAAGACCTAAATATAAGTGTCAAGTAATAGGAAATGGCTTCATGAACTTCACACCAAAAGCACGTGCAGCAAAAGAACAAATAGATAAATGGGACTTCCTGAAAATTAAAGCCTTCTGGACCTCAAAGGAGTTTGTCAAGAAAGTAAAAAGGGAGCCTACACAATGGGAGAAAATATTTGGTAACCATATATCAGATAGGAGACTTATAACTTGCATATATAAAGAAATCCTATATCTTGAAAATAAAAAGATAAACAACCCATTTAAAAAATGGGGGAAATTTTTAAACAGACACTTCTCCAAAGAAGAAATACAAATGACTAAAAAGGACATGAAAAAATGCTCCAAATCTCTAGCTATCAGGGAAATGCAAATCAAAACTACAATGAGATACCATCTTACTCCCATAAGATTGGTAGCTATGAAAGAAACAGAAGAGTACAAATGCTGGAGAGGATGTGGAGGAATGGGAACACTCATCCACTGCTGGAGGGAATGCAGAAGAATCCATCCATTCTGGAGGACATTTTGGCTGTTGCTCAAAACTAACCATAGATTTGCCATATGACCCAGCAATTCCACTGCTGGGTATATACGCAGCAGAACTGAAAACAAGGACACAAACTGATAGATGCACACCAATGTTCATAGCAGCATTGTTCACTGTTGCCAAAAGTTGGAATCAACCCAAATGCCCATCAACAGATGAATGGATCAACAAAATGTGGTATATACATTCAATGGAATACTACTTGGCTTTAAGAACAAATACACTACAAACACATGTGATAACATGGATGAATCTTGAGAACCTTATATTGAGTGAAGCAACTCAGGCATTGAAGGACAAATACTACATGACATTAATCATATGAAATAAGTAAACACAAGGTGCCTTAGAGAGCTAGAGACTGGATGATAGGCTTACAGGAAATCGTGGTGTAGAGGAAGGATGTAAGCTGACATCTACATGGGTGAAATCTGTGATAAGCTGGAGTTAAATATGTGTACCCGGAAGGGATAAAATTGGGGCATAGGGTTACCTTTGGTTGGGGCTTTGTGGGCTTTAGGAGTGCTAGGGATAGGCAAATGGGTAATATTGCCAAGAAATTGGGGGGAGTTTGGGGCAACATACGAACATAGAAGATTGTCAGGTATTTGGTTGAGAGTATAATGCTGAGAAAACCTTTTCAAAAATATAATAAGGAAAGTGACCTGTTTAACATCCTTAAAGGGAAAAATCTGATGCAGGACAGACTCCTAGGGAATATGTGAATTTCCATTTTGCCAGAGAGGGTTATATCACTGGGTAGAGACCCATATAATGAGAGTGAAGGTATACCCACATCCTGGGGAGGACTGATGCCATCAAATAGAGGGTCCTGTATCTCTCAAGAGAAATGGTGGCTCCCAGGGCATTAGGGCAGTTGAGCATGTCAAGCCCTCAACACTGTTGCAAGTATCTCTGAACATGGCTCTTCAAGAAATGAAGATGGACTGTCACTGCAGGCCCTAAGTGGAGGGGGAAATAGGCATTGAATAGATGGAACCAACATAACTGTGAGGGCAATAGAAGTGTTTCTTAAGAGTACACAAGGATGGATATAAGATATGTAAAATTACACCAAAAATACATAGGGGCTGATAGGCTAAAATGTAAATCATAATGTAAAACATAGGATAACTAAAAATTAGAAAATTGTATAGCCTAAAGTATAAACCACAAGGTAAACACAAATGTTACCTTGTTTGAAAGCTATTTTCTCAATGTCTGTACATCAGTTTCAGTAAATATGGTATGACTATGTTAAAAGATTATTGCTGTGGAAGGGAAAAGATTTTATGTTGGATATGTGGGATTACTGTATATTGTATATATGAATTACTGTGATCTAAAACTCTTGTGAAGATAAGCTTAATAATTAGAAAAAAGAAAAGAAAAAGATAGGATGTTGAATTTTTCCAAATTAGTATGTACTCTATATCTAACCTTTAAACTCATTGCTATATTCCATTTTACTATTAAGGGAACCTGGCAATATATTGGGCTTCACTTTTCAGGAAGTTTTGGATCACAGAGTAGTTCAACAATGGCAGCAGAGGAATACTGGTGTTGTATATTATTGACAGGGGACATATGGTTGACAGGGAGTTCTACAGGGCATATATGTTTGGATATTTTCTTAGTGGAAACAATTAAAAATAACTACTGAGGGAGTGTTGTATTCCTAACCAGGGAGCTCTATCACAGTCCCTAAGGGAACAGCAACAATCCCCCAAGTGCAACTGCGACGGCTTGCTCGGTCGGTAGAGCTGGGGTCTGGCTGCGGACGAGGGGTCGGTCCAGCTCTGGACGAGGGGTCGGTCCCACTTGGGACGAGGGGTCGGTCCGGCAGCAGACGAGGGATCGGTCTCACAAGGGGTTGCGCGGTTCGGCTGACGGGGTCGCCCGGCGAAGCCGGCAACAAAGGGGTTGCCCGGAGAAGCAGGCAATGAAGGGGTCGCCCAGAGAAGCAGGCGACGAACTGGGGACAAGGGAGGCCAGGCCCTTGTCGGGGGCTCTCAGGACTGGAGGGCGCACGGCAGAAAACCTACCGCGGAGACAAGGTAAACACGCAAGTCCACTTTATTGAGGGAGAGGCAACAGTTTTATAGGGGCTGGGGAAGGCTGATTGGTCGAAGCCATGCCCTGTTCTGATTGGTTGCTGGTGAAAGGTCAGTGGGCGGTACTGGATGGGGGAGGGGTGGTGGTTAGGGATTGGCTGTCGCTGTTGCTGGGGGAAGGGGCAGGGTTTAGGGATTGGTGGCTGCTGTTGCTGGGGTAGAGGGCAGACTTGAGTTGTTGCTGCTGTCGGGGGAGGGAAAAGGGCAGACTGGATTTCTCCGCCCTGTGCCTGGCTGTTGCTGCTGTCGGGGGAGGGGAAAAGGGCAGACTGGAATTTTCCGCCCTGCACCTGCGCAGGGAGAAAGAAGAAGAAGGGTACTGCCCCACAGGCATCGTGTGGCGCCATCCGGGAGGAGGGGTGGCCGCGGAAGCATGGCTGCCGAGAAGGGGAGACCCGAGGGCACTCTGCGCCCATGCCAAGCTCCCTTCAGGGGTGGCGGTGAGTCCAACCAGCCACCCTATTATGGGGGCAGCGGCTTGGCCTGCCGCGGCCGCACCCCCGCCGGGCCACACTTCAGCCCGAGGGGTGACCACATACAACGGCAAAGACAAAAAAGGAATGAAGTTCCAACAATGAGCCCCTGATACTAATGACTATGCTTGTGAGTCTGTGCACCAGAAATAAGAGCAAGGCCTAAAGCAGTAGTGTGCCTAAGAGTTACCTCCTGAGAGCCTCCGTGTTGCTCAAATATGGCAAGTCTCAAAGTGAAACTCAGCATGTAAATGCATTACCTTCCCTCCCCCAGCATGGGACATGACTCCTGGGGATGAGCCTCCCTGGTGCCAAGGGATCACTACCAAGTACCAGCTGATGACGTAACTAGACAATGACCTTGAATAAATGGTTCAACTCGGACCAGCAGAATATCCCTGTCTACATATAATAACAGGAGTTAAAAATGCTTTTTGGCCTAAATCAAGGGGGAAATGGAAAGGACAAATGAGTTTATATGGCTATGAGTCTCTAAAAAAGAGCCTGGAGGTTTTCAGAGTGTTTGCCATTATGCACACCTGAGCAGAGTCTCAGAGACAGGTAAAGTAGATACAACCCCAGGTATTGGTTCTTCTGAGGGATACAGAGACCCACAGGTCTTATGGTCATGGCAGATGGAGTTCAGTGCCATGTCAGTTGGCCCTTCTTTGGAGTTTGTGTTTATGTGTGATAGAGCTGGACTCAGATGTGATCTCTTTTCACAAGCCTTTCCTGTTAATTTATCAGAATTGAGTTGGTGCTGGGGTTTAAGATATTTCTAGGGCATCTGAATCTCTGGACTGACCATGTGAAAGTCAGGCCCTGAGCCTCAAAAGACTTCAACTCCTACACTCTGGTTTATTGAACTTACCCCACTCAGATAACATGGAGATGAAGAAGGTCAATCACCATACCATGGAGCCTAGAGTGCCTACAACTGAAGGCAGGAGGAATGCATCCAGCATCCATGTGGAATCTGAGCCCCCTGTTGACATAGATGTGGGATGGACACAGCCAATCTAAGGTCCACAGGATGGAGGGATAGAATATGGATTAGAGTGGACTTACTGATATTCTATTCATGAATTATTGTGGTTAGTATTCAAAGAAAATGTGGCATTGGTGTGGAAAAAGTGGCCATGGTGGCTGCTGGGTGTGGGGAATGGGAGGAAGAGATGAGATGTGGAGGCATTCTCGGGACTTGGAGTTGTCCTGGGTGGTGGTGCAGGGACAATTACTGGACATTGTAGATCTTCCCATGGCCCACTGGATGGAATGTGGTAGAGTGTGGGCTATGATGTGGACCATTGACCATGAGGTGCAGCGCTGCTCAGAGATGTATTCACCAAATGCAATGAATGTGTCATGATGATGGAGGAGAATGTTGCTATGGGGGGAGTAGTGGGGTTAGGGCGATGGGGGGTACATGCAGACCTCATATTTTTTTAATGTAATATTTTAAAAAATGAATTAAAAAAATAAAAACACAAAGCAAAACAAACTCCATTTACCTTTCTCTCTTGATATCCATTTGGACCTTTGTGTTTTGAGTATTGTTGAAATTCAGTGTTTCCTGATCCTGGTTTGGCCCTTGTTGTGTACCATCAGTTTTCCCTCAGGAAATAGCTGAGGTGTGAACAAAGTGCAGGGTGACACAGAAGGAGGGTTGCTGATGTTGGTGGTGCTGGGGGTAGGAAACGGACATGACAGTGGAGGAGACCTTGGTACTGCAGATAGAGCTGCTGGCTGAGAAAGGGCACTTGGTAGGAGAAGCAAGGGCTTTCCAGCAGTGGGAAATGGAGCCAGAGACCCAACCCTGGAGGGCACTTCAGGATCAGCTGAGTGGTAGATGGCACCAATAGCCAATTCTCCTGCACTCCCGGCCACCCACAGGAGTAACTGTCCCTGCTCCTCTGCTAGGTGCTTGCATGTGACCAAGGAGCCATGTGTGACTCTTCAGGCAGAAGCATGTAAGCACCCATGGCCAGGAGCTCCAGAGACTTCACACTGAAAGGACAACAGCCTGACTGGTGACCCGCCCTCCACCTGGGTTCCTGAGACTGCACTGAGCAGAGCCTCCCTGCCACACACACACACATACACACACACACACGCACACACACCTTGGCATGGGAAGTCTATCTTTCCTTTTAGCCACTGTCTCAGTTTGCCAGGGCTAGTCTGACAATGCCCCAGAACTGCTTATTTAAGCCCCCAGGTTGAAGGTTCTATCATGTGCATCTCTGACAGTGACCAGATCAGGAAGGAAAGGCTTGGCCCAGTGGATCCAGTCCTTAGCAAAAGGGCACTGACCATCACTAGCCAAAGCCAATTAGTCTATGGGGTGTAGCAGTGCTCCAAAATGTATTCACCAAATAGAATGAATGTGCCACACTAATGAAAGAGGTTGATGATGTGGGAGGAGTGGAGTGAGGGGGGTGTGGGTATATGGGAACCTCTTATATTTTTTGAATGTAACATTTTTTGTGATCTATGTATCTTTAAAAAATACAACTAAAAAATTGATGGGAGTGGGGAGTGGAGTATATGGGAACCTCTTATGTTTTTTAATGTAACTTTTTGTGTGATCTATTAACTTTAAAAAAGATAATTAAAAAATTAAAAACTAAAAACAAAACAGTAATTAGAGCTCCACTGACCCAGGGCTTACTGTGAGCCACTGTATGCATGCTAATTACATTCATTCTCATAATTGATCCATGAGGTCGGTTCTGTTTGATCTGCCTTGAATGGCAAAGTGAGACAGAGAGGCTGTGACTTGTGAAGTCTCCATAGCTAGTCACTGTAGAGCTGATACTTCCACCCAGGACTCCTCAGCCTGGGATGCTAACCAACACACTGACTACTGTTAACTGTGCTCCAAGGAAATTGACTTAAGAAGTACAACCAATCCAGTGTCCACATAGAAGAGGTGGCATTGGATTGGGAAAAGTGGACATAATGGACAAAGGGTATGGGGAAAGGCAGGAAGAGATGAGAGGTGGAGGCGTCTTCGGGACATGGAGCTGCCCTGGATGGTGCTTCAGAGGTAATCACCGGACATTGTAAATCCTCACAGGGCCTACATGATGGAATAGAGGAGAGTATGGGCCATGATGTGAACCAATGTATATGAGGTGCAGAGGTGCCCAAAGATGTACTTACCAAATCCAATGGATGTGTCATGATGATGGGAACGAGTGTTGTTGGGGGGGGGGAGAGGGGGGGTGGGGGGGTGGGGTTGAATGGGACCTCACATATATATTTTTAATGTAATATTATTACAAAGTCAATAAAAAATAAAAAAATTAAAAAAAAAAAAAAAAAAAGAAGTAATTTGATCAGCTTTGTTAGGGGCTGAAAGTACCTGCAATGAATTTTGGGGCAGTTTGGTCCTTCAGCAAACCTGTAGTACAGAATTCACACTCTTTATGATCAATGATCCCAAGATTGGAGAAACTGCTCCTGGAGCCCTGGAGTTGATCAAATACCAGTGCCCATAATCCCAATACCATGGTGTGAACATTGGTACAAATGGACTTTGAAATGCCTTTTGCTGTTCTTGTTGCTTTTAAGGCTCTTTTCTTTAGATTTTAATTAATATTTATTTCAGTTGCATAATTTCCTTTTGGCATACACAAAGCTCCAGGACTTGAATTTGCCTGTAACCCCAGCTAATCAAAATGGCTATGAAATGCTTTAAATACATAAAATCCCATTTGAATGAATGTATTCTAAAGACAATTCCCATTTTCCAGGTGGCAGTAAGGCATTGGAGCAGGAGTCAGCGACTTTCTCTGTGAAGGGCCAGGTGGGAACTCTCCTGTCCGAGGGGCTCTGTCACTATCACTCAACCCCAACATCCTACACAGGGAGGATAGAGAAATGAATGGGTGTGGCTATGTTCTAATAAAACTTTATCAAAACTGGCTGGGGGCCAGATTTGGCCCACAGGCCTTAGTGTGCCAACAGTGTCATATAGAAAGGCGTGCTAATGGCTCATTCTTGATTTTCCTCCAAGGGGCAGAGCCCCAGTCACTTCCTACCTCCAGGCCCCTCTCCGGCCATTGTTCAGTCAGCCCTGGAAGGTGGGACTGCTTATCAGACCGGCAAATTCAAGAAGGAGACACTGAGTCTTCAGGCTCACTCTGCCCTTCTCCGTCTTGGGCCTGGCCCGCAAGGGGCAGGGGTTCTGCTCTGTTCTTCACTGCATTTGAGCTTCAGAAGCCACAAGCCCCACTGTGCAGTCCTCAGCAGTACTTTCCATCAGTGACACCCTATCAAGGAGCAGTCTACAATCCACCTTAGGGTGCTATGGAAAAGGACTCCTCAAAGGTACAAACAAAACGGTGTAGCATGAACTCTCTTTGTTTTCTGAAAATCCAGATGAATTTTATATTCTCTCAATAAAGAAGCATTGAACAACTTCAGGCACCAAGAGTCCTGGCTTTTTCACTATTATCACATGATGGCCATCAACTCACTGGCAGTATCATAGGTACCGTAGACTCAAAATGTAAACCCCATTTAATAAGTGAAACTATTTACAGTTGTTCAAAACCTATTGCTTACAGGAAGAAAATATATGAAGTGTGTGTTGGCAGAAGGTCAGGAATCCTTCCTTTCCACCCATCTCCGTTTCAATGGCCAGCAGAGACAGGTACCTTGTCAGATGGCCCCAGAAGTCCCCTTCCTTCCTTCCTCCATCCAGTCCTTCCACATGCTAGAAGCCAGGCAGAGGGGTACCTTGGATTCAAGAGACATCCCGGGGGGAAGACTGAGGGCCATAGTTGCTTCAACTGGAAACTATGCTTCTGTGTGTGAATTGAAGCTCATGAGACTCAAGAGGCCTCCCACTAGTACTCCAGTGAGAATTGACCAGAACTGGGGACTCACCTGGGCACCACTAATATTGGGTGGCTAGGAGAAGAGGAAGGAGGCATTTTTTGGGATTATTTTACACACCATTAACTTCTTTTCCAAAGGAATCTGTGTTCCACGTTATGGGTTGAGCTGTGTGCCCCAAAAAGATACCTTGAAGTCCTAATCCCAGGTACCTGGGAACATGAACTTTTTGCAAAAGCGTTATTGCAAGCAGAATCATTTAAACTGAATGAGGACGACTGCAGTGGGTGGACCTTTAGTCCAGGATGGCTGGTGTCTTTAGAAAGGGGGTGTGGGCACAGATAGAAGGGGAGGGTGCCATGGGAAGAGAGACAGAGCAGGCCAAAGGGTGACTGAGGAGGCACTAAAAACCCAAGGCTTGCTGGCCAAGGGACAGGTGCCCCAGCGGCCAGGACTGACCCACCAGCACAGCCCACGCACTTGAGGCTTCAGCCTGCAGGGCTGAGAGAGCAGTTCCTGGTGTTTTTAGCCACCTAGTTCGTGGCACTTGTGACAGCAGCCTGAGAAAAGTGAGGTGTCCCTCTTCTGGCAGTCCCATCCCTCCAGGAGGGCTGAAGGATAGCCCAGGTGCCCAGCTGTCTGCCAGGTTGAGGGTCCCCAACCAAGGCTTTTATCTAATCAGATGCCCTGAGGAACGCCCTGGGGACGGACAGAAACAATGTTGAAAAGAAAGGAATGGGTGACCTGGACAACTCTGAACACCCTTCTCTTCCTTCCTGCTGCCCTCTCTTGGGTGCTTCAGGTGCTTAGACCCCAGAGCTCTTCCCACCACACACACCTTCCCAGAGGGGCCGGGCCAGATGGTGCAGACCTATTCCTGGGTCTTGGCGGGTGGGAAGGCGGCCCGAGGGTTCCCGTGGCCCAGGACCGTCCATCAGCCTGGCTGCTTATTCACAGCCCCGGGAACCACTTCACATACTGCTCAGGGGGCCGCATCCTGCACACTGGATAGCCTCGGGGCTCCCTTTCTAGACTCTTCGAGCACCCCCGGATTGCCGCGGGGCCCCTCCAGCTCTGGGGGGGAGGAGTGCATCTGTGTCTCTCAGTAATAGAAGCTCTGCTTTTCAGGGTCCAGGTGCCTGTTCCACCGACCCCGCCGAGCAGCCCCTGCCCCTTCCACTCCTGGGCGCCCCATCGAGTCTTCCTCCCTGGTGAGCAATCTCCTCCCCCCTCCTGTCACTTGACCTTCCCGGTAGACCTTTCCCAGTATGATGTCCTGCTCCTACCCCCTACAGAAGCATCCCCCACACTGCCCGGGCCCCGCCCCCACCTCCTGCCTGGCCCCCAGACCTCTTCCACGCGGTGCCGCTGGGTGTCCAGTCCCCACTCCGGTGGCACAACCCCGCCCCAGCCGCTCCCTGGCAGGGGAGACCTGCCCCCAGCCCCGCCTCACCCCCGCCGCTCGATGACGCCCCTCCCGTCTCACCCTGGCCTGGCGGGAGAAGTCGCTGCGCTCCTTGGGGTCCAGGATCCGCGGCGGGAAGTAGCTGAAGGCGGACAGCGCGGAGGTGGGCGGTGGCCGGGGCACAGCCCCGCCCCAGCCGCTCCCTGGCAGGGGAGCCCTGCCTCCAGCACCGCCTCACCCCGGCCGCTCCATGCCGCCCCTCCCGTCTCACCCTGGCCTGGCGGGAGAAGTCGCTGTGCTCCTCGGGGTCCAGGCGCCGCGGCGGGAAGTAGCTGAAGGCGGACAGCGCCGAGATGGGCGGCGGCCGGGGCTTGCCCCGCAGCGTGGCGGCGGCGATCTCCTCGTCCCCCAGGCCGCCCCCATCCAGCTTCTCCGCCCAGGCCAGGTCGGTCCCACCCGGCCGGGGGCCCCGCCCGAGTCCGCCTGCCTGGCTGCCCGGCGCTCGCGTTCGGCAGTTGCCAGGAAACCGCAGCCTCGCGTCACAAAGCTGGGCGGGGGGCGCAGGGCTGGGGCGCAGGGCTAGGGGCTCAGGGCCGAGGGCGCTGCCAGGATGGGGATGGTACTGTGCCCTCCCGTCTCCCTGCGGGTCCCTGGAGCGCCCACTTGGGACGCGAGGAGCCGCGTCTGCTGGACTGGGGGCCTCCGCCTGCTTGCCCTTGCCCTTGCCCTTGAGCTCGCGGAGGGTCCCAAGCGGGCTGTCTGGAAGAAGTGCAGGCCACCCCAGCGCGGCATCTGAAACCCTCCAGGAGCCGCGGAACAGTAGTGGAAGGCACAGGTGGAATTCACTGCCATCATATATTAACTCAGTGTGTCCGCAGCAGCATCGTGTCAACGTGCAACGAGTTAGTTTTCAGCGCCTCGGTCACCACGAGGGGTCACCGCTCACGGAACTGGCAGGTGCTAGTGTGCAGCAGCACGAATCGAATCCAGCCAAGTGATATCTGGCAAAACTGAACTGTTCCGCAGCGCTCTGCTGTTTCTTGAGTCAAATGCTGGTTCAAGAGGTGCGTTCCTTTTGTCGAAAATTCACTTAATTCTAAAGCCTCGAATGTGTGTGTATCAGTAAAAAGGAGAAGGGGAACTTAACTGCCCTTGGGAATACTTTAACCAGGGCGGCTCTAGGAAGACCGGCTTGAAACATAAATGATAATGAGGAGCCAGACTTGTGAAATCTGGGGAACAGTCGGTCATTCCAGGCAGAGGGAAGAGCATCTGTGGTGGCCCTGAGTCTGAGCCCATTGATGTGCAGGCGGCAGAAAGGGGGGACGAGGACGGTGCAGCTTTCAGAAGGGGTAGGCAGCAGGGAGTGCAGGTGGACAGGCAGGCAGGGGAGGGGGCGGTCTCAGGCCGGGACCAACGAGCACCCCTCTCAGGGGGCTTCTTGCCTGCAGGTCCTTGCTGCAGGCAGAGGTTTTAGAGATTTTTCAGTACCATGTCCTTGATGCTAATTAACAAAAACAGTAACCACACATTCACAGTGGCACCCCTAGAAGTAGAGGACCCTAGAAGTATGACACCCCTAGAAGTACAGCACACTAGCAGTAGGGAACCCTAGAATTATGGCACCCCTAGAAGTATGACCCAGCAAGCCAGTCTGTGCTCCTCCTACCCTTCCTTACACATACCCTCACCAAAAGCTGTGTCAATAAAATCTGACTGGAAAAGAAAGCACCCTAGGCACCTCTATGAGAAGCGACGATAGCACCTGCCTTTGACTAAGCATTCCCTTCACTGTTTGCCAGGTGCTGCCCTAAGCAATTCCATGGCATGTTTCATTGACTATCCTCCACTATTTTGACTACACTTATTTGAAATTTTGGGAATATCTCAGCCTCCAGAGGTGCTCAGTTCACCAATGAGCCAAAATCACCTCTGGATTTGTGGCCCAAGCCCTTGTGGTGGTGTAGCATTTTTGGAGGGAACTGACTGCTCTTCTTCCCCAGGACTATCTCAACTACACTGATTTCTGCTCCTCCCTAGTTTTCCTTCCATCTGACAAGCATTCCCCAAGTTCCTTATGCACCAGCCTACGAAGGCTTGGAAGGCAGCAACTTTAGGACCACACACTCCACAGGCACCTCTCCCAGCAGCACCATCCCTCTGCCTCCAGGCCTGGCTCAGGCAAAGTGCTTCTTCACTGGGAGGAAGGTAAACAGTGCAAGAGAAACTGCTCCCCTTTTGCTCAGCCGGAAGTGTCACTGTACCCTTCTGCAGCTACTGCTCTGCCCAGCAATTACAGGATCCAGGGACCATCCAGAGTTTCAAGGGTGGCCAATAAATCTAAGCTTTGCTGCCGCCTACTGACCGGAGAATACCTCCATTGCTTAAGAGGTGATGCTCACAAGTACAGCTCTTTTTAATCATTTTCCTTTCTCTGCTTTAATTTTGAAGACTAATGGCAAGAAGATGCTGTGTTCAAAATTATCTTCATATGCATGGCTCCAACACTTCCAACAGGGACACTGGGAAATGTTTTGCTAATCTCTAACCATTTATGTGAATGTCACCTCAAATTCTTCAGGGTCATCATCAGAGACTAGTGCTACGCAGTGAATACTAAAATGGTTTGAATCTTGGTTTCACTTGCTACTAGATGTCACCTGCTTTGTCTAACACCACTACAGGGTTGATGGGCAGACTATATGAGGAAATTCAGATGGCCCAGCATTATCGCCCATTATCTCTTGTCGTTCATTGTCCCCACCATAAGGCCAAATGGGGGAATCTCTGCAATTTTGAGATGTCAGCACAATGAGGATTTAAGGCCCCAGGTGTCCCTCCTTCCCCGTGAAAGGAGCTCCTGGGCCTTTGGGGCCTGAGGTGACCCTCAGGCTGGAGAAAAGTACCTAAAGCTGGGAGCCTTGATGCTGGGGATGTCGTTCTTCCTTAGAAGTCAGCCCTCACATGGTTGGCGCTGCCATGGTGGTGGTTCAGTGGCTTGATGGGCTGGTGGATGTGTTTCCTATAGGGGGAAGACATCAGCACCTCAACAGGCCATTCATGATCCTGTGGGGGATCATCGAGATGCTCCCATTAGCAGGGGTCTGCTGCTGTAACTGCCTGACTCCCAACAAGGAGCAGAAGTTAGGAGCTTGGGTTTGTAGAAGTCAAAATAAGATGTCACTGGTTAAGCAAGCATGAGGGCATAATTCTAACAAGTTCATTTTCTAGTGTCACTTAAAAATCCATCACACTTCTGGAATGAATGAATTAGTGCTGGATGTTCATGATTTTTTTCATTACGTGTAGGAAAATTGAAATGTAACTGATTGGGATGCTTTTCATTTCAGGTGAAGAATCATGTCTGGACAGACTGAGTCTAGCACAACTGACACAAGTGTACTTAGCCTCAGTCCTAGAATATCCTTTCTATAAGGTAAAAACAAAAAGTGTATGGCATTATTTCACTTAGGGCGAACAGTTTCCTTGTGCCCCTTCTGAAAATTAAGTCGCTTCTCTTTTGACCTGTCTCCATAACTTTATTAAAAGGGAAAACTTTCATTTACTTGGAGCTATGTGAAATAGCTGGCCTTTTCTTTGGTAAATTGACCCCATTTCTGTCTTGTCCTATAAGACCAGTTCCTGCTGTATGAGATTTCTAGATGGTTTCAAGTGTTGAAGGTGTATGAGTCTTAGTATTCCTTGATTCACTTCAAGGGTTTTAAAGGGTTTAGCACGCACAATAGCCATTTGATTAAAAAGTCTGAATCTCTGAACTCTACAAATCCTAATTATTTCTGAGTGCATTTTTAAACCAAGTCAGAAATTTCACTCTTCTCTGGGAGACTTTAGTTTAGGTTGTATCTGAGCTATAAAGATTCACTCTCATAAATTTCACAGCACACCTTTTTTGTGTGATTGGAAAGAGTCTCAACAGACTTCAACACCTTCTGCTTTGTCCTTCAAACTTGTCTCAGGATCATATTCTGGTAAAAGCTAAATATATGAAAAGTCATTACTCTTTTCTTTTAAAAAAGTTTTAACAATGCCAAGGCCTATAAAGATAAACACTAAAATTAGTTAACCCCAACCACCTCAATTCCCTGAAATAACAAATTTGTAACTGTGCTTTCTATGCAAAACGTACACAAATATGGAAACCAATTTTCTTTTCTCTTTGTTATGTTCAGTGTATCATACAATTTACCATTATGTCCAGTATATGTAGACCTTCCTCAAGACCAATGTGTGTGGATCAAATACATTCTTTTTCGAAGTGGTGTATTTTATGGGCCTTACTCACCAGTTCCCCAGCTTATAATCTTTCAGGTTCTTTCCATCTTTGGTCTCTATCCACAATGCTGTAGTAAACATCCTTGCATGTCATTCTACTGGGGCCCATGCTCCTTCAAGCGGCAGACTGAATGTTAAGAGTGGGACTACTAGTGTAATGTCAGTAGATAGTGATTCTGAATGATAGATGTCACACCTCCCCAGCAGAGAGTGAAGGTGGCTGTGTCACCCCCACCTCCACCGTACAGTTTTTTTGTCCTGTTAGCTTTTGCCACTCAATTCAGTGGAAAAGGGTGTCTTGTCATGTATTTAAATTGCATTTGAGTGAGCAATAATGAAGTTGAGCATTTTGTCAAATGTTTATTGGCCATCTGTATTTTCTAGGAATCGCCTTCCTGCTCCCCAACTCATTTTTTCTATTGCGTTGTGTTTTTAAGATTTGTGTGACCAAATCTACATGTCATTTAATGGTTCCTGACTTTCCCATCATGCATAAGATTATTTCACTAAATGTGTTACTGCAAATATTTTACTAATTTTTCCCCATTGGATCTTTAATCCACCTGGGATTTATTATATAGGTATACCTCAGAGATTTGGCAGGTTCAGTTCCAGACCACCATAATAAAGTGAGTTACATGCATGTTTTGGTTTCCCAGTGCACATATACTATAGTCTTTTAAGTATGCTATAACATTATTTTTTATTTTTAAATACATATACTTCAATTAAAATGTGACACAGATGAAGCGAGCACATGTTGTTGGAAAACGGGCAAAATAAAATGTGACACTGATGAGGCAAGCACACGTTGTTGGAAAACTGGCACTGATAGACTTGCTTGACACAGGATTGCCACAAACCCTCAGTCTATTTAAAAAAACAAACAAACACAATATCTGCAAAGTGCAATAAAGCAAAACTCAGTAAAAGGAGATATGCCCATAGTCTGATGTTTGGTAGGAGGTTAACTGTTCTTTTCTAGGTATATAAATGTTTTCAAATATTCATGTGGCAATGTCACAGTGGGTGCAGAGTCACACAAAAACTGAGAGAATATTGAATTCTAATCCTGGAGAGCTCTGCTACACTCTCTAATGGAACAGCAGCAATCCCCCAAGAACAGGGGCAATGACTAGTGAAGAAAAATGGCCCATTGATGGACCCTTGATATTGATGACTATGCTTATGAGCCTTTGTTCTTGAAATTGAAACTTAGCCTTGTGTTTAGGGTGCCTAAAAGTTACCTTCTGAGATCCTCCTTGTTGCTCAAATGTAGCCTCTTTCTAAGACAAATTCAGCATACAAATGCGTTGTCTTCCCCCCAGAGTAGGACATGACTCCTAGGAATGAGCCTTCTGTACACTGAGGGATTACCATCACCAATCAAATAGCAGGGTAACTGGAAAAAGATGTAAAAGAAAGGGGGTGGGGGTGGGAATGTAAAAACAAACGAGTTCAGAAGGCTGAGAGACTTCAAAGTGAATTGGGAGGTCATTTCAGAGGTAGCACTTATGCACATCTCAGCAGGATCTCATAGACTGCCAAAATAGATACTACCCCAAATAGTGAGTCTCCTGAGAGCTCTGGAGACACCTAGGTCCTATGGTCATGGTAGATATGTCAGGAATTTGTTACCTTCCCAGTGGGCCTACCTTGGGGTTTGTGCTCCCCATTGTGACAGAGTTGGGACTCAGTTATGACTTCCCTGCACATAGCTCATCTGTCCCTTCTATTTGAACTTATACTTGGTGATGGTGTTAGTAGGTGTACACCCAAGAAACTTAAGTCTTTGGACTGCCCATGTGCCAGCTGTGCCCTGAGCCTCAGTGGAGTTGCAACACCTACTCTCCAGTTCATTGGACCCACCCAGGGCAATTAACAAAGAGGTGAGGATGGGCAACCACTATACCAAGGAAATAAGAAAGCCTACAACTGCCAGCAAGAGCATCCCATCCATAATGGGATCAAACTCCCCTCTCAATTAGAAGTGGATTGGGCATCACCATCCCAGAATCCTTAAGAATGGGAAAGAACTATGGACTAGAGTGGACTTACTGGTATTCTTCTATAGCCTTATTGTCTATACTTATTGTTACTTATTGTAATTCTAGCAATGGAAGAAATTATAACATTGGTGTGGAGGCAGTGACCGCTGGAGGATCTGAGGGAAAGGAGAGGGAAAAACAGTTGTAACACGGGGGCATTTTGGGGACTTGGAGTTGTTCTGAATGGCTTTGCAATGACAGATATAGGCCATTATATGTCTTCCCATAACCTACAAAATTATGTGGGAGAGAGTGTCAACTACAATGTAAACTATAATCAATGCTCATTAGCAATATCCTGAAATGTGTTTATCAATTGCAATTAATGTATGTCCGTAATGAAAGATGTTGTTTATGTGGGAAAATGTGGGAGCTACGAGGAACAGGGCATATGGAAATTCCTACACTTTTTATGTAACATTTATGTAATCTAAGTACCTATAAAATAATTTTTAAAAAATATTTTTTAAAAAAGAAACCAGTCTAAGTAGGATAAGACAAAACAGCAGAGATATTAGAATGATCACTGTTTGCCCAGGCCTTAGGCAGAGGGAGGTACATTGAGTAGGTGAAGCTCAGAAATTTTCAGAACAGTGAAATTATTCTCTATTATACTGGGATTGCAGGCATATGACATTATGCATTTTTCAAAACCCATTGAACTTGACAACATCCAAGTTCAAAAATAATCTAACTGTATTGTAAATGCATCAAAAGCCCTATCTGAGGGGTATGGGAGGAAAAGATGCTGGATTAGTAATATTGGATATGAACAGTGTCTGTAATATGAAATCAATGGGCACTGTACACAGGTATGCTACTCTATTTGATATTGTGTCCCATCAGGGTATGGGTTAACAAATTTTACTTTTATACATGTACACTGGAATTAAGCAATGAAGTAAATCAATGGAATATGGGAAATATGCTTCCCAACATGGTGTGGAAGGATTCAGATAAGCAAGGGGAGGATGTTAGATTGTTCTGTTAATGATTTAGAGACAGACACATCAGTGTGAATTCGTGTGGAGGTAAATATAGTTATACAGGGTTGCTTGTAGAAATATTTGCAGATATGTATATATACATAGGATTGTGTACACATGTGTGTTTTTGTAATATCCATGGAGATGGCCCAGTATCAAGGCACATATAGTGTCTAGACTTTAGATATTAAAAGCATTTTTGCAATAAGAATTTTCTTGGAGAAATAGCTGCCTGCAGGACTAGGTCAAGAAATATACAAAAAGAGTCTGGATTATCTCTTAGTACCAAAAAGTTAGTATGTGTTAAAATAAAACTGGTAATGTGGGGATAATTTCAAATAGACATAGGACATAGCCAAAAGGATTCCAAAGGTCAAAACTGGAATAAACTGAAAAACAAAATAAAGTAGTACTGTATCACAACACAAAGTAAGAAATAAATGTCATGAGGCAATCCTAATATAAATAATTGATTTTTAAAAGATACATATTTATTGTGAAGATGAATTCCATAATATATGGAGATATTTTTCTCTCAAGGCAGTGGCACAAACATCACACTCCTGAATGTGGGCTTCATGTATTAATTTCATTCCAAAAGCCATATATGGAAATGCAGAGAATTGATGAGTATTGGGGAAGCTAGGAAAGCTCCAAACACTGTTGATCAAGGTCAACATCAAGAGTGATAAGTCATGTTGATAGGATGCACCCTAGATATGATGCAATGAAAATAACACATTATCCTGGTATCTTCCTCCAAAATCCCATTAACCCTGTCTAAACATGAGAAGAATATCAGGCAAATTCAGAGTGAGGGGCACTTTACAAAATACCCGACCTACACTCCTCAAAAGTATACAAGTCATAAAACATGAGGAGAAAATCTGAGACGTTGCCACTGCCTGAATGCCTTAAGAATATTTGAAAATAAATATAATTTGCTATTCTGGCTTGGAGGTGTTAAGATATTGGGAAAGTATGTGAGAAGTTCTTGAAAATCCTCTCTACTATCCTTGCAACTTTTCTGTAAATCTAACACAGTTTTAAAATATTAATTTTATTAATAAATAAATTATTAGTTAATTGCAAAATTCTAGAAACTTTGAACTTCAAGGTTCAATCCATGACAATTACATTTACATACCTTGGATAAGAATATAGCATTGCTGCCTCACATTATTCTTCCATTAAATCAGAATAGTGAAAATAATTTCATGGAATCATTGAATTAAATGAAATAATGAATACAAAATGCCTGACACTGTGCTTAGGATAAAAATGAATATTTTTCTTTGTAGTCCAAGCCCACACAGATTCACTTCCCACTACAGTTGTGCTATTTCCATCCCTCATCCTCTCTGTAGGGTTTTGGCAACAGCGATCGTCATGTTGACTGAGAGTAAGCTTTCATCATGGCAAGTAATTTCATGACCATCACCTTCTATAAACCTGCCCTGACTCTCAATAATTTAAAACATAAATATCCATCTTCTGCACAAAACACCAGGCTCTCTATACTATGGCTACTGCCAAACTGGTCAGGCTGCTTATCCCCTTTTCACATCCTACCCCTTCATTGTTCATCAGATAGCAAGAACTAATTTTAAAACCTCACCACACCATGTGGTTACCTTGATTGGATTGTTTCCCTCTTGTTTCTTCTTGGTGTGCTTCTACACCTTTCTCCTCTTGAAGTTACCCCAACCTCTACTTTCATTGTCAGTGCAGTCATCTCCCTTGTGAAGCCTTCACTTGTCTCCACAGAATGAGCATAAACTTTTAGATCCACTTCAACAGGATGTCAGTGCCATCTCAGGGTATTTCATGTAGTCACTACTATTTTTGCTTGCACATAATCTCTATAAGATGTGGAAGAATATTTTACTTATCTCTTTATTCACAAAATATTATTTAGTAACTTCCATGATGTGTTTGATGACTAAATGGTTGTTGAATGACTAAAATTAAAAATGAATGAGGGATGTGCAGAAAGGTCACATCTGAGTAAAATTCCATCATACTCAGGAATACAAACTCCAGAGTAGGGACCACTGACATGGTGCTGAACTCCAGAGCCACCTGCCATGACCATAGAACCCGTGGGTCTCTGCAGCCTTCAGGAGAACTAGTACCTGGCCTTCTATCTACTTTGGCTGTCTCTGGGACCCTGCTGAGGCATGCATAAGCACGACCCTTCTGATGACCCCCTGACTCTTTTTTGGAAACTCATAGCCATATAAACTCATTTCTCCTTTCCATTTCCCCCTTTTATTCAAGGTCAAAAAACAGTTTTTAACAACTGTTATTACGTTATTACGTTAAGGTTGAGATATTCTGCTAGTCTGACTTGACCCTTTTATTCAAAGTCTTCTAGTTACATCATCAGCTGGTGCTTGGTAGTAATCCCTCAGCACCAGAGAAGCTCATCCCTGGGAGTCATGTCCCATGCTGGGGGAAAGTAATGCATTTTCATGCTGAGTTTGGCTTAGAGAGTGGCCACATTTGACCAACATGGAGGATCTCAGGAGGTAACTCAGGCAAACTGCACCTCTAGGCCTAGTTCATATTTTAGGCACACAGGCTCATAAGCATAGTCATCAGTATAAAGGGCTCATTGTTGGACCATCCTTATTAGTCTTTGTCATTGCATTTGGGGATTGATGCTGTTCCATTGGGGAATGTGATAGAGCTCCCTAGTTTAGGAACTCAACATTCCCTTATTTGAAGTTTTTAATTGTAACCACTATGAAAATATCCAAACATTTTTATGTACCCTATATACATGCCTGGAGAACTCTCTCCCAACCATGTGGCTCCCATCAATAACATCCCACAGAGTGTTCCTCCCCTGCCAGAGTTGAACCTCTCTGTTCACACTGAGACTATTTTAATATTTACTCTTTGAAATCTAAATGTGATTTTGAAAATAATTGATTCTTCCTTCCAATGTACAATATATAGTCAAAATAACCTGCTGGATGTTGATTAAATTTAGAATATTAAAATTTTGTTCAACACACAAAAAAAAATCTTCTTAAAAAATGAAGCCTAATATATTGTCAAGTTCCACAAATAATAAAGTGGAAGATAGTGATGGATTTAAAGGTTAGATATAGAATACATAGTAATTTAGAAAAGCTAAATAAAGTAAAATAAATTGGGGTATCAAAAAATGAAAATGTTTCATTTTTGATGTTTTGTCTTTCATTAATGCAATAGGTGTTGCCCCGTATGTACAGTGGCAAGGCAATTTCATTTCTTCCTCAGTGTCTACATCCTTTCTTTTTTTCTAATTATTTGTTTTGTCTTCACAAAATGTTTAGATCACAGTAATTCACATATATAATATAGGGTATTCCCACATATCCAATATCAAACATTTTGTCCCTTCCCTAGCAATGATATTTTTACATGTTCATATTGTGTTTGCTGCACTTGATGTACAGATATTGAAACATAGATTGCAACCAAGGTTCCATTTTGTCTTACATTATGATCTATATTTTAGACTATACACTTTTCTAAATTTTTAGGTATCTTATGTTTTACATTATAGTTTACATTTTAACCTATATACGTTTATACAATTTTGGTGTAATTTAACATGTCCTATATCCATCATTGCATGATCTTGTGGAACACTTCCATTACCCTACAGTTACCCTGATTCCATCTATTCAATATCCCTCTCCCCCTCCCCATAGCACCCACAGTGACAATCAGTCTTCATTACTTGAAGGACCATATTCAGAGATACTTGCAACAGTGTTGATGGCTTGACATACTCGACTGTCCTAACCCATTGAGAGCCACCAGTATTCTTGAGAGACACATTTCCCTGTTTGAGAACATCAGTCCTCAGGATATGGGTATAACTTCACACTAATTGTATGGATCGCCACCAAGTGATATAACCCACTATGACAAAATGAGCATTCACACACTACCTGGAAGCCTGACCTGTGTAAGATGTCCCACCTTAAGCACTTTAACATGTAAACTTCCTTATTATATTTTCTAAAAAGTTTTCTCAACATTACAGTTTCAACCACATACCTGACAATCTACTATGTCCAAATATTTCCCCACCCTCCCCCCAATGTCTAGGGCCATCTGACCCTTCCTCCCATCCTTAGCCCCGGTCAAGGCATTAAAGCTCCACCCAAGGCATCCGTATGCCCCCATTTTATCCCTTCCCTCTACAAATATTTACATACAGCTTATCATAGATTTCACCCATGTAGGTGTTAGCTCTCTTCCAAACTTTCTTTAAGCCTATCAACCAGTCTGTAGCTCTCTGAGACAACTTATCATGTAATATTTGTGCTTCAATGCCTGGGTTGCTTCACTCAACATAAGGTTTTCAAGATTCATCCATGTTATCACATGTGTTTGTACTATATTCCATCTTATAGCTGAGTAGTAGTCCATTGTATGTATATGCCACATTTTATTTATCCATTCATCTATTGATGGGCATTTGCATTGATTCCAACTTTTGGCAATAGTAAATAATGCTGCTATGAACATTGGTGTGCATATATCAGTTTGTATCCTTGTTTTCAGTTCTACTGGGTAAATACCCACCAGTGGACTTGCTGGGCCATATGGCAAATCCATAGCTAGTTTTTTTTTGACAAACCACCAAACTGTACTTCAGAATGGCTGTATCCTTCTGCATTTCCACCAGCATGAGTGAGTGTTCCCATTCCTCCACATCCTCTCCAGTACTTGTAGTCTTCTGTGTTTTTGATGGCTACTAGTCTCGTGGGAGTAAGATGGTATCTCATTGTAGTTTTGATTTGCATTTCCCTAATATCTAGTGATTTTGAGCATTTTTCATGTGCTTTTTAGTCATTTGCATTTCTTATTTGGAGAAGTTTCTATTTATTTTTTTATTTTTATTTTTTATTTATTTATTTATTTTTTATTGACTTTGTAATAATATTACATTAAAAAAATATATATATATATGAGGTCCCATTCAACCCCTCTACCCCCAGCCCACCTCTGCCCCCCCAGCAACACTCATTCCCATCATCATGACACATCCATTGCATTTGGTAAGTACATCTTTGGGCACCTCTGCACCTCATGGTCAATATTCCACATCATGGCCCATACTCTCCCCCATTCCATCCAGTGAGCCCTGTGAGGATTTACAATGTCTGGTGATTGCCCCTGAAGCAACATCCAGGGCAGATCCATGTCCCAAAGACGCCTCCACCTCTCATCTCTTCCTGCCTTTCCCCATACCCATCAGCCACCATGTCCACTTTTCCCAATCCAATGCCATCTTTTCTATGTGGACATTGGATTGGTTTTGTCCATTGCACCTCTATGTCAAGAGGAGGCTCAGATTCCACATGGATGCTGGATGCAATCCTCCCACTTTCAGTTGTAATCACACTAGGCTCCATGGTGTGGTGGTTGTCCTTCTTCAACTCCATCTTAGCTGAGTGTGGTGAGTCCAATGAATCAGATTGTAGGTTCTGGAGTCTGTTGAGGCTCAGGACCTGGCTATCACATTGTCAGTCCAGAGATTCAAATCCCCTAAATACCTCTTAAACCCCAACACTAACTGCACCTCCAGCACATTAGCATGAAAGTCTTATGAAGAGAGATTCTATCTGAGTCCAGATTCATCACACATAAACACCATTTTCAAAGAGGGGCCATCTGACCTGGTAGTTAAGCCCATCGGCCTTGACCATAACTCCCATGGGTCTCTTTAGCCCTCAAAGGAACCAATACCTGGGGGTTATATCTGCTTTATCTGTCTCTCAGACTCTGCTCAGTTGTGCATAAGGGCAATCCTTCTGCCAGCCTCCAGACTCTTTTTTAGAGACTCATAGCCATATAAACTCATTTCTCGTTTCCATTTCCCCCTTACATTAGTCAAACAGCATTTTAAAGTCATGTTATTTTATGTAGACAGGGATATTCTGCTGATCCGCATTGAACTTTCCATATAACATCATTTTCCAGTTGCATCATCAGTTGGCAGTTGATAGTGGTCCCTCGGTGCCAGGGAGGCTCATCCCTGGGTGTCATGTCCCACGCTGGGGGGAAGGCATTGCATTTACATGCTGAGTTTGGCTTCGAGACTGGCCACATTTGAGTAACATGAAGGCTGACAGGAGAAAATTCCCAGGCACAATGCTGCTCTAGGCCTTGTTCTTATTTTAGGGTTATCAGCTCACAAGCATAGTCATTAGCATCAGGGGCTCACTGTTGAGCCCTCACTCCCTCTCGGTCCCCACCGCTGCACCTAGGAGACTGTCGCTGCTCCCCTAGGGACCACAACAGAGCACCACTGGCCAGGAACCCAGTAACCTCCCTGCTGTGGTTTTTAATTGTTGCCACTATGAGTATATCCAAACATTACTATGCACCCTGGACATATGTTCTGTACAGCTCCCTGTCAGCCATATATCACCTGTCAATGGTATCCTATACCAGTATCCCTCCATTGCCATTGTTGAACCACTCTGTGATCCAGAACTCCCTGAAATTTGAAGCCCAATATAATGTCAGGGTCCCTTACTAGGAAATGGCATATAGCGATAGGTTTAAAGGTTAGATAAAGAATACGTGATGACTTGGAAAAAATTCTACATCCTATCTTTTTCTTTTTTCTTTTTTTCCCCTAATTATTGAGCTTCTCGTCACAGGAGCCCTAGACCACAGCAAAGCATGTATATAATATACAGCACTCCCATACATCCACCACAAAACCTTTCCCTTCCACAGCGATACCCTTACACCCTATTCACATCATATTTACTTAACGTGATGTACAGAGTCTGAGACAATAGCTTTCTAACAAGGTGACATCTGTGCGTACATTGTGGTGCATACTTTAGGATACACAGTTTTTTACATTCTTAGTTATCCTATGTTTTACATTATGGTTTACATTATCATTCTGTCATCTCCTATATGTTATGGTGTAATATTACATGTTTTATATCCATCCTTGTGTACTCTCACGAAACTCCTCTCTTACCCCCCATTTACCTTGGTTTGCGGGTTTGAGGGTGGCTGGGGAGGGGCGGATGGGTAACAATGCCCAAAAGTGGGGGGAGGGAGGAGTAGCATACGAACACAGGAGACGGTCAGGTTTGGTGGAGAGTAAAATGTGGAGAAAATCATATCAAAATATAATAAAGAGGGTTACCTGTTTAGAACGCTCAGAGGGGAGGGTCTGATGCAGGACGGGCTCCTGGGGAATGTCTACATGCTCATTCTGCCAGAGTGGGTGACACCATGGGGTAGAAACTCAAGTAGTGAGAGTGGGGGTGGACCCACATCCTGGGGAGGACTAATGCCATCAAATAGAGGGAACTGTATCCCCTCGAGAGAAAGGGTGGCTCCCAGGGCATTGGGGCAGTTGAGCAAGTTAGGCCCTGAACACTATTCCATCTATCTTTGGAAGTGGCTCCTCGGGAAACGGAGGTTGGCTGTCAATTTAGGCAGCAAGGTGGAAGGGAAAATGGAAGTTAAATGTGTGGAACCAAAGAGTTTCTATTTAAGTCTTGCCACTTTTTAAAATGGGTGGGTTGTCTTTTTATTTTTTAGATATAAGAATTCTTTATATTTGAAGGATATTGGTCTCCTATCAGATATATGGTTACCAAATATTTTTACCCATGGTGTAGCCTCTTTTCATTTTCTTGACAAAGTCCTTTGAGGTGCAAAAGGCTTTAATTTTGAAGAAGTCTCATGTATCTATTTGTTCTTCTACTCGTGCTTCTGGTGTGAAGTACATGAAGCCATTTCCTATTACAAGGTCCTGTAGGTGTTTCCCTACATTGCGTTCTAAGGTCCTTATGGTCTTATGGTCTTGGCTCTTCTTTCAGGTCTTTGATCCATCTTGAGTTGATTTTTTTATAAGGTGTGAGTTGGTAATCCTCTTTCAGTGGGTTTGGTGGTCTTGTGAATATCATATGACTGTATCTATGAGGAGCTATATCAGAATTTTCAAATTGGTTCCATTGGTCAGTGTGTCTCTCCTTGTGCCAGTACCATGCTGTTTTCACTACTGTACTATGTTTTGAAGTCAGGTAGTGTAATTACTCCAATTTTGTTTTTTTCTTTTTCAATATGTCTTTGGCTATTCGGAGCCTCTTTCCTTTCCAAAAAAATTTCTTAGTGAGTTTTTCTAGTTCACTAAAGAATGTTGTGTTGATTTTCATTGGGATTACATTGAATGTGTAGATCAGTTTTGGTAGGATAGACATCTTAATAATATTTAGCCTTCTTATCCATGAACAGGGAGTATTCTTCCATTTATTTAAGTCTTCTTTGATTTCCTTGAACAGTGTTGTGTAGTTTTCTGTGTATAAATTTTGTACATCTTTAGTTAAATTTATTTCTAGGTATTTGATTTTTTAATTTACTATTGCAAATGGTATTTTTTCTTGATTTCCTCCTCAGGTTTTTCATTAGTGTTGTACAGACATGCTACTGATTTTTGTGCATTGATCTCATAACCTGTGACATTACTGAACTCATTTATAAATTCTAGAAGCTTTGTTGTAGATTTCTCAGGGTTTTCTCTGTATAGGGTCATATCATCTGCAAATAGTGGAATTTTGACTTCTTCTTTTCAAATTTGAATGCCTTTTATGTCTGGTTCTTGCCTCAATGCTCAGGCAAGCACTTCTAACACAATATTAAATAGAAGGGGTAATAATGGGCATCGTTGTCTTGTTCTTGATCTTAGAGGGAAAGATTTTCAGATTTTAGAAAATTGTAAATGATGTTAACTGGGGGTTTTCCATATATATCTTTTATCATATTCAGAAAGTTTCCATCTACTCCAATCTTTTGCAGAGTTTTTATTAAGAAATTGTGCTGTATTTTGTCAAATGCTTTTTCTGCATCTGCAGATATGATCATGTGATTTTTTTCCTTCAATCTGTTTATGTGGTGTTTACATTAGAGTATTTTCTTATGTTGAACCATCCTTGCATACGAGGAATGAATTCCTCCTGGTCATGGTGTATAATTCGTTTAATGTGCTGCTGAATATGATTAGTAAGTATTTTGTTGAGGATTTCCACATCTATGTTCATTAGAGAGATTGGTCTGTAATTTTCCTTTCCTGTGGCGTCTTTGTTCAGCTTTGATATTAGGGCAATATTGGCATCATAGTATAAGTTAAGCAATGTTCTTCTGTTTCAATTTTTTGGAAGAGTTTCAGCAAGATTGGCATTAGTTCTTTATGGAAAGTTTGGTAGAATTCACCTCTGAAGCCATCTGGCCCAGAACTCTTATTAGTTGGGAGGCTTTTAATGACTGATTTTATATCTTTACTTGTGGTGGATTTATTGAGATTGTCAGTTTCCTCTTTCATTAATATAGGTTGCTTATGTGTTTCCAGGAATTTGTCCATTTTCTCTGAATTTTCATTTTTGTTGGAATACAGTTTTTCAAAGTATCTTCTTATGATAGTCTTTTTTTCTGTTGGGTCAGTGGTGATATCCCCTTTCTCATTTCTTATTTTCTGTATTTGCATCTTTTTTTTTCTTGTTAGTCTAGCTAAGGGTTTGTCAATTTTATAGATCTTGTCAAAGAACTGGCTCTTGGTTTTGTTTATTTTTTCAAGTGCTTTCTTATTTTTTCATTTAGTTCTGCTCTGATATTTGTTATTTCTTTCCTTTTCCTTTGCGTATAGTTTGTCATTCTTTTTTTTTTTACTAAATCCTCCAACTGTGAAGTTAGTTTTTCAATTTTAGCTCTTCTTTTATCACGTGTGAATTTATGGCTATAAATTGCCCTCTCAGTACCACTTTTGCTGCATCCCATAAGTTTTGATATGTTCATTATCATTTTCATTTGTTTCAAGGTAGTTATTGATTTCTTTTGAGAGTTCCTCCTTGACCCACTGTTTTTCTAAGAGTGTGTTATTTAACTTTCATATCTTGTTGCCAAATCCAGGTCTCTGACCTTTGCAGATTTCCAGCTTCATTCCACTGTAGTCAGAGAAATTATTTTGTATGATTTCAAACTTTCTGAATTCACTGAGCCTTTCTCAGCAACCTATCCTGTTGTCTATCTTGGAGAATGATCCATGTGCACTTGAGAAGAATGTTTATCCTGCTTTATTTGGATGTAATGTTCTGTATATGTCTATTAGGTCCATTTCCTCTAATATATTGTTCAAAGTCTTTTCTTCTTTATTGATTTTCTTTTGAAATGTTCTGTCCAAAGGTGATAGTGGTGTATTAAAGTCCCCCACTATAACTGTAGAGGCATCAATTCCTTCCCTTAGATTCTCCAGTGTTTGTCTTACATATTTGTAGGCACCCTTGTTAGGAGTGTAATGTTTTTGTTTGTTTTTGTTTTTGTTGTTAAAGATGTATTTATTTATTTCTCTCCCCTCCCCCACACACTAGTTGTCTGTTCTCTGTCTTTTTGCTGCATCTTCTTTGTCTGCTTCTGTTGTCAGTGGCATTGGAATCTGTGTTTCTTTTTGTTGCATAATCTTGCTGTGTCAGCTCTCTGTGTGTGCAGTGCCATTCCTGAGTAGGCTGCACTTTCTTTCACACTGAGCAGCTCTCCTTACAGGGTGCACTCCTTACGCTTGGGGCTCCCCTACATGGGGACACCCCCTCTGATTGGCACAACAATCCATGTGCGCATCAGCACTGTGCATGGGCCAGCTCCACATGGGTCAAGGAGGCCCCAAGCAGGTCCAGGGTTTGAACCGTGGACCTCCCATGTGGTAGATAGATGCCCTAATCACTGAGTCAAGTCTGCTTCCCAGGAGCATAAATGTTAATACCTGTTCTTTCCTTTTTGAATGATTATCCCTTTCACTAATATGTAGTGTCCATATTTGTCTCTCACAATTATTTTGCATTTAAAGTCTATTTTGTCTGATATTAACATAGTTACTCCTGCCCATTTTTGGTTATTATTTGCCTGTAAGATGTTTTCCAGCTGTTCATTTTCAACCTCCTTGAATCCCTAGGTCTAAGATGTTTTTCATGTAGACAACATATAGATAGATCATACTTTCTTATCCAATCTTCCAGTCTGAGTCCCTTGACAGGTGAGTTTAATCCATTGACATTCAGTGTTATCACTTTCAAGGAATTATTTATATTAGTCATATTTTCTTTGGATTTGTGTTTGTTATATTTTGTTCGGTTTTTTACTTTTTTTTGTCTTTTTATTGTTCTTACACTCTCCTCCAACTCTGTCTCTCCTGTTTTTTATCTTTCCCCCTATAGAACTTCCTTTAGTATTTCTTGAAGGGCAGGATTCTTGTCGGTATAATCTATTAATTTCTGTTTGTCTGTGAATATTTGAACTCTCTATCATATTGAATGTCAGTTTAGGTGGACAGAGTATTCTTTTTTGGAAATTATTTCTTTTAGTACTTTGACTATATCATCCCACTGCCTTCTTGCCTCCTTGTTTTGAGATGAGAAATCAGCACTTAGTTTTATGAAGCCTCCTTTGTATGTGATGTTTCTCTTTTCTCCTGCTGCTTTTAGTATTTTCTCTTTGTCTTGAGCATTGGATAATTTGACAAGTATATGTCTTTGGGTAGGCCTGTTGGGATTTATGCTATTTAGGGTGCATTGTGCTTCCTGGATGTGGACATTCATCTCCCTCAATAGGTTTGAGAGGTTTTCACCCATTATTTCCTCCAACACCCCTTCTGTTCCCTTTCCCTTCTCTTCTTATTCTGGGATGCCTATAATGCATATGTTTTCACATTTTGCTTTGTCATTCAGGTCCCAAAGTCCCTGTTGAATTTTTTCTCTCTTTTTATCTATCAATTCTACTGTCTGTTTGATTTAGGATGTACTATCTTCCATAGTGGAAGACAGTACATCACTAGTTCTTTCCTCTCCCTCTTCAAATCTGCTGTTATTTGCTGAGAGTGTATTTTTGATTTCTTGGATTGTGCTGTTACTCCCCATCATATCCATTTTCTTCTTTTTTTGCATGATTGCAATTTCTTCTGTATGCTCTCCAAGTGTTTTCTTCATAGTCTTATCTCTTCCTTCACCTCATTAAATTGGCCTCTATTAAATGTTTTGAGAGCTTTAATTACTTGTTTGATGTTCTGCTCTTCTTCCTACTTTTTAGTTTGTTCATTGGATTGGGTCATTTTTTCCTGATTATTGGTTTGGTTTGTAGTTTTTTGTTGCTGTCTGGTCATCATTTTTTCTTGGTGGGTTGATTAGCTTCTTTGTCTAGTGTCAGGGTTTAATTAGTTGCTGCTTTTCATGTGTGTTAAGTCTTCTCTTTGGCATTTTGTTCTTCTTATTCTATTTCTGTCCTGTTGGCTAAGTTCACTTGAAGGAAAATATTAGGGTAAGTGAAAGCAAAAAGAGTAAGAAAAGAAAAAAGTATAATAGTAGTATTGTTAGTAAATATTAGCAGAAGAACCATGTGAGATCTAGAAGAATGGGTATTAGACTCATGTAAGCTGTGTAGAGTTATAACAGTAAGAAAAATGGAGTATCTATAATGAGACAGTAACCTGAATATGGTGAGGAATATAGTATTAATAAAAAGACCAGTGTGGTCAGGAAAGTGGGAAGAGAAAGGAAAGGACAATAATATAGAGAGTGAATAAAAGACAGAAAACAGTACGAAGGTATTAGAAATAAAAATCGGGGGCTAAATTAAGAGCAGTGGAATGTAACAGAAACACTAAATGATGGAGGATATAAAGATGTAGAGGAAAGGGGTAAGTATTGGTAGCCAAAATCAGTACACACAGAAAAGAGGAAATAGAGGATGAGGAAACACAGCAAATGTGAATCACTCCCTGCGACACCTAATATAAAAAATATAAAAAAGAAGAGAAAGGGAAAAAAGGGGGAAAAGTGGGGGTGGAAATTCAAGCAAGAAAAGGGGGATGAAGAAGAAGAGGAGGAGGAGGAGAAGGAGGAGGGGGAGGAGGAAAGGGCTGTGGGGTTATAAAGAGGAAGGAAAAACAAAAAAATAAGCCAATAAAAAAGACCAACATTTCAAGCAAGGAATCCTCTTTGCATTTAAATAAAATGCTTAGGAGTCTGACCTTCCCCCTTTCTCCCTTTTTCCCTTCTCTCTCTCCCAGGGCAGCAGGAAAGCTGTGTGAGGTGTCCAGTATGAGAATCAAGTGGGTCCTTGGTGAACCAAATCACCAGAGAAAACAATGTCTCTTAATTTCCAAAGAGAGTGTGCCCACACATCACCAGGAACACCAAATATGCTAATGGAAGTTTTCAAAACACATCTTTTTTTTTTTTTTGATTTTTTTTATTGACTTTGTAATAATATTACATTAAAAATATATATGTGAGTTCCCATTCAACCCCACCCCTCCACCCCACCTCTCCCCCCCCCCAGCAACACTCGTTCCCATCATCATGACACATCCATTGGATTTGGTAAGTACATCTTTGGGCACCTCTGCTCCTCATAGTCAATGGTCCACATCATGGCCCATACTCTCCTCCATTCCATCCAGTGGGCCCTGTGAGGATTTACAATGTCCGGTGATTGCCTCTGAAGCACCATCCAGGGCAGCTCCTTGTCCCAAAGACGCCTCCACCTCTCATCTCTTCCTCCCTTTCCCCATACCCATCAGCCACCATGTCCTATGTCCTATGCCACCTCTTCTATGTGGAAATTGGATTGGTTGTGTCCATTGCACCTCTATGTCAAGAGGAGGCTCAGATTCCACATGGATGCTGGATGCAATCCTCCCACTTTCAGTTGTAATCACTCTAGGCTCCATGGTGTGGTGGTTGTCCTTCTTTAACTCCATCTTAGCTGAGTGTGGTAAGTCCAATAAATCAGATTGTAGGTACTTGAGTCTGTTGAGTCTCAGGACCTGGCTATCACATTGTCAGTCCAGAGATTCAAATCCCCTGAATATATCTTAAACCCCAACATTAACTGCACCTCCAGCACATTAGCATGAAAGTCTTATGAAGGAAGATCCCATCTGAGTCCAGATTCATCACACATAAACACCATTTCCAAAGAGGGGCCATCTGACCTGGTAGTTAACCCCATCGGCCATGACCATAACTCCCATGGGTCTCTTTAGCCCTCAAAGGAACTAATATCTGGGGGTTGTATCTGCTTTACCTGTCTCTCTGACTCTGCTCAGTTATGCATGAGGGCAATCCTTTTGCCAGCCTCCAGACTCTTTTTTCGAAACTCGTAGCCATATAAACTCATTTCTCCTTTCCATTTCCCCCTTACTTTAGGTCAAACAGCATTTTAAAGTCATGTTATTTTATGTAGACAGGGATATTCTGCTGATCCGCATTGAACCTTCCATATAAGGTCATTTTCCAGTTGCATCATCAGTTGGTAGTTGATAGTGGTCCCTAGGTGCTAGGGAGGCTCATCCCCGGGTGTCATGTCCCACGCTGGGGGAAAGGCATTGCATTTACATGCTGAGTTTGGCTTCGAGACTGGCCACATTTGAGTAACATGAAGGCTGACAGGAGGAAATTCCCAGGCACAATGTTGCTCTAGGCCTTGTTCTTATTTTAGGCTTATCAGCTCACAAGCATAGTCATTAGTATCAGGGGCTCACTGTTGAACCCTCACTCTCTCCCGGTCCCCTCAAAACACATCTTACAGTCCATCTCCCTTAGTTGTACTACAGGAGGGCTAGTTGAATTTTTTTTAAAGATTTATTTATTTATTTCTCTCCCCTCCCCCCCCCCCCCCCAGTTTTCTGTGTCTACTTGCTGTGTCTTCTTTGTTCACTTCTGTTGTCAGGGGCAAGGGAATCTGTGTTTCTTTTTGTTGCATCATCTTGTTGTGTCAGCTCTCCGTGTGTGCGGCATCAATCCTGGGCAGACTGCACTTTCTTTCATGCTGGGTGGCTCTCCTTACAGGGCACACTCCTTGCACATGGGGCTCCCCTATGTGGGTATCCTCCTGCTTAGCAGGGTACTCTTTGCGTGCATCAGCTCTGCGCATGGGCCAGCTCCACACAGGTCAATGAGGCCCGGGGGTTTGAACCGGAGACCTCCTATGTGGTTGGCAGACACTATAACAACTGGGCCAAGTCTGCTGCCTAGTTGATTTTATGACTCCACCTTCTCCAAGACCAAGTTTCTGATCCCAGCACTTTTAGGTAAATTGGGCTTTCTCGGCAGATTTGCCTTTCCTTTCTTCCCCAGTTTTCCCCAAGCCAGCTGGAATGCTCCTCAGCTCAAAAAAAAAAAGAGGGGGGGTGTCAGGACCTGAAAATTGAACCCCCATCTCATTTGGCCCCTCTGCACCTGCCACCAAAACCCTCCAACTCACAGAGTCACTCCAAAACTGAACGGCTAGTGTATTCCCTTACGGCAGGGAGCACTGGATTTGGCAGAGCACTGGATTTGGGAGTGGGAAGTCTGGGATATTGTCCGCTTGGGGCCTGTGGGTCTGTGGAAAGTGGGCTGCAGTGGCTTAGGGGTCATGGACCTGGGGACCATTCTTCTGGGGAACACAGGGCTTGGGAATGTTGTGACACTACTAACAGTTCAGGGAATGCCCTAGGGGGAAGAGTCCCACCTCTCCACAACTTCTGACCTCAGTGTTAGAAACCCACAGTTCTACCCTTAGCAAGCACGACTTCTGTTCCAGTCTCTCCAAATCAATGTCCAAACAGTTCCTGCCTTGCAAGTCCCCGAAACAGCCCACTGCAGCAAGATTCCAACTGTACTCAGCCGGCCTTTTGCAGGAACAATTATGAAGTGCATTCACTCAGGGGCCATCTTGCCCCACCCATCAGCTATCATCTTTTAATATCTCCATTTGTTCATCCCAGCTTGTCCTTAAAGGGAAAGTACGTCTGCCTCATTATCTAAAAAAGATGAAGAAATGCACTTGCTAGCTGTTCTTTAATCCTCCCCTGGTTAGCCATGTATATCACTTTGGCTGCTTATATCCTCCCGACAGTGAACTCAGACACGTGGTCTTGCTGGATTTGGGCAGGATCAGGTCTCGAACCTAATGCCAGGTTGCCTAAGTTTGTTTTTGCCTTACTTTTTTCCTCTGGGTTGGTAACAAAAGGAAGCATTTCTACCAACTACAAGGCACAAGGTAGAAAGTACAGTTAAGAGAATGCAGCACATATGCAGAGTATGTTGGAAAACCCAGTAACCCCCAAGCTCACTGACTCCAGGAACTCAGACTGGGTGAAAGCAGCTTCAACTGAGTCTCTACAGACCCTTCACACACCTTCCATCCTGTGCAAGACACCTGGTCATTCTGGGAGCGGTGTGAAGATAAGTCAGCCTGGTTGTTGTCCACAGCCACCCTGCTAAGGCCAGCAAGGCAATCCTTAGTATTGTCTTAAAGTTCTTAAGAACTCCAGGGGTGCCATGCTAAAAGAACTTGTCTCACAGCTGCTGGAAAATCTGGTGTGCCTGTGCTCCAAGTCACTTTACAGGATGGGGAGGACAGAAAACCTCCCAGTATGGGCTCAGGGCTCCTGCTCACACACCACCACTGGCCAGAACAAGCCCACCACACCTGAGCTTCCTCCCAATGTGGCCTTCAAGCATGTCCACTTCTGGCATGGTCACAGGGTGCCCTGGTCCACTGTGCCTGTCCACTTCTGGCATGGTCACAGGGTGCCCTGGTCCACTGTGGCCTTCACTTCTGTGGAAAGCATCACCTCCAGTATGGCTCCTACACACCTAGGTTAACAAGAAGCCCAAACCATGGCCAGTGATAAAGTTTTCAGTGTTTGGTACTGTGAAAACTGGATAGCTCTTTGGGTTAAAAATAAACTTGTATTTTCCCACTTCATTGCAGACAAAAGAAAATTCTGGATGGATTTTAAAAGGTAAGTGAAAAAACAGCTCTAAGGGCCTTTTAATCATCAAAGCAATGGGGAGAAATCAAAAAGAAAATATCAAACACTTTGACTATATGCCTTAGTCAACAAAAGGGGTACTGATGCAAAGTACCAGAAATCTGTTGGCATTGACAAAGGGGGTTTATTTTGGGTAGAAGCTTAGAGTCACAAGGCCATAAAGTGTAAGTTATTTCCCTCACCAAAGTCTGTTGCCACATGTTGGAGCAAGATGGCTGCTGGTCTCTGTGAGGATTCAGCCTTCTTCTTCAGACTCCATGGTCCCAGCTTCTTCTGGTCTCAGCTGTAGGCTGGCATAAGGCTTGTCTCTCTGTCTGGGGCTTGTTTCTTTATGGGCTTGGCGGCTCTGGTGTTGCCACAAGGTCAACAGTAGACCATCAGGTTCTCTCTCTTTCCAGGCCTCTGCCATGTCTATAGAGCCATCTCTGTTTCTCTGTGTTCTTCTCCTGTGTGTTTACTTCCCTGGGATCCAGCATCAAAACTCCAACTACTTCCTTTGCCATGTCTTTTTCTTAGTGAGTCCCTGCCCACCAAGGGGTGAAGACTCAATGTCCTACTGACATGGGCCATTTCAACCCCTGATCATAATTTAACAAAGTAAAAGTGAAACCTCCGAAGTTAATACAATCTATTATGCCCATAGGAAGAGACCAGTTTACAAACATAATCCAATATCTATGTTTGGAATTCATAAACAGTATCAAATGGCTATACTATATAAAAACTAAAGATATTTGAATTAAATCAAATAAAATCCAACATTTTAAGAAATGTAATACACCGTGGAGAGATCACATTATCTTTAACATACATAACGTAGGATGTTGATTGGCCGAGAGTCACCTCTTGCTGGCAGTGTTATGTCCTCTTGAAGGAAACTTTGTAGGTAAACCCCCAGATCAGAAGGCCCTTCAGGAACCCAAGGAAGCCCAAGCACCCCACCCACTCTTCTGGGATGATACAAGGTCAATTCTCCAGAGGATGAACTTGGTCTCCTGTCAGGGAAAGTTCTGGAATCTAGACCCTCCCCTCTGAGGTTCAGAGTTACTGCCCAGCCCACTTGAGGCCATCTGGAAAGAAAAAAAGATAACATGGTCCCCATCACTCACATCACCTCCATATGCCTAGTAAATTAAGGACTTAGAAGGAAGCTGGGCTCCTGGTCATTCTGTGGCTTAAGTCCTTCCTGGCCAGCCCACCAGTGGAGCACATGTGTGGCTGGAGAAGAGCCACAGGGTCCAACACATAGACCAGGTCTCCAGACACGTGGTAGAGAGGTGGGAGGCACCTTCCTCTCTCACACCTGAAAGCCTGGTGCCAAAGGGGACAGGGCAGCAGGGCAGCCAGCAGGGGGCAGCGCTAACAGCAGGGGAACAAGGAAACAGAAGATCCTCATGGAAAAGGCTGGGCTTGTGCTTCCTCTGACCCTTCTGAGCTGAGTTAACCCCTAGGGTTCTTATTCTGAGAGAAAGATCCTAAAGGGGAAGGATGGACTCAAGAACAGAACATGCAATTACCCTACACTGAATGTAAGAGCTAATGGCACTTTATTTTGTTCCCTAAACTGGAGTAAATCAGCATAATAGAGTATGATATGCAACATTATTGAAAAATGCCCATTTCTTTTCCTAATGAGTTCTAAAACTATCTTTAAAGTAAGAATGATGAGTAAGCAGCAATGCCTGTCCCCCAAGCCCTGGATTAGTTACCAGGAGCCTATCATAGCTCAGAATAACTTCCCTTAGCAATGCTGGTGGATGCTATCACAATCTTAGACAGCTCTTCTTTGAGGGGATTTCGCATATTCAGAACTTTTGCAGAACAAAATGAATTTTTCTATCACAGAAAAATAAAGAAAAAAATATTCATCACCAGCCAGCCTCAGTTAGTAACATGACTATCCATTTCCAAAAACTAATCAAACAAAAATCTGCTTTTCCTTGATTTGTTTCACCAATTTTTCTTCTTTCCTCTTTTTTTCTTTCACTACTTTATGGATTGAAGCAGAATGTCATTAATAAAACTGACTCAGATTTACATGCTACCACAAAACGGAGCTTCTGGGTTTATTGGTATTTCATTATTACCATTTCTCAAGGGATTTCTTGTTTCACACAGGATGTTGCTTTTAAAACACAAAGCAAAAAGAACCCCACTTACTTTTCTCTCTTGATGTCCATTTGGCCCTTTGTGTTTTGAGTATTGTTGAAATTGGGTGTTTCCTGATACTGGTTTGGCCCTTGCTGTCTACCATCAGTTTTCCCTCAGAAAATAGCTGAGGTGTGAACAAAGTGCAGGGTGACACAGAAGGAGGGTTGCTGAGGTTGTTGGTGCTGGGGGTAGGAAACAGACGTGACAGTGGAGGAGACCTTGCTACTACTGCAGGTAGAGCTGCTGGCTGAGAAAGGGCACTTGGTAGGAGAAGCAAGGGCTTTCCAACAGTGGGAAGTGGAGCCAGAGACACAACCTCAGAGCGTTGTTCAGGATCAGCTGAGGGGTAGATGGCACCAATAGCCAATTCTCCTCCACTCCTGGTCACCCACAGGAGTAACCGTCCCTGCTCCTCTGCTAGGTGCTTGCATGTGACCAAGAAGCCATGTGTGACTCTTCAGGCAGAAGCATGTAAGCACCCATGGCCAGGAGCTCCAGAGACTTCACACTGAAAGGACAACAGCCTGACTGGTGACCCACCCTCCACCTGGGTTCCTGAGACTGGACTGGGCAGAGCCTCCCTGCCACATACACAAACACATACACACACACACACACACACACACACACACCTTTTGGCATGGGAAGTCTATCTTTACTTTTAGCTGCTGTCTCAGTTTGCCAGAGCTAGTCTGACAATGCCCCAGAACTGCTTATTTAAGCCCCCAGGTTGAAGGTTCTATCATGTGCCTCTCTGACAGTGATCAGATCAGGAAGGAAAGGCTTGTTCCTGTGGATCCAGTCCTCAGCAAAAGGGCACTGACCATCACTAGCCAAAGCCAATTAGTCTATGGGGTGCAGCAGTGCTCCAAAATGTATTCACCAAATACAATGAATGTGTCACACTAATGAAAGAGGTTGTTGATGTGGGAGGAGTGGAGTGAGGCAGTTGGGGGTATATGGGAACCTCTTATATTTTTTGAATGTAACATTTTTTGTGATCTATATCTTCAAAAAATACAACTAAAAAATTGATAGGGGTGGGGTGGGGAGTGGGGTATATGGGAACCTCTTATGTTTTTTAATGTAACATTTTGTGTGATCTATTAACTTTGAAAAAAGATAATTAAAAAATAAAAAAATAAAAACAAAACAGTAATTAGAGCTCCACCGACCCAGGACTTACTGTGAGCCACTGTATGCGCACTAAGCACATTCATTCTCTTAAGTGGTCCATGAGGTCAGTTCTGTTTGATCTGTCCTAGAATGGCAAAGTGAGACAGAGAGGCTGTGACTTGTGAAGGCTCCACAGGTAGTCACCATAGAGCTGATACTTTCACTCGGGACTCCTCAGCCTGGGCTGCTAACCAATACACTGACTACTGTTAACTGTGCTCCAAGGAAATTGATTTAGGAAGAATTTGATCAGCTTTAGTACAGAGGTTGATCAGCTGTAGTACAGAATTCGCCCTCTTTATGACCAATGATCCCAAGGTCAGAGAAACTGCTCCTGGAGCCCTGGAGCTGATCAGATACCAGTGCCCATAATCCCAATACCATGGTGTGAACATTGGTTCAAATAGACTTTGAAATGCCTTTTGCTGTTCTTGTTGCTTTTAAGGCTCTTTTCTTTAGATTTTAATTAATATTTATTTCAGTTGCATAATTTCCTTTTGGCATGCACAAAGCCCCAGGACTTGAATTTGCCTGTAACCTCAGCTAACCAAAACTGCCCTGAAATGCTTTAAACACATAAAATCCCATTTGAATGAATGCGTTCTAAAGACAGTTACCAGACATTGTATGTCCTCCCATGGCCCACTGGGTGGACTGAGGGAGAGTGTGGGCTATAATGGGGACCATTGACCATGAGGTGCAGCGGTGCTCAGAGATGTATTCACCAAGTGCAATGAATGTCTCATGATGATGGAGGAGGTTGTTGCTATGGGGGGAGGAGAGGGGTGAGGGGAGTGGGGGAGTATATGGGGACCTCATATTTTTTGAATGTAATATTAAAAAAATAAAGACAAAAAAATAAATAAATAAAGACACTTCCATTTTCCAGGAGGCAATAAGGCATTCGAGCAGCAGTCAGCGACTTTGTTTCTGGAGGGCCAGGGGGGAACTCTTCTGGCCCTGTGGGCTCTGTCGTTATCACTCAACCCCAACATCCTGCACAGGAACGTTAGAGAAATGAATGGGTGTGGGTGTGTTCTAATAAAACTTTATCAAAACAGGCAGGCGGCCAGATTTGGCCTGCAGGCCTTAGTTTGCCAACCCTGTCATATAGAAAAGTGTGCTTATGGCTCATTCCTGATGTCCCACCAAGAAATAGAGCCCAGGTCACTTCCTACCTCGGGGTCCCTCTTTGGCCCTTGTTCAGTTAGCCCTGAAGGCGGGGCCATTTATCAGACAGCCAAATTCTGGAAGGAGACACTGAGTCTTCAGGCTCACTCTGCCCTTCTCCCTCTTGGGCCTGGCCCGCAGGGGGCAGGGGCTCTGCTCTGCATTTCTACCACATTTAAGCTTCAGAATCCAAAAGCCCCACTGTGCAGTCCTCAGCGGTACCTTCCATCAGTGACACCCCATCAAGGAGCAGCCTGCTGTCCATCTTATGGAAAGGGACTCCTCAAAGGTACAAACAAAACGGTGTAGTGTGAACTGTCTTTGTTATTCTGAAAATCCAGATGAATTTTATATTCTCTAGATAAAGAAGATTTGAACAACTTCATACACCAAGTGTCTTGGCTTTTTGACTATTATCTCATGATGGCCATCAACTCACTGGCAGTATCATAGGTACCGTAGACTCAAAATGTAAACCCCACTTAGTAGTGAAACTATTTACAGTTGTTCAAAAGCTATTGCTCACAGGAAGAAAACAGATAAGGTGTGTGTTTACAGAAGGTCAGGAACCCTTCCTTTCCACCCCCCTCCTGTTTTAACAGTCAGCAGAGACAGGTACCTTGTCAGACAGCCCCAGAAGTCCCCTTCTTCCATCCAGTTCTTCCACACGCTAGAAGCCAGGCAGAGGGGTACCTCAGATTCAAGAGACATCCCAGGGGCAGGCTGAGGGCCATGGTTGATTCAACTGGAAACCACACTTCTGTGTGTGAAGTGAAGCTCATGAGACTCAAGAGGCCTCCTACCAGTACTCCAGCAAGAGTTGACCTGAACTGGGGACTCACCTGGGCACCACTGATTGTGGGTGGCTAGGAGAAGAGGAAGGATGCATTTTGTGGGATTATTTTATATACCATTAACTTCCTTTCCAAGGCAATCTGGGTTCCACGTTATGGGTTCAGCTGTGTACCCCAAAAAGATACCTTGAAGTCCTAATCCTGGGTACCTGGGAAAACGAACTTTTTGCAAAAGCGTTATTGCAAGCAGAATCATTTAAATTGAATGAGGCCGACTGCAGTGGGTGGACCCTTATTCCAGGATGGCTGGTGTCTTTAGAAGGGGGGTGTGGGCACAGACAAAAGTGGGGGGTGGGGGCACCATGGGAAAACAGAGCAGGCCATAGGGTGACTGAGGAGGCACTGAAAACCCAAGGCTTGCTGGCCAAGGGACAGGTGCCCCAGCGGCCAGGACTGACCCACCAGCAGGGCCCACGCACTTGTGGCTTCAGCCTGCAGGGCTGAGAGAGCGGTTCCTGGTGTTTTTAGCCACCCAGTTCATGGCACTTGTGACAGCAGCCTGAGAAAAGTGAGGTGTCCCTCTTCTGGCAATCCCATCCCTCCAGGAGGGCTGAAGGATAGCCCAGGTGCCCAGCTGTCTGCCAGGCTGAGGGTCCCCAACCAAGGCTTTTATCTAATCAGATGCCCTGAGGAACGGCCTGGGGACGGACAGAAACAATGTTGAAAAGAAAGGAATGGGTGACCTGGACAACTCTGAACACTCTTCTCTTCCTTCCTTCCACCCTCTCTTGGGTGCTTCGGCTGCTTAGACCCCCGAGGTCTTTCCACCACGCACACCTTCCCAGAGGGGCCGGGCCAGACGGTGCAGACCTATTCCTGGTTCTCCTTGTCGGGTGGGAAGGGGCCCGAGTGTTCCTGTGGCCCAGGACCGTCCAGCAGCCTGGCTGCTTATTCACGGCCCCGGGAACCACAGCACATACTGCTCAGGGGGCCGCACCCTGCACACTGGATAGCCTCGGGGCTCCCTTTCTAGACTGTCCGAGCTCCCCCGGATTGCCACAAGGCCCCTCCAGCCCAGGGGAGGGGTGCCTCTGTGTCTCGCAGTACTAAAAGCTCTGCTCTTTCGGGTCCAGGCGCCCATCTCACCGACCCGCCGAGCAGCCCCTGCCCCCTCCACCCCCGGGCGCCCCATCGAGTCTTCCTCCCTGGTGAGCACTCCCTCCTTGCCCCCCCCCACACACACACACTTGACCTTCCCGGTAGCCCTTTCCCACTATGATGTCCTGCTCTCACCCCGACAGAAGCATCCCCCACCCTGCCCGGTCCCCGCCCCCAAGCCCTGCTTGGCCCCCAGACCCCTTCCTCGCAGTGCCGCTGGGTGTCCAGTCCCCGCTCCGGGTGACACAGCCCCGCCCCAACCCCTCCCTGGCAGGGGACCCCTGCCCCCCCCCCCCCCGCCTCACCCCCGCCGCTTGATGCCGCCCCTCCCGCCTCACCCGGGCCTGGCGGGAGAAGTGGCTGCGCTCCTTGGGGTCCAGGCGCCACGGCGGGACGTAGCTGAAGGCGGACAGCGCCGCGATGGGCGGCGGCCGGGGCTTGCCCGCAGCGTGGCGGCGGTGATCTCCTCCTCGTCCCCCAGGCCGCCCGCGTCCAGCTTCTCCGCCCAGGCCATGTCGGTCCCACCCGGCCGGGGACCCCGCCCGAGTCCGCCTCCCTGTCTACCCGGCGCCCGCGTTCCGCAGTTGCCGGGGAACCGCGGCCTCGCGTCACAAAGCTGGGCGGCGGGCGCAGGGCTGGGGCTCAGGGCCAGGGGCGCAGGGCGGAGGGCGCAGCTGGGCTGGGGATGGGACCTTGCCCTCCCGTCTCCTTGCGGGTCCCTGGAGGGCCCACTTGGGACACAAGGAGCCGCGTCTGCTGGACTGGCGGCCTCCGCCTGCTTGCACTTGCCCTTGCCCTTGCGCTCCCGGAGCGATCCAAGCGGGCTGTCCGGGAGAAGTGCAGGCCACCCGTGCGCGGCATCTGAAACCCTCCAGGAGCCGCGGAACAGTAGTGGAAGACGCAGGTGGAATTCACTGCCATCATATATTAACTCAGTGTGTCCGCAGCAGCATCGTGTCAACGTGCAACGAGTCGGTTTTCAGCGCCTCGGTCACCACAAGCGGGCACCGCTCACGGTACTGGCAGGTGCGGGTGTGCAGCGGCACTAATCGAATCCAGTCAAGTGGTATCTGGCAAAACTGAGCTGTTCCGCAGCGCTCTGCTGTTTCTTGAGTCAAATGCTGGTTCAAGAGGTGTGTTCCTTCTGTCGAAAATTCACTTAGCTCTAAAGCCTGGGATGTGTGTGTATCAGTAAAAAGGAAAAGGAGAACTAAACAGGCCTTGGGAATACTTTAACCAGGGCGGCTCTAGGAAGACTGGCTTGAAACATAAATGATAATGAGGGGCAAGACTTGTGAAATCTGGGGAACAGTCGGTCATTCCAGGCAGAGGGAAGAGCATCTGTGGTGGCCCTGAGGCCGAGCCCATTGATGTGCGGGTGGCAGAAAGGGAGGAAAAGGACAGTGTAGCTTTCAGAAGGGGAGGGCAGTAGGGAGTGCAGGTGGACAGGCAGGCAGGAGAGGGGGCGATCTCAGGCCCGAGCAAATGAGCACCCGTCTCAGGAGGCTTCTTGCCTGTATGTCCTTGAATCAGGCAGAGGTTTTAGAGATTTTTCAGTACCATGTCCTTGATGCTAATTAACAAAAGGAATAACCACACACTTACATTGGCACCCCTAAAAGTAGAGCACCCTAGAAATATGGCACCCCTAGAAGTACAGCACACCTAGCCATAGGGAACCCTAAAATTATGGCACCCCTATAGGTATGACCCAGCAAGCCAGTCTGTGCTCCTCCTACACCTCCTTACACATGGACACAACCATTCTAAGGTCCTCAGGATGGAGGAATAGAGTATGGATTGGAGTGGACTTACTGATATTCTATTCATGAACTATTGTGCTTAGTAATAGAAGAAAATGTGGCACTGGTGTGGAGAAAGTGGCCATGGTGGCTGCTGGGGGTGGGAGGGGGAGGAAGAAATGTAAATGTGGGGGCATTTTCGGGATTTGGAGTTGTCCTGGATGTTGCTGCAGGAATAGTTACTGGATATTGTATGTCCTCCCATGGCGCACTGGGTGGACTGTGGGAGAGTGTGGGCTATGGTGTGGACCATTGACCATGAGGTGCAGCGGTACTCAGAGATGTATTCACCAAATGCAATGAATGTCTCATGATGATGGAGAAGATTGTTGTTATGGGGGTTGGAGTGGGGTGAGGGGGGTGGTGAGTATAGGGTGTGACAAGGAGGGACAAGAGAGCTCACAGAAGGCAGAAGTGACACTGGGCTTGGTCTCGGTAGCAAAGAGGGACTGTGGAAGGGTTTCTGAGGCATAGTATGATCCAGAATGGTGCTCAGGCCCAAAGCCATGAACTGCTCTAAGAACTGTAAGTGAGACCACTTCACAGTTTTCCCCAGAGATGTGAGAATCCTTTTGGCCTGGCCCCCAGGTGAGCGGCAATTCACTTGGGTATATGAACACATCTGAATTGATTGCAGCTCTCTCCTGGTCAATCTTTCATTTGCTTCTATTTGTCTCATTCCTTCTCTGCAAAGAAGCAAATTTAAAAGTGAACTTGGAGCTCTAGAACTCATAGAGTTTCAATAACCTATGCTAAAGATTAAAAGCCTTAAAAAGTAAAGATAAAGAGATCTAAAATGTTAGAGCATGATGGGGACATGCGATGGTTGGTGCCGAGTCATTGGATGATGCAAGCCCTGGCCTGCCAGTGTGAGGGCATTCTGTAGGTGGCTTTAGACCATTAGGCAGTTGGTTGAAGCTATGGCTGATGACATCCACAAACAAGGGTGACTGCCTTCAGCAAGGAGGGAAGTCCCATCACCCCGGCAGCTGGAGGTCTTAAAGCAACACCAAGGCCCTCAGCAGTGGCAAATCCTTTCTCTCCTTCTCCAGCTTCTCCCAAGGAAGTCATCCCCTGTGCTATCTCCAATGCATGGCCTGCCCTAGGAAATCTGAACTTGCCTATCCCCAGGGTCACTGAGCCAATTCTACTAACAAATCCCTTCCTATTTACATATGGCCCCATATGCTGTTGGCTGTTTCTTCAGAGAACTCTAATACTGGTAGAAATGCAGATGCTATTAGCTAATATGTCCTGTGATTACTTTGTGGTGGGCCCTTTTCTAAATGTTTTTAGGTGTATTAACTCATTTCATCCTTATTTTCTGATTAGCCATTTGGAAATGAGGCCCAAGGTTATACAATTTGCAAGAGAGGTTGAAATCATCCCCACGTGCCTGACTCCTGAACAGATTCTCAGTCCTCTGCTGCATCGCTGCTCAGACCAGGTTCAAGTCTCATTTTCACCCGTGGTTCTGTATCCAAGGCAGGCATTGACCATCTCTGAGCTTTGGAGAGGAAACACTGCCCAAGTCCAAGGCCCCTGGAAATCATACAAGCCTGTGTTCAAGTGCTTAGCATAGAGCTCAGCACAGAGCGGGTGAAAAGTAAATGGAAGCTCCTTTCCTTGTCCAAGGCCCTGGAACTAGCCAGAGGTAGAAACCCAGTCTCCAGACTCTGCAGCCCTTTCCACATCTGCCTGCCTTGTCTCACTCTCCCCTCAAGCTTTAACCTGACCGTAATTGGAGGGTGAAGCATCTGTACTTCACTAAATACAATGTAATTCACTCATGATTTACATTTTAGAAGATTTTCCCCCAATCAAACCTGCCCCCTTACAACCCTACCTAAATTTACTTTAATATACTTCATTGTATATTTAAAAAGGGAATACTCCTGGAATATATATATACTTAAAGATTTTATTTTAATTTACCCCTCTCCCCGGTTGTTTGCACTTGCTGTCTGCTCATCTTCTTTTTAGGAGGCACTGGGAACTGAACCTGGGGCCTCCAATGTGGGAGGGAGGCACCTAATTACTCAAACCACCTGTGCTCCATTTCATATGTCTCATTGTGTTTCTTCACTGTGTCTCTTACTGCATCATCTTGTTGCATCAGCTCACTGAGTCATCTTGTTGCATCAGCTCACCAAGTCAGCTAGTCCTGTCAGCTTGCTATTTGGCTCATCATCTTTACGAGGCACTGGGAACTGAACCTGGGATCTACCACAGTGTGGGTACGAGTCCAGCTGCTTAAGACACATCCACTTCCCTATATTTTATTAAAGGATTATTTCTGTATAATTCTACAATTATAAATGTTATAGTAATCCAAAGTGCTGTCATCTGTTTTCCCATTGCTCCTCCTCACCATACATTATATCTGCTAACAAAGTACATCAGGAAATGGGAAAAAAAAACATTTCTTATATTTGTAGGAGGAGGAAATGAAGGTCTCTAAAAAGCATATTCCTTTCATTTAGCAGATAACTGTTACAAGATGGCAGATTTAAAAATAGTCATTCATTGTATTCATTTATTCTACTTGATCGATTCTGTTTGACATATAAAATCAAGTATCTATGATACTAATATTAAATTGAACTTTAATTTTAAATCAATCACTGACACTTAGTATTCACAGTATAGGGAAAATAAAGGCTCCTTCCATGTCTCTGTAAGATCTAGACAGATCCTTTTCAGATCACCAAATAGTCCATGATTCTGCAAAATGGCTAATTCACAAATAAGGCTCTTTTTATGCTGAGTCCCATAAAAACACAACTTCTTTCATGATCTGAGTTCTGAAGTCACTATTTCTTCTTGTCAGCACTGAACCCCGGGGTTTTGAGAAAACAATTTTCTTGATAAAGATTTGACAAATTCAAGCCTTGATTTTATCATCTCAGCCTCATGAAAATGGATCTGTTATGGGAAGAATAAAGAAAAAATCCTCACAGGGCCCACTTGATGGAATAGAGGAGAGTATGGGCCATGATGTGAACCAATGTATATGAGGTGCAGAGGTGCCCAAAGATGTACTTACCAAATCCAATGGATGTGTCATGATGATGGGAACGAGTGTTGTTGGGGGGGGAGAGGGGGGGTGGGGGGGTGGGGTTGAATGGGACCTCACATATATATTTTTAATGTAATATTATTACAAAGTCAATAAAAAATAAAAAAATAAAAAAAATAAAAAAATAAAAAAAAAGAAAAAAGGAACTGGCTAGTATAATCCTTAACAATTGAAATTACCATGTTGAACTTGTTTGTCTCTAACAACTTGCCCACAAGTGCTTGCACACACATAAGAATGGAAGCTCCTCGAGGGCAAAGTCACAGCTATCTTACTTGTGTACTCCCAGAGCCCAGAACAATGCTTAGTACATAATAAGAGCTCAATAAATATTAGTTGCTTAAATAAGAGGGATATTTAAAGGATCAAACATGATTCCTGTCCTCAAAGACACAATCAATACTAGAGGTATGCAACAACCCAAAGCAGAGTGTGTGAAGAAAATCAACATTCCAGCCCTCAGAGGAGGTCAGGGTTTTAGGTTGTGGGGAAAGAAGAGACCTGAGTGGGGTGTTGCTGAATGGACAGAATTTAGTCATGGGGAGATGCTGTCTGGAGGGAGAAGGGACACCTGGTCAAAGGAGCAAGGCAAGAGAGAATGGAGTGGGTTAGGTGGGAGAGAAGAGACCGCCAGCTTGAAGACAGGTAACAAGGTGCAGCCTCAGGGGATCCCAAAAGTCAGAGCAGAGGAGGTTCTACTGTATCCCGTGAGTAGGAAAGAAACAAGGTTTCTGATCACAGGCTGGCATGCTGAGGGTTTTCAGAAGATTAGTCTGGGGTGTGCAAGATGAACTGGACAAGAGTAAGCCAGAGAGGAAACCAGGGAGCAGACTAGCACCAATACCTTAGAGAACTTGGGAAATTCATCTACATTCTAGTCACTCATCATCATAATGCCTTATTAAGTAACTTACAAAGGAAAAAATAAGGTCTTAGACATTAGGTAGTGATGAAGATACTGGTTTTAGTGAGTCATCCTGTCCATTCTTACACTTACATGAGGGGGAAATTAAAACAGATATTCCAATAATTTAATAACTCTAAAAGCAGAGTTGAGCATATCTTATGAAGAATATAGGCATATTCTGCTTTTGGAAAACTGAAGATCAGAAAATTCTGTATTTCAAGGGAAGCAGACTTGGCCCAGTGGTTAGTGCATCTGTCTACCACATGGGAAGTCCACAGTTCAAACCCCGGGCCTCCTTGACCCGTGTGGAGCTGGCCCATGCACAGTGCTGATGCACGCAAGGAGTGCTGTGCCATGCAGGGGTGTTCCCCGAATAGGGGAGCCCCACACGCAAGGAGTGTGCCCCATAAGGAGAGCAACCCAGCATAAAAGAAAGTGCAGCCTGTCCAGGAATGGTGCTGCACACACGGAGAGCTGACACAACAAGATGAGACAACCAAAAGACACACAGATTCCCGTGACGCTGACAACAACAGAAGTGGACAAAGAAGATGCAGCAAATAGACACAGAGAACAGACAACCGGGTTGGGGGTTGGGAGGGGAGAGAAATAAATAAAATAGATAAATCTTAAAAAAAAAAAAGAAAATTCTGTATTTCAAAACATAAGCCAAAGATGTATAAAAAATATCAAGTACACTGAAAAGCCTAATTAACAAAGTGGGTACTTCAATTAGAGATATAAGATTCTCAGCCCACTGTCCTAGCAGACTACTTAGGACCCTGGAAAAAGCAAGTATGAATGAGGGATTACTTTGGGGGGTTGAGGGAATGGACCCATACCTGGACAACTTGATAACCAAGTAAATGGAGTTGCCGTTGTTTAATAGCCTCTATTCCTAGTAAATTTTTGCTGTTAAAACAAACTCTTTTGGGGCCATTAATGCATAGTGCTCCTCTGAAAAAAAAATCAAAGAGAAATAAACTTAGTTTTTATAACAATCCAAAATATTGTTTTTTTGGCCAAAGTTTACTCAAAATGTGGCTTTTCCTAATGGCCAGTACTCTCACATCAATCATGAATGTGTTACTATTTAGCCTACTGAAAAAGTACTTGGCTTAATTAATGATGCTGTTTATAAAATATTACAAGGAATTTCCAGAAAACATATCCTGAAATGTAGTTTTATTTCTGGAATTGTCTATTTTTCTCACCTTTTTAAGAAAATGATGCTTTCCTATTCACCTCAACAGGCCTTTTAACATAAAAACTAGAACAATTTCTTTATCTTTTGTGTACATCTTCATCAACTGTAAAAGGTAATACAAATCCTTCTTTATCTAATTTAATTTCAATATCTAGTGAGAGAAGGAAAAAATTCTTCATGTGATACCCTCACAAACAGTATCTTCCTTTACTTCTTTGTTCTGTTTTGATTTTTCCAAACTATATTTACCAATGGGACAGAAGGCTGCAAAGTAATGACCACAACCAAATGAGGATGTTCACTCACTCAGCTTCAAGAACAAGCCTGTAAGCCTGAAATTAGGGAGGCTTCCTGGGCTAAAGCAAGGAGTAGGTCCTCAAATTAACAGGGGAGCAGTAGGAACCACACACTTTCTCCTTCTCCTTACAAATGGTGGCACACTTTCAATTCACACAGTGAAGAAAATCCTCTAACTTCAGCAAAATTAGACAACTAAGCAGCTCAACACATCCATCTCTTCCATGTCTCCTGACAGCTAATGCAGCCCATGACCGTGGCACCCCACAACTGCAACATGTGGCCAAGGGGAGTGGCTGGTGTTCCCTTCCAAGCCCTCTGGTATATGCCATTCCTTCTGTAGAAAGGACCATGAGAGCAGGAGAGGTGGAACATGTGACCATTTGAAGCCTATCAAAGATGGTTCTCTTTGAGATGATTTTTTAATTGATGAAAGGAAGGACTTCGACTCAAAGTCAGCATAGTCCAGCAGCTATTTCTGGGAGGATCTGTGTGCTTATATGTGTGCTAATGTGGTAGCCACCAGCTATGGGAGGCTTTGGAGCACTTGAAATGTGATATAAACTTTACTTATGTTTAATGTAAATTTAAGTAGCCATCTGCACTAGTGGCTACTATACTGGACAATGCAGGCCTAGACTATAAGAGCAGCTAAACAGACATGAGCACTTACTGTGTTATTCCCTCATTTATTCCTTCTTACCATAAGTGTTTGAGGTCAATATTCTTCTTACTTAACATTTTACAGATGAGGAAGCAAACAGAAAAAGGTTAAAAAGGGTAAGTACACTGTGCAAAGACATTCTGCTACTCTGTGGCAAGCTGGATCCAAATACAGTCTATATACTATATTCTACCATCTACACTCTAGAGCCTCATGTGGGGCAGGGAAGATTCCATTTTGCATTCTGTGGCTACTAACCTCCACCTGTCTCCCAAAGAGATAACAACCACTAAGGTTCTGTAAATAAATCCCCTGTTCCTTACCTACTGTATACCAATAGGTTATTAACATTTTGGAAGCAAAGTAGGATCTTGCTCCTAAAAGGTCGATCAATTCAATTACCAGAGATTTATGAAAGTGAAAATCCACAGGGGTCTCCAGGGAATGGTATGGAGTAAAAAATGATTTCATTTGATATTTAGGAAGGAGTTTGGGATCCTAAAAATCATATATTCAATCATGAGAGAAAAATAAAATACAAAACCAGAGAATAAAGTGAAGGTAGTGAGTTACCTATGTATAAAAGAGTGATACAAAATTCATTTAATGAATGATATTTTTCTAGGACTTAAGACTGATATCTTTCTTAACACAGAAATGAAAAATATTCTTGTTATAGTTAAAGTGTAATAGCTCAAAATATTCTTAAAATGTGTCTTAAATGTAGTCCCTGAAAAAAGAACAATAAACATCATGACAATGCTGTCAAATTCAAGAAACATCTCTGAAACTCTCAGAATTGCTTTAAGGACCTGAAGGACACTCAGTTAAAATTTTTAATCCAAGAAGAAATGATAAAACTGACATCTCAACTCAATAAATAAAGGATTGCAATGGAACAACTAGTGCTGGAAAATTAGTTATCTGTCTAGTAAAGAAGAGTTAAACTCCTACCAAACTTCAGACTATGAGCATATCTCCTTTTACTGAGTTTTGCTTTATTGCACTTTGCAGATATTAGTGTTTGTTTTTTTAAATAAACTGAGGGTTTGTGGCAATCCTGTGTCAAGCAAGTCTATCAGTTCCAGTTTTCCAACAATGTGTGCTTTCTTCATCTGTGTCATGTTTTAATTGAGGTGTATACATTTAAAAATAAAAATAATGCTTTTGCATAATGAAAAGGCTATAGTACACGTGCAGTGGGAAACCAAAACATGCATGTAACTCACTTTATTATGGTGGCCTGGAACCCACAGGTGGATTAAAGATCCAATGGGGAAAAATTAGTAAATATTTGCACTAACACATATTTGGTGAAATAATCTTATGCATGATGGAAAAGTCAGGAATCATTAAAAGACAGGTAGATTTGGTCACACAAAACTTAAAAACACAAAGCAATAGAAAGATGAATTAGGGAGCAGGAAGGCAATTCCTAGGAAATACAAATGGCCAATAAACATTTGACAAAATGCTCAACTTCATTATTGCTCACTCAAATGCAATTTAAATACATGACAAGACACCCTTTTCCACTGAACTAAGTGGCAAAAGTTAACAGGACTAAAAAAACACAGCCACGTTCACTCACTGCTGGGGAGGTGTGACGTCTACCATTCAGAGTCACTACCTACTGACATTACACCACTGGTCCCACTCTTAACATTCTAGTCTGCAGCTGAAAGGAACATGGTTTGCAGTAGAATGACACACAAGGGTGTTTACTACAGCACTGCTGATAGAGACCAAAGTTGGAAAGAACCTGAAAGATCATAAGCTGGGAAACTGGTGAGTAAGTCCCATAAAATACTGCACCACTTTGAGAAAGAACGTATTTGATCCACACACATTGGCCTTGAGGAAGGTCTATGTATACTGGACATAATGGTAAATTATATGATATACTGGACATAAAGAGAAAAGAAAATTGGTTTATATATTTGTGTATGTTGGGCATAGAAAGCACAGTTACAAATTTGTTATTTCAGGGAAGGGAGGTGTTTGGGGTTAACTAATTTTAGTGTTTATATGCCTTGGCATTGTTAAAAATTTTTAAAAGAAAAGAGTAATGGCTTTCCACTTCTTTACCTTTTACCAGAATATGATCCTGAGTCAAGTTTGAAGGTCAAAGCAGAAGGTGAGGAAGTCTGTTGGGACTATTTCCAATCACACAAAAAAGGTGTGCTGTGAAGTTTATGAGAGTGAATCTTTATAGCACAGATACCACCTAAAATAAAGTCTACCAGAGAAGAGTGAAATTTCTGACTTGGTTAAAAAATGCACTCAGAAATAATTAGGATTTGTAGAGTTCAGAGATTCAGACTTTTTAATCAAATGGCTATTGTGCATGCTAAACCCTTTAAAACCCTTGAAGTGAATCAAGGAATATTAAGATTTGTATGCCTTCAACACTTGAAAACATCTAGAAATCTCACACAGCAGGAATTGGTTTTAGGGAGTCATCTTGTCTATTGTTACACTTACATCAGGAGAAAATTAAAACAGATATTCCAATAATTTAATAACTCTAAATCAGAGTTGAGCATAAATTATGAAGAATATAGGCATATTCTGCTTTTGGAAAATTGAAGGTCAGAAAATTCTGTATTTCAAGGGAAGCGGTCTTGGTCCAGTGGTTAGGGTGTCCGTCTACCACATGGGAGGTGTGCAATTCAAACCCTCCGGCCTCCTTGACCCATGTGGATCTGGCCCATTTGCAGTGCTGATGCAAACAAGGAGTGCCCTGTCACTCAGGGCTGTTCCCCACGTAGGAGAGCCCCACACGAAAGGAGTGTGCTCCATAAGGAGAGCCACCCAGTGTGAAAGAAAGTGCAGCCTGCCCAGGAATGGCGCTGCACTCACAGAGAGCCGACACACAAGATGACGCAACAAAAAGAAACACAGATTCCTGTGCTGCTGACAACAGAAGTGGACAAAGAAGATGCAGCAAATAGACACAGAGAACAGACAACTGGGGTCGGGGGTGGGAAGGGAAGAGAAATAAATAAAATAGATAAATCTTAAAAAAAAAAGAAAATTCTGTATTTCAAAATATAAGCCAAAGATTTATAAAAAATATAAAGTACACTGAAAAGCCTAATGAACAAAGTGCGTACTTCAATTAGAGATATAAGATTCTAAGTCCACTGGGCTAGCAGAATACTTAGGACCCTGGAAAAAGCAAGTATGAATTAGGGATTACTTTGGGGGGTGGAGGGAATGGAACCATACCTGGACAACTTGATAACTAAGTAAATGGAGTTGCCATTGTTTAATAGCCTTTTTTCCTAGTAAATTTTTGCTGTTAAAACAAACTCTTTTGGGGCCATTAATGCATAGTGCTACTCTGAAAAGAAAATCAAAGGGAAATAAACTTACTTTTTATAACAATCCAAAATATTCTTATTATTATTTTGGCCAAAGTATACTCAAGATTTGGCTTTTCCTAATGGCCAATACTCTCACATAAATCATGAATGTGTTACTTTTTAGTCTACTGAAAAAGTACTTGGCTTAATTAATGATGCTGTTAATAAAATCTTACAAGGAATTTCCAAAAAACATATCCTGAAATGTACTTTTAATTTCTGGAATCATCTATTTTTCTCACCTTTTTATGAAAATGATCCTTTCCTATTCACCTCAACAGGCCTTTTAACATAAAAACTACAACAATTTCTTTATCATTTGTGTACATCCATCTTCATCAACTGTAAAAGGTAATACAAATCCTTCTTTATCTAATTTAATTTCAATATTTGATGAGATAAGAAAAAAATCTTCATGTGATACCCTCACAAACACTATCTTCCTTTACTTCTTTGTAATATTTTTGTTTCTTCCAAACTGTATTTATGAATAGGACAGAAGACTGCAAAGTAATGACCACAGCCAAATGAGGGCGAGGATGTTCACTCACTCAGCTTCAAGAACAAGCCTGTCAGCCTGAAATTAGGGAGGCTTCCTGGGCTAAAGCAAGGAGTAGGTCCTCAAATTAACAGGGGAGCAGTAGGAACCACACACTTCCTCCTTCTCCTTACAAATGGCTACACACTTTCAATTCAGACAGTGAAGAAAATGTTCTAAGTTCAGAAAAATTAGGCAACTAAGCAGCTCAACACATCCCTCTCTTCCAGTGCCTCCTAAGAGCTAATGCACCCCATATCCGTGGCACCCCATGACTACAACATGTGGCCAAGGGGCATGGCTAGAATTCCCTTCCCAGCTCTCTGGTGTATGCCATTCCTTCTGTAGAAAGGGCCATGAGAGCAGGAGAGGTGGTACATGTGACCATTTGAAGCCTATAAAGATGGTTCTCTTTGAGATGACTTTTTAATTGATGAAAGGAAGGACGTGGACTCTAAGGCAGCATAGTCCAGCAGCTATTTCTGGAAGGATTTGTGTGCTTTTATCTGTGCTAATGTGGTAGCCACCAGCTATGAGAGGCTTTGGAGCACTTGAAATGTGATATATGATTAGGGAAATGAATTATAAACTTTACTTATGTTTAATTTAAATTTAAGTAGCCATCTGCACTAGTGGCTACTATACTGGACAGTGCAGGCCTAGACTATAAGAGCAGCTAAACAGACATGAGCACTTACTGTGTTATTCCCTCATTTATTCCTTCTTACCATAGGTGTTTGAGGTCAATATTCTTCTTACTTAACATTTTACAGATGAGAAAGCAAACAGAAAAAGGTTAAAAAGGGTAAATACACTGTGCAAAGACACTCTGCTAATCTGTGACAAGCTGGATTCAAATACGGTCTGTATATTATATTCTACCATCTACACTCTAGAGCCTCATGCAGGGCAGGGAAGATTCCATTTTGCATTCTGTGGCTACTAAGCTCCACCTGTCTCCCAAAGAGATAACAACCACTAAGGTTCTGTAAATAAATCCCCTGGTACTTACCTATTGTATACCAATAGGGTATTAACATTTTGGAAGCAAAGTAGCATCTTGCTCCTAAAAGGTCGATCAATTCCATTACCACAGATTTATGAAAGTGAAAATCCACACGGGTCTCCAGGGAATGGTATGGAGTAAAAAATGATTTCATTTGATATTTAGGAAGGAGTTTGGGCTCCTAAAAATCATATATTCAAACATGAGAGAGAAAAATAAGCTACAAAACCAGAGAATAAAATGAAGGTAGTGAGTTACTTATGTATAAAAGTTTGATACAAAATTCCTTTAAAAAATGATATTTTTCTAGGACTTAGGACTGATATCATTCTTTTTTTTATTGACTTTGTAATAATATTACATTAAAAATATATATGTGAGGTCCCATTAACCCCACCCCCCCACCCCCCCTCTCTGCCCCCCAACAACACTCGGTCCCATCATCATGACACATCCATTGGATTTGGTAAGTACATCTTTGGGCACCTCTGCACCTCATAGACAATGGTCCACATCATGGCCCATACTCTCCTCCATTCCATCCAGTGGGCCCTGTGAGGATTTACAATGTCCGGTGATTACCTCTGAAGCACCATCCAGGGCAGCTCCATGTCCCAAAGACGCCTCCACCTCTCATCTCTTCCTGCCTTTCCCCATACCCATCGTCCACCATGTCCACTTTTCCCAATCCAATGCCACCTCTTCTATGTGGACATTGGATTGGTTGTGTCCATTGCACCTCTATGTCAAGAGGAGGCTCAGATTCCACATGGATGCTGGATGCGATCCTCCCATTTTCAGTAGTAATCACTCTAGGCTCCATGGTGTGGTGGTTGTCCTTCTTCAACTCCATCTTAGCTGAGTGAGGTAAGTCTAAGCGCAACAAATCAGATTGTAGGTGCGGGAGTCTGTTGAGGCTCAGGACCTGGCTATCACATTGTCAGTGATTCAAATCCCCTAAATATATCTTAAACCCCAACATTAACTGCACCTCCAGCACATTAGCATGAAAGTCTTATGAAGGAAGATCCCATCTGAGTCCAGATTCATCACACATAAACACCATTTCCAAAGAGGGGCCATCTGCCCTGGTAGTTAACCCCTTCCGCCATGACCATAACTCCCATGGGTCTCTTTAGCCCTCAAAGGAACCAATATCTGGGGGTTGAATCTGCTTTATCTGTCTCTCTGACTCTGCTCAGTTGTGCATGAGGGCAATCCTTCTGCCAGCCTCCAGACTCTTTTTTAGAAACTCGTAGCCATATAAACTAATTTCTCCTTTCCATTTCCCCCTTACTTTAGGTCAAACAGCATTTTAAAGTCATGTTCTTTTATGTAGACATGGATATTCTGCTGATCCGCATTGAACCTTCCGTATAAGGTCCTTTTCCAGTTGCATCATCAGTTGGTAGTTGATAGTGGTCCCTCGTTGCCAGGGAGGCTCATCCCCGGGTGTCATGTCCCACGTTGGGGGGAAGGCATTTCATTTACATGCTGAGTTTGGCTTTGAGACTGGCCACATTTGAGTAACAGGAAGGCTGACAGGAGGAAATTCCCAGGCACAATGTTGCTCTAGGCCTTGTTCTTATTTTAGGCTTATCAGCTCACAAGCATAGTCATTAGCATCAGGGGCTCACTGTTGAACCCTCACTCCCTCCCGGTCCCCGCCGCTGTACCTGGGAGACTGTCGCTGCTCCCCTAGGGACCACGACAGAGCACCACTGGCCAGGAACCCAGTACCCCCCCTGCTGTGGTTTTTAATTGTTGCCACTATGAGTATATCCAAACATTACCATGCACACTGGACATATGTTCTGTACAGCTCCCTGTCAGCCATATATCACCTGTCATTGGTATCCCATAACAGTATCCCTCCATTGCCATTGTTGAAACACTCTGTGATCCAGAACTCCCCGAAATTTGAAGCCCAATATAATGTCATGGTCCCTTACTAGGGAATGGCATATAGCGATGGGTTTAAAGGATAGATAAAGAACTTGGACAAATTTAGATAAAGAACTTAGATAAAGAATGTTGACTTGAAAAAATTCCACATCCTATCTTTTTCTTTTTTTTTTTTTTTCCCCTAATTATTCAGCTTTTCTTCACAGGAGTCCTAGACCACAGCAATGCATATATATAATATACAGCACTCCCACACATCCACCAGAAAACCTTTTCCCTTCCACAGTGATACTCTTACGCCCTATTCATATCATATTTACTTAAAGTGATGTACAGAGTCTGAGACATTAGCTTTCTAACAAGGTGACATCTGTGCTTACATTATGGTGCACACTTTAGGATACACAGTTCTTTACATTTTTAGTTATCCTATGTTTTACATTATGGTTTACATTATCAGTCTGTCATCTCCTATATGTTATGGTGTAATATTACATGTTTTATATCCATCCTTGTGTACTCTCAAGAAACTCCTCTCTTACCCCCCATTTACTTTGGTTCCACACATTTAACATCCATTTCCCTTCCACCTTGGTGCCCACAGTGACAGCCAACCTCCGTTTCCTGAGGAGCCACTTCCAGAGATAGATGGAATAGTGTTCAGGGCCTAACTTGCTCAACTGCCCCAATGCCCTGGGAGCCACCCTTTCTCTCGAGGGATACAGTTCCCTCTATTTGATGGCATTAGTCCTCCCCAGGATGTGGGTCCACCCCCACTCTCACTACTTGGGTTTCTACCCCATGATGTCACCCACTCTGGCAGAATGAGCATTTAGACATTCCCCAGGAGCCCGAACTGCATCAGACCCTCCCCTCCGAGCATTCTAAACAGGTAACACTCTTTATTATATTTTGATATGATTTTCTCGGCATTTTACTCTCCACCAACACCTGACGTTCTCCTGTGTTCGTATGCTACCCCTCCCTCCCCCCACTTTTGGGCAACGTTACCCATCCATCCCTCCCCTGCCACCCTCAAGCCCGCAAAGCCCCAACCAAAGGCAACCCCTTGCCCCCCTTTTATCTCTTCTTTGTGTTCATACTTACCACCATCTCATCTTAAATTCCACCCCTGCAGACATCGGCTCATATCCTTCCTCCACCCTCTGATTTCCTGTAAGCCTATCGTTCAGTCTCTTGCTATCTAGGGCAGCTTGTTTATTTCATATCATTGAGGTCATATAGTATGTGTCCTTCAATGTCTGGGTTGCTTCACTCAACATAAGGTTCTCAAGATTCATCCATGTTATCACATGTGTTTATAGTGTGTTTGTTCTTACAGCCGAGTAGTATTCCATTGTGTGTATATACCACATTTTAATGATCCACTCATCTGTTGATGGGCATTTGGGTTGATTCCAACTTTTGGCGATAGTGAACAATGCTGCTATGAACATTGGTGTACATATATCCTTTTGCGTCCTTGTTTTCAGTTCTGCTGGGTATATACCCAGCAATGGTATTGCTGGGTCATATGGCAAATCTATATTCAGTTTTTTGAGAAAGCGCCATACTGTCCTCCAGAATGGTTGGATCCTTCTGCATTCCCACCAGCAGTGGATGAGTGTTCCCCTTTCTTCACATCCTCTCCAGCACTTGTATTCTTCTGTTTTTTTCATAGCTGCCAATCTTATGGGTGTAAGATGGTATCTCATTGTGGTTTTGATTTGCATTTCCCTGATAGCTAGAGATTTGGAACATTTTTTCATGTGCTTTCTTGCCATTTGTATTTCTTCTTCGGAGAAGTGTCTGTTTAAGTCTTTTTCCCATTTTTTAAATGGGTTGTTTATCTTTTTATTTTCAAGATATAGGAGTTCTTTATATATGCAAGTTATAAGTTTATTATCAGATATATGATTGCCAAATATTTTCTCCCACTGTGTGGGCTCCCTTTTTACTTTCTTGACAAACTCCTTTGAGGTGCAGAAGGCTTTAATTTTGAGGAAGTCCCATTTATCTATTAGTTCTTTTGCTGCTCGTGCTTTTGGTGAGATATTCATAAATCCATTTCCTATTACAAGGTCCTGTAGATGTTTCCCTACACTGCTTTCTAAGGTTTTTATGGTCTTGGCTCTTATATTTAGGTCTTTGATCCATCTTGAGTTGATCTTTGTATAAGGTGTGAGATGGTAATCCTCTTTCATTCTTCCACATATGGCTATCCAGTTCTCCAGACACCATTTGTTGAATAGGCCACTCTCTCCCAGTTGAGATGGTTTGGTGGCTTTATCGAATATTATGTGGCTGTATATGTGAGGTTCTATATCAGAGCTTTCAATTCGATTCCATTGGTCTATGTGTCTCTCCTAATGCCAATACCATGCTGTTTTCACCACCGTAGCTTTATAGTATGTTTTGAAGTCAGGTAGTGTGATTCCTCCAAATTCGTTTTTCTTTTTCAGTATGTCTTTTGCTATTCGGGGTCTCTTTCCTTTCCAAATAAATTTCATAGTTAGTTTTTCTAGTTCCTTAAAGAAGGCTGCATTGATTTTTATTGGGATTGCATTGAATGTATAGATCAGTTTTGGTAGGATAGACATCTTAATAATGTTCAGTCTTCCTATCCATGAACAAGGAATAGTCTTCCATTTATTTAGGTCTTCTTTGATTTCCTTGAACAATCTTGTGTAGTTCTCGGTGTATAAGTTCTTTACCTCTTTAGTTAAATTTATTCCTAAGTATTTGATTTTTTTATTTACTATTGTGAATGGTATTTGTTTCTTGATTTCCTCCTGATCTTGCTCATTATTGGTGTACAGAATTGCTACTGATTTTTGCGCATTGATCTTATAACCTGCGACTTTACTAAACTCATTTATGAGTTCTAGAATCTTCGTTGTAGATCTCTCAGGGTTTTCTATGTATAGGATCATGTCATCTGCAAATAATGAAATTTTGACTTCTTTCTTTCCAATTTGAATGCCTTTTATTTCTGGTTCTTGCCTCAGTGCTCGAGCCAGTACTTCTAAGACAATGTTAAATAGGAGCAGAGACAGTGGGCATCCTTGTCTTGTTCCTGAGTTTAGAGGGAAGGAGTCTAGGATTTCTCCATTGTAAACAATATTGGCTTTAGGTTTTTCATATATACTCTTTATCATGTTCAAAAAATTCCCTTTTATTCCAATCTTTTGGAGTGTTTTTATCAATAAAGGGTGCTGTATTTTGTCAAATGCTTCTTCTGCATCAATAGATAAAATCATGTGATTTTTTTCCTTCAGTCTGTTTATATGGTGTATTACGTTGATTGATTTTCTTTTTTTTTTTTTTTTTAATTTTTTTTTTTATTGACTTTGTAATAATATTACATTAAAAATATATATGTGAGGTCCCATTCAACCCCACCCCCCCACCCCCCCTCTCCCCCCCCCAACAACACTCGTTCCCATCATCATGACACATCCATTGGATTTGGTAAGTACATCTTTGGGCACCTCTGCACCTCATATACATTGGTTCACATCATGGCCCATACTCTCCTCTATTCCATCATGTAGGCCCTGTGAGGATTTACAATGTCCGGTGATTACCTCTGAAGCACCATCCAGGGCAGCTCCATGTCCCGAAGACGCCTCCACCTCTCATCTCTTCCTGCCTTTCCCCATACCCTTTGTCCATTATAATAGATTGATTTTCTTATGTTGAACCATCCTTGCATACCTGGGATGAATCCCACTTGGTCGTGGTGTATAATACGTTTCACGTGTTGTTGAATACGATTAGCAAGTATTTTGTTAAGTATTTTTGCGTCTAGGTTCATTAGAGAAATTGGTCTGTAATTTTCCTTTCTTGTGATATCTTTGTTTGGCTTTGGTACTAGGGTAATGTTGGCATCATAGAAGGAGTTGGGTAATGTTCTTTCTGTTTCGATGTTTTGGAATAGTTTCAGCAGGATTGGTGTCAGTTCTTTCTGGAATGTTTTATAGAATTCACCTGTGAAACCATCTGGCCCTGGGCTCTTCTTAGTTGGGAGATTTTTAATAACTGATTCTATCTCTCTGCTTGTGATTGGTTTGTTAAGATTATCAATTTCTTCTTTTGTCAATATGGGCTGCTTATGTGTTTCTAGGAATTTGTCCATTTCCTCTAGATTGTCATTTTTGTTGGAATATAGTTTTTCAAATTATCCTCTTATGATAGTCTTTATTTCTTTGGGGTCAGTGGTGATATCGCCTTTCTCATTTCTTATTATGTGTATTTGCATCTTCTCTCTTTTTTTCTTTGTTAGTGTTGCTAAAGGTTTGTCAATTTTGTTAATCTTCTCAAAAAACCAGCTCTTGGTCTTGTTTATCTGATCAAGTGCTTTCTTATTTTCTATTTCATTTAGTTCTGCTCTTATCTTTGTTATTTCCTTCCTTCTTCCTGTTGGGTTACTTTGTTGTTGTTTTTCTAATTCCTTCAAATGTGTAGTTAGTTCTTCAATTTTTGCTCTTTCTTCTTTTTTGATATATGAATTTATGGCTATAAACTTCCCTCTCAGTACTGCTTTTGCTGCATCCCATAAATTTTGGTATGTTGTGTTATCATTATCATTTGTTTCAAGGTAGTCATTGATTTCTTTTGAGATTTCCTCTTTGACCCACTGTTTTTCTAAGAGTGTGCTGTTTAATTTCCAAATCGTGGGGTGAAATCTGGGCTTCTGTCCCTTGCAAATCTCCAGCTTGACTCCACTGTGGTCAGAGATAATGTTTTGTATGATTTCAATCTTTCTGAATTCGTTCAGCCTTTCTTTGTGGCCTAGCATATGATCTATCTTGGAGAATGATCCATGTGCGCTTGAGAAAAATGTATATCCTGCTGTGTTTGGGTGTAGCGATCTATATATGTCTATTAGATCGAGCTCCTCTAATATACTATTCAGATGTTTGTTTCTTTGGTGATTCTCTTTTGAGATGTTCTGTCCAGAGTTGATAGTGGTGTATTAAAATTCCCCACTATAATTGTAGATGTATCTATTCTTTCACTTAGTTTTTCCAGCGTTTGCCTGACGTATTTAGAGGCACCCTTGTTAGGGCAATAGATATTTATGATTGTTCGATCTTCTTGACAGATTTTCCCTTTCACTAAAATGTAGTATCCTTCTTTGTCTCTCACAATTGTTTCACATTTAAAGTCTATTTTGTCTGATATTAATATAGCTACTCCTGCCTTTTTTGGTTATTGTTAGCTTGTATGATTGTTTTCCAGCCATTCACTTTCAATCTCCATGTGTCTCTGGGTCTAAGATGTGTCTCTTGTAGACAGCATATGGATGGGTCTTATTTCCTTATCCAATGTCCCAGTCTGAATCTTTTGATAGGTGAGTTTATTCCGTTGACATTCAGTGTTATTACTATCAAGGAATTATTTGTGTTAGCCATATTTTGATTGGATTTGTGTTTGCCATATATTGTCTGTATATATATATTTTTTGTCTTTTTTTTTTTTGTTGTTGGTCTTATACTCTCCTCCAACTTTGCCTTTCCTGTTTTTTCCTTTCTTCCTGCAGAACTCCCTTTAGAATTTCTTGAAGGGGAGGTTTCTTGTTGGTATACTCTTTCAGTTTCTGTTTGTCTGCGAATATTTTGAACTCTCCATCATGTTTGAATGCTAGTTTAGCTGGATAGAGTATTCTTTGTTGGAAATTTTTTTCCTTTAGTACCTTGACTATATCATACCACTGTCTTCTTGCCTCCATGGTTTCAGAAGAGAAATCAGCACTTAATTTAATTGAGCTTCCCTTGTATGTGATGGTTTTCTTTTCTCTTGCTGCTTTTAGGATTTTCTTTTGTCTTGAGCATTGGATAATTTGACAAGTATATGTCTTGGGGTGGGCCTGTTGGGGTTTATGACTTGTGGAGTGCGCTGTGCTTCTTGGATATGTACATCTGTCTCTTTCAGTAGATTTGGGAAGTTTTCAACCATTATTTCCTGCAACACTCCTTCTGACCCCTTTCCCTTCTCTTCACCTTCTGGAATGCCTATAATACGTATGTTTGAGCGTTTTGCATTGTCATTCAGGTCCCTAAATCCTAATTGGATTTTTTCTATCTTCTTATTGACCCCTTCTACTATCTGTTTGATTTCTGATGTACTGTCTTCCACATGACTAATTCTCTGCTCTGTCTCTTCTAGTCTGCTGATATTTGCTGCAAGTGTATTTTTTATTTCTTGAACTGTGGTGTTCATTCCCATCATATCTGTTATGTTTTTGCGTATGTCTGCAATTTCCCCTCCAAGTGATGTCTTCATGTTGTTAACCTCTTTCATTACTTCGTCAAATTTGTCGGTGATAAATGTTCTGAGATCTTTCATTGCTTGTGACAAGTTTTGCTCCCCTTCGTGATTATTGGTTTGTTGATTGGATTCAGCCATGTTTTCCTGATTATTGGTTTGGTTTGTAGATTTTTGTTGCTTTCTGGTCATCTCTTTATTTTGACGAATTTAATCAGTTCCTTAGCTTCTTTGTCTGTTCTTGGAGGTTAATTAGTTGTTATTTTTGCATAGGTGTTATATCTTCTCTTTGTCACTTTTTTCTTCTTATTCTAGTTACTTGTTGTTGGTTAAGTTCACTTTAGAGGAAAGTATTAGTGTTGGGGAAATGCAATTGTGTAAGCAAGGGAAAAGTGTAAAGTAGTATTGGTGATGTATGTTAACAAAGCAAGAATATGAGATCTGGGAGGATGGAGGTTAGATTCATGTAGATTGTATAGAATTATAGCTGTAGGTAGAGTACCTTTTATGAAGTAGATGACTGAATATGGGAGGAATATGGTATGAACTACAAAGCTATTGTTTTCATGAGAGAGGGAAAAAGAAAAGAAAGGTAATAGTTTCAAGAGTGGATAACACAAGTTCTTTATCTAACCTTTAAACTCATCGCTATATGCCATTCCCTAGTAAGGGACCATGACATTATATTGGGCTTCAAATTTCGGGGAGTTCTGGATCACAGAGTGTTTCAACAATGGCAATGTAGGGATACTGGTATGGGATAACAATGACAGGTGATATATGGCTGACAGGGAGCTGTACAGAACATATGTCCAGGGTGCATGGTAATGTTTGGGTATACTCATAGTGGCAACAATTAAAAACCACAGCAGGAGGGGTACTGGGTTCCTGGCCAGTGGTGTTCTGTCGTGGTCCCTAGGGGAGCAGCGACAGTCTCCTAGGTACAGCGGCGGGGACTGGGAGGGAGTGAGGGTTCAACAGTGAGCCCCTGATGCTAATGACTATGCTTGTGAGCTGATAAGCCTAAAATAAGAACAAGGCCTAGAGCAACATTGTGCCTGGGAATTTCCTCCTGTCAGCCTTCATGTTACTCAAATGTGGCCAGTCTTGAAGCCAAACTCAGCATGTAAATGCAATGCCTATCCCCCAACGTGGGACATGACACCCGGGGATGAGCCTCCCTGGCACCGAGGGACCACTATCAACTACCAACTGATGATGCAACTGGAAAAGGACCTTATATGGAAGGTTCAATGCGGATCAGCAGAATATCCCTGTCTACATAAAATAACATGACTTTAAAATGCTGTTTGACCTAAAGTAAGGGGGAAATGGAAAGGAGAAATGAGTTTATATGGCTATGAGTTTCTAAAAAAGAGTCTGGAGGCTGGCAGAAGTTTTGCCCTCATGCACAACTGAGCAGAGTCAGAGAGACAGATAAAGCAGATACAACCCCCAGATATTGGTTCCTTTGAGGGCTAAAGAGACCCATGGGAGTTATGGTCATGGCCGATGGGGTTAACTACCAGGTCAGATGGCCCCTCTTTGGAAATGGTGTTTATGTGTGATGAATCTGGACTCAGATGGGATCTTCCTTCATAAGACTTTCATGCTAATGTGCTGGAGGTGCAGTTAATGTTGGGGTTTAAGATATATTTAGGGGATTTGAATCTCTGGACTGACAATGTGATAGCCAGGTCCTGAGCCTCAACAGACTCCAGCACCTACAATCTGATTTATTGGACTTACCACACTCAGCTAAGATGGAGGTGAAGACGGACAACCACCACACCATGGAGCCTGGAGTGATTACAAGTGAAAGGGGGAGGATTGCATCCAGCATCCATGTGGAATCTGAGCCTCCTCTTGCCATAGAGGTGCAATGGACACAACCAATCCAATGTCCACATAGAAGAGGTGGCATTGGATTGGGAAAAGTGGACATGGTGGACGATGGGTATGGGGAAAGGCAGGAAGAGATGAGAGGTGGAGGCGTCTTTGGGACATGGAGCTGCCCTGGATGGTGCTTCAGAGGCAATCACCGGACATTGTAAATCCTCACAGGGCCCATTGGATGGAATGGAGGAGAGTATGGGCCATGTTGTGGACCATTGACTATGAGGTGCAGAGGTGCCCAAAGATGTACTTACCAAATCCAATGGATGTGTCATGATGATGGGAATGAGTGTTGCTGGGGGGGGGGGAGAGGTGGGGTGGGGGTGTGGGGTTGAATGGGACCTCACATATATATTTTTAATGTAATATTATTACAAAATCAATTAAAAAATAAAATTAAAAAAAAAGAGTGGATATCAGACAGAAAACAGAACAAAGGTTTTAGAAATTAAGAGTTAGACACTTTGTGGATCAAAGAACGGGAGGTGGGGAGTGGAATATAGGAGAGACAGTAGATGATAGTGGATATCAAGATGAAGGGGAGGGGGGATAGTGTAGGTAGCCTAAATCAGTTCACACAGAAATGAGGCAGTGGAGGATGGGAAAACCCAGCAAATGTGAGGTGTTCCCTGTAGCACCTATTGTATACTTGAATTAAAATAAAATAAGTGGAAGATGAGGGACAAGAGGGAAAGAGAAATCCGAAAAAAAAACTAATTATAATAAAGAAAAAAAGAAAGACAAGAAGAAAGGAAGAAAGAAAAAGAGGATGGGCAAACGGTGGGGAACAGATAGGGGGAAGAGAGATACAGGTATACACGTGTCACAATTGCAGCACTATCTAAAACAACAACCAAAAAACCCCTAAATAACTGTATAAAAAAAAAAGGACTTTGGGGGACACGCTAGGAGAAAAGACTAGGGGATAAAGCAATATTAGCAATCAGGGCGTCAAAAAGAGTAAAAAATAAGATAAAGTGAAAATAAAAACAAAACAATATGAACCAATAAAGATAAAACGCAAACGTTAAGGTCCAGGGCACTCAAGGACCCCAGGTAGACCCCAGGGTGTGATGGATTCAGGGGTGTAAAGTCTGAGACACTGAAGACTCAAGAGGTGTGAGTCTGGGGTGTGGACCGCCAGAGTCCAGGGGACCCAGACCTGGCAACCTCAAATCTGGTCCACAGAAAGCTTAGGAGCCCCGCAGTGCAACACAGCCCTCAGGGATCCCCGTAGCTGGTTGCCAGCCCTGTGGGGGAAGCCAGGTCTGCAAACTCTATATTGAATGTCTGATCCTTGCAATTCACCTACTCCTCAGGGTTTCAGCCTTTGGACAGCTCCCTCCCTGTGCTCCCACAAAACGGCCAATTGAGGGTGCCTCTACACCACAGCCAGTTCAATGACCCAGATCCCAAGCCCCGCCGGGTGGGGTGGGCTTCAGCTGGAAACGCCGAAAACAGACTCTAAGATCCGAAATCCCAAACTTCGCAAAATATTCCCCAATCGGCTTCCAGACGTGTCCTCCTCCCTCACTGCACCCTACAACAGTCTCCCAATTGTGTCCCCTTATTGCCCAAAATCCAATTCCGTTGCAGATTGGCAGCCGGACCTGTGGGGATGGGGCTCCAGGTGGAAGCGCTACCCCCCCTGTCCGGCGACCAAAACGTCCCCCGCTTCACAACAAAACACCGTCTGTCTCCCAAATCGATCTGCAAAGGAGTCTTGTCCCAACAACCCCTCACCGGCCGGCCCAGTATCCGTGAATTTCTCAGCACCGCAAAGCCTCCAGAAAAAGGAAAAAAAAAAAACAAAAACCCTGGCCACCGCGGCTCCTGATATCATTCTTAACACAGCAATGAAAAATATTCTTGTTATAATTAAAGTCTAATAGCTCAAAATATCTTTAAAATGTGTTTTAAATGTAGTCACTGTAAAAAAGAACAATAAACATCATGACAATGCTGTCAAATTCAAGAAACATCTCTGAAACCCTCAGAATTGCTTTAAGGACCTGAAGGACACACAGTTAAAATTTTTAATCCAGGAAGAAATGATAAAACTGACATCTCAATTCAATAAATAAAGGATTGCAATGGAACAAATAGTGATGGAAAATTGCTTATCTGTCTAGTAAAGAAGAGTTAAACTAATACCAAACATCAGGCTATGGGCATATCTCCTTTTACTGAGTTTTGCTTTATTGCACTTTGCAGATATTGTGGTGTTTTTTTAAAAATAAACTGAGGGTTTGTGGCAATCCTGTCTCAAGCAAGTCTATCAGTTCCAGTTTTCCAACAACGTGTGCTCGCTTCATCTGTGTCACATTTTAATTGACGTATATACATTTACAAATAAAAATAATGCTTTTGCATACTTAAAAGACTATGGTATATGTGCACTGGGAAACCAAAACATGCATGTAACTCACTTTATTATGGTGGTCTGGAACTGAACCTGCCAAATCTCTGAGGTATACCTATATAATAAATCCCAGGTGGATTAAAGATCCAATGGGGAAAAATTAGTAAATATTTGCACTAACACATATTTGGTGAAATAATCTTATGCATGATGGGTGAGTCAGGAACCATTAAAAGACAGGTAGATTCAGTCACACAAAACTTAAAAACACAAAGCAGTAGAAAGATGAATTAGGGAGCAGGAAGGCAATTCCTAGGAAATACAAATGGCCAATAAACATTTGACAAAATGCTCAACTTCATTATTGCTCACTCAAAAGCAATTTAATTACATGACAAGACATCCTTTTCCACTGAACTGTGTGGCAAAAGCTAACAGGACTAAAAAACTGTGCATTGGAGGTGGGGGTGACACAGCCACCTTCACTCACTGCTGGGGAGGTGTGACATCTACCATTCAGTCACTATCTACTGACATTACACCAGTGATTCCACTCTTAACATTCTAGTCTGCAGCTTACAGGAGCATGGGCCCCAGTAGAATGACATGCAAGGTTGTTTACTACAGCACTGCGGATAGAGGCCAAAGGTGGAAAGAACCTGAAAGATCATAAGCTGGGGAACTAGTAAGTCCCATAAAATACTGCACCGCTTTGGGAAAGAACGTATTTGATCCATACACATTGGCCTTAAGGAAGTTCTATATATACTGGACATAATGATAAATTGTATGATATTCTGGACATAAAGAGAAAGGAAATTGGTTTATATATTTGTGTATGTTAGGCTTAGAAAGCACAGAGTCAAATTTGCTATTTCAGGGAAGGGAGGTGGTTGGGGTTAACTAATTTTAGTGTTTATATGCCTTGGCATTGTTTAAAAAATTTTAAAAGAAAAGAGTAATGACTTTCCATTTCTTTACCTTATACCAAGAATATGATCCTGAGTCAAGTTTGAAGGACAAAGCAGAAGGTGATGAAGTCTGGTGAGACTATTTCCAATCACACAAAAAAGGTGTGCTGTGAAGTTTATGAGAGTGAATCTTTATAGCACAGACACCACCTAAACCAAAGTCTACGAGAGAAGACTGAAATTTCTGGCTTGGTTTAAAAATGCACTCAGAAATAATTAGGATTTGTAGAGTTCAGAGATTCAGACTTTTTAATCAAATGGCTATTGTGCATGCTAAACCCTTTAAAACCCTTGAAGTGAATCGAGGAATACGAAGACTCATACACTTCAACACTTAAAACCATCTAGAAATCTCATACAGCAGGAACTGGTCCTATAGGACAAGACAGAAATGGGGTCAATTTACCAAAGAAAAGGCTAGCTGTTGCACCTAGATCCAAGTAAATGAAAGCTTTCCCTTTTAATAAAGTTATTCAGACAGGTCAAAAGAGAAGTGACTTAGTTTTCAGAAGGGGCACAAGAAAACTGTTCGCCCTCAGTGAAATAATGCCATACACTTTTTGTTTTTACCATATAGAAAGGATATTCTAGGACTGAGGATAAGTACAGTTGTGTTAGTTGTGATAGACTAAATATGTCCAGATATGATTCTTCACCTGAAATGAAAAGTATCCCAAACAGTTACATTTGAATTTTAGTACATGTAATGGAAAAAATCATAAACATACAGAACTAATTCATTCATTCCAAAAGTGTGATGGATTTTTAAGTGACATTAGGAAATGAACTTGTTAGAATTATGCTCTCATGCTTGCTTAACCAATGACATCTCATTTTGACTTCTATGAACCCAAGCTCCTAACTTCTGCCCCTTGGTGGGATTCAGGCAGCTACAGTGGCAGACCCCTGTTAATGGGAGCATCTTGATGATCCCCCACAGGAGCATGAATGGCCCGTTGATGTGCTGATGTCTTCCACCTATGGGAAGCACATCCACCAGCTCATCAAGCCAGTGAACCCTGACCACAGCTGTGGCAACCACATGAGGGCTGACTTCTACAGGAAGAACGACATCCCCAGCATCAAGGCTCCTGGCTCTGGACACTTTTCTCCAGTCTGAGGTTCGCCCCAGGCCCCAAAGTCCCAGGGGCTCCTTTCACAGGGATTGGGGAACCTGCGGACTTATATCCTGGTTGTATTGACTTCTAGAAACTGCAGGGATGCCCCTGTCTGGCCTTATGGTGGGGACAATGAAAGACAAGCAGCTTTCCTAAGGGGCCTTGGTCAAAACTCTGGCAGACACCTTTAGGATGTAGGCACATCCAGCAGGTGGATTTTTACATGAGAATTTCAGATTATGTGATGCTGGTGACTCATTGACTGCAAGCACCTTCACAACATTAAAAATATCCCCCACCTTAAGTGACTGGGATTTTGTTCATGGATTCTCTGCATTTGTATTTGGGGAGGAGTGTGCAGTTATTTTCCTAACAGTCACAGAAGCCACTACTACCTGATATTATCTCTAGTGTACCTAAAACAATGCTTTCATTTTACTTTCTTCAAGAGGAAATATCAGGAAAGTTACATTTTAGCACAATTGAACTCTAGATATACTGCAATGCACTTTCCCCCCAATGATCTGAACTGCTAATAATGGAATTTTGTTCACTCGAGGACAAAAATCCCTAGGCAGGATGGATGGCTCTGGTGTCCAGCATTTTCTGTTGTCACCCTGAAAGTGAGAAGCAGCTGAGGTCATGAAGAAAGCATTGGGCTTGGCATTCACCAGGGTTGGATAAAATTCTGTCTCCTCCTTTTTCTAGCTCTGAGGTCTCTCTGAGCCTACATTCCGCCATCTTTACAGTGGGGGATGCTAACTTCATCTGTCTGAGTCTGGCTGGTCAACTGTAACATATACCATAGGCAGCAGGAATTCAGTGTCTCAGGGTTTGGAGGTTAGACACCAAATCAAGGGATTAGCAGCCACACAGTCCTGCAGGGGGGCATCCTGCTGGTGGCTCAGCCTCTGCTCATCACATGGCCATCTGAATCCTGTGGTCTCCACTTCTGCACAGGAGTTCATCTGTCTAGATCCTCTCCTTGGGGGGTCTCCAGTCCTGTAGGATGAAGGCCCTCCTGGCTCAATTTGGTTTTATCTTAATAGGATTTTTGAGATTCTTCCAAATAGCTCCCACCCACAGCACCAGGGACCAGGATTTGAATGTGTCTTGGTGAATATGAGTCAGCCCCCATCACTAAGTCTGTGGGGGGCTTGGTGAGCTCCCAGAATTGGTCATAAAACAGGTGGTCCTCTGGTACACCACCCTGCTCATCAATCCTGGTGATGACCATCAACTTTGGGTGTTTTTTAAGCAGTCGCTTTTAACCTCACTTGGAAATGTTTACTTTGGATAGAATTTGAAAAATTGTTTGAGTGTTAAGATACCATCTATATTTTTAATGAAGTGATCCCTTGGAAGAGATAATCCCTCATCTTTTGTGATTAAATTCTCCAGTTTAGTAGTTGATGGGTAGGTGATTTAGTTGATTTCAACCCTGATTCCGCAATCATTGGTTTTATTGTTTTGAAGACCAGGTCATTCTCAAAGGACCCATGACATTGAATTACTGGTAATTTCAAGGCTGAGTGACTTCTAAATATATCTTTATTAATTAGAAACCAGCTTTTTTTTCACAATATGTGCCTTTTATTTTTTTCAAACAATTAACAATATTTTATTCAGAATGCCTTTGGGTCCATTATATCATATTGGTAATACCATTAAAAAATATGTAAATTTTGGGTTATAGATATTTTTATAAATAACTCTTTCTTCAGTCTAGATTACCAAGAAAAACAAAGCATCTGTAGGAGATGCCTTCATCTGAAAGTGAAAGCAATAAATTAATTTCAAAGTTAAGTTATTTTCATTTAGTTTAAAATAGACCTTTAACCTTATAGTGCTTATTTTTAATAAGCAGGGTTTGAAATGGGCAAGATTTCAAAAGCTCTCATGTTTGTTAGATGGCTAGGGAAATTAAATGTATTTCTGTAGATGAGACATTTTCAACTTAAATGTGTTAAGTATGCCCATTAAAGCCATATCAAGCAGAAACATATTCTAAGATTAAAATAATGTGCTTTACTTAATCAGATTTCCACCACTAGTCGAAAATGATTTTTCTATTGTTATACATATCTAGAACAAGGGGAAGTGGAGTTGTTGCTGCCTTTAAGAATTGCACATTGAGTTTGGAAAAAGAATAATATAGAGGATTCAAGATAAAGCCTAGTAATTTCTAAACAGATGTTTTGAAATACTGGAATTTTAAAGGGTGTGGGCTTAAAGTGTTTGTGTGTTTTCTAAAGATTTTATTATTTATTTATTCATTCATTTATTTTATTTATTTATATATTTCTCGCCCTCTCATTATTTGTACTCACTGCCTGCTCTCTATGTCTAGTTCTTTTTTTTTTTAGGAGGCATCTGGAACAGAACCCAGGATCTCTCATATGGGTGGGAGGTGTTCAGCCACTTGAGCTACATCTGCTCCCTGCTTGCAGCATCTTTTGTAGTATTTCCTCATTGTGTTGTCTCGTTGTGTCATTTTGTTGCGTCAGCTTGCTGCACCATCCCTTTGCATCAGCTCTCTGTCTTGTTAGTTTTCTTAAAGTGACACTGGGAACCAAAGCTAGGACTTCCCAAGTGGTGCCCAACTGCTTGAGCCACATCTGCTTCCCCTAAAGCACTTTTAATGAAAGAATACTTCCTACAAAGCTTAAGGGGTTTAGGAGAACTTTGAGTATGGGCATTTTTACTCACCTATGGATGTCAGTGTTCATTGGCTTGACAGAAGTGAACTCCAAGGTTTCTGATTTGCATTTTTAGCTCACAGAGTTGTTTTCAGTTGCCTGAAGCTTTGGGTAGGTTTTACTCAGTCTTAGAATTCAGGGAAGAGGCAATTTTTCATTCCATTCTTGCCTCAGGCACTGGCAACTGTGAAAATTTGGAGAAGTCCCTTATCCTCTCTGCAACTCAGTTTTGTTTTTGTAAAATACAGGGACTGGTCTAGTGCCTGGACTCTCAGCCACAGGGTCTCAAGAATGACCTTGAATCAGAGTCTCCTGGACAACTGTTAAATAAAACAGCCTGGCCCATCCCTGGAGTTTCTGATTCAGCAGGTCTGGATCTGGGTCTGAGAATGTACATTTCTAACAAATTGCCAGGTGATGCTGTGGCGGCTGGCAGGTGGGTTGGGGGAACCCCACTCAGCCAGGACCGTGTATGCACAGAGTTTCATCAGGTAGACTCTGATCATAATGCTGATTGCTTTTAAGGCCTATTGGTTAGAAAGACTGCTGATAAATCCTCAGGAAAGAAAAATCTTCCTTTTGTGCTCTTTTTGCCATAAACCCCAAATTGAGATAATCTCTTGGGGGGAAATGGGGGGGACCATATTTAAGAGAATTTAGCAATCACTGGCTGTGGATAACTGAAATTAAAGCTGGGTGAATTTAGTCTGAAAGTATTATTTAAGTGTAAATTCTAAACTAACCTTTCCTTTGTTTATGGTTACTTCAAGCCTAACCTCACCCCTTGCCTTTGCCTATGGTTATTTCATAATAGCTTCTGCCCCTACAGGCCAGAGAAGAGCTGGGACATCACTGTCTCCTGTCCTGGTATTAGTAACCCTCTCTCTCATGAATTCAAGTGTAAATTGAATAAATTGCTGCCTAATGGCATAAGGTTAAATGACCACTGGAGTTTTATTATCTCCAAAATTAAAAAAAAAGGCAGGGGGAGGTGGAGAAGTCTCTTGTCCTGACTGTCAATGTTCCTAGGAGTGGCAATTCATGAGAGAAACCAGTCTGTCTCCCTGAGGCTTCAAATAGCCTCAGTAAATATATATAAAATTAATCTTGTTGCTTATCCAAATTTCTGCTAAATTCAAAGTAAAATATAAAGTTCTGAATCAAAAAATGGTGCTAAAGCATTGAGAACATTTTGATTACAATCCATTAAATAAGAAAGAAAATTCTTGTGTAAAACTGCAGTCATAGTGCAAATTAAGAAAAGTTTCAGGAGTCTTTGAAATGTTTTGCAATCACACTTGTTTTGTAAAGATTAGAAGTTTAAAGTAACTAAAGTTTTGTTTTTGTGTCAAACTATTTATGTCTGCCTGTTTGCTCAAATTGTTGAGGTTAAATATGCATTTATATAAGTAATATATATTTCTGGACCCCAAATTAAACTAAACAGTATATAAAATAATGCAAATTATAACATCAATGAGTTGTGTTTCTGTGTCTACCTCTGTGTCTGCCCATTTGCTCAGTGTATATCTTCATACATCAGGATAATAATATCAAATTAACAAATGAAAATTCTTAAAAGAGCTCTATTCAAATTGTTAAAATTAAATATGCAGTTATATATGTAAATAAATATTCTTAAAGCCCAAATTAATCTAAGCAGGATGAAAAAGTCGTATAGAAATCTGATTATAGAAACAATTAGGAAAGGGCCTCCTTTTGCAAGAGCTTTAAAGGCAAGACTAGGTGTGGCAGATTAAACCTATCTACTAGGCAAGGGACTTAAGAATCAGTTTGCCCTGTCATTTCCCAGTTTAAACCCTTTATCAGCCATAAAATGTAAAAAAACAAAAAAAACAAAAACAAAGATTAGGTTAGTTTTCACACAAGGGGAAAAAATGTTGATTGGTGTAACCTGGAGGCCTGCTGCCTCAGTCTCCCACTCCCGGGTTGGACAGCAGTGGAGGAGACCAGTTTAGGCCAGTCCTATGGGCAGTGGAAGGATGCCCAAAAAGGAGCTAGGTCGGTTACATTTCAGCACTAAATTCTATTCCTTATCTGACAAAGGGGAGCAGGTAAAAACTAAAATGGTTAGAACGTGATAGAGGAAGCAGTTAAATCACAAAATTTTGTGCGGGAAGGTTAGATCTTCTCAAATAAACTGTAACTTTAGAAGTATCCAATCTATAGAGAAACAGAGGAAAAGCTTGTGTGCTAGGCTTCAGGATATAAATCATGTCATTTTTCTTTGTTCGGGGCACCAGCCATATCTGGTTCTGCATCCCTTCTTGCAAAATTGAGAATAAATTCTTTTCTTCTCCACAATCTGGTAAGCCTTATTTTCTTCCAGAAGATTTCTTTCCAACAACAAAAAGGTAATTAGTGGCTCTATTAACAAATTTCAGTCAGTAATAATGAAAAGTCCATAAAAACTATGGAAAGATCTTTCCTGGATTATGATTAAACAAATTAAGTAATTGTGTAATGTGTTTTAAAGCCTGGTAGTCAGTATGCTTTTAAATTATTTATTTTCATAACTTAAACAAAGAAAAGAAGTTTTTAGCTTCCTGTAAGGGAAAAAGAGAACATTCCTTACATAAACTATAATGTTTTCAATTTTATTTAACTTGAGTATAATCTCCGATAGTCAATTTATAAACTAAATTAACATTATATGTACGAAATCTTTAGAGTAATGAAAATTGTAAGTTCACATTGGTGAGGCTAAAGGAAAAAGATTGTAGATAAGCTCTCTTAAATAAATTGAGTCAATTTCTTTAGTTGGTAATTATAATTTAAAAAGTTTATTTAAACATGAGGTGGCTAGTCAAAGTGGTTATAGTCAATTATAAAGAGTTTGTAAAACATCTTCCAAACTGAAAATATTTAAATTGTTCTAGTTCTAAAAGTCATTGTTAACTAAAAACTTAGATTGGTATTGGTTGCAAAAATAACTCCGTGATAATAAAACCTGTCTGAAGACCACCGCAAGGTACATATTTAAGTAAATGATAATAAAAAGTTATCTTGATTCTATTGGAAATCTTCTGTTTTCATTTTAACAATGAAAAATATTTTTTCCCTTTATCACTGAAGTAAAGTACCTATTGTTATCTTCATAGTAAAATTGTGTAAGTAAACAGTCATTTGATATGTGTTGCATTAAATTGTTTAAAATATATATAAAAACAAGGAATAAACATTAACATTTTCAAACTCTTGTGCATTCAAACCAGGCCTTGAATACATGACAGGTTGCCTGTCCATGTGAGTTATTGGCTAGGCTGGTCACTGACCCCTCAATTAAAAATATTTGCTATATCAGCCTCTGGTTCTGCTCCTGAAGTCGATGGAAACTATGTTGCAGTTTCAAGCTCCTGCAGCAGTCAATGATGACTCGGTACAGCCAAGTGTACACAATGGATATTGCCTCCAGACTGGCACTGTTCCATAGTGTCTGAGAGCACTATGCACCAGTCTAGTAGAATACTAGAAAATCTCTCAAAGATCAAGGATGCTGCAACTTGCTCACTGCATGAAGAACATGCTAAGTGGAGCCATGATACCAGGATACTGTAAGTAAAACTTAAACACAATTGGAATTATGGCCTGCTCTCATGGAGAGATAACATGTAAAGTATTACAAACCTGAAACTTAAAACTATTAATTGCAACTCTAAATCCTTTGCATTAGGTAATAATACATTAATTAATATCAAGTGCTGTACTCTTATCCTGTACTAAATATATGCCTAATAATTATAACATTATCTTTTCTATTTTGGATCAAGTGCGAGAGTATATTGGACATGTTAAACTCCTAGTGAATTCATTTTCTGAACAGTTAATAAACATGTCTGTAGAATGGGGTGGCAGTCTCAGCCAGGCTCAGTCAACTTACTATATTCTACTGTACTCTACTGTGTAGCAAGAGTGAGGCTTGCTTGCTGATGGTGAGTCACCTATTTCACAAGTCAAAATTACTAGAAATTGTACAATTAAAACCAAGGTGTAGAACACCTTTATTCTGTAGTTCTGATCACTCCCACAGCTGAAAACTAAGTGAATTTCCAACTTGGTGTTCTAATCCTGAATGAAGCCAGTTGCCCAGGGAGTGCCAGCTCACCAGGAGCATCTGACAGAGTGAATGAGTGCCAATCATTGAACAGGTTAGAATGTGTCTTCAGACAAAGCTAAGTGTCTGTTGCAATTTCTCTCTAAAGATAAATAACTTTAAAATGTATATATATATATTGTTCCAACCAGTTTTTTTAAAAAGGAGTGCCATCTTTATAAGCACCTAACCTTGTCTACCTCTGTAATCCAATGAGCTTTTTAAAAATGGGTATTCCAAATTTTTAATTAAGTTTGTTTTTTTCAGAATGAACATCTTATTAACCATATGAAAACTTCATCCAACTTCATACAGAATGCCAGATCCATCTTTCTCCAGTTAAAATAAAATAAGAGTTTTGCACCTTGTTAGGCAATGACTACAGCCCATGGCCAACAGGAAGCAGTTACAGAAAAGAGATCATCTCCCTTCAGCACCCATTTTAGATTAAAGGTGTAAACTCTTTAACGGTAAAATAAAATTAATAGATGGACCTGGAACCTGACTGGAAATCTGCGTGAGTGCCGGTGGCCCAAGGATGACTACAGGGGCCCACGCCCCAGGATTCTGCTCTCCAGAATAAAAACTTCTAACTCCTAAAAACAGTCCTGGATGCTACACTGAAGATTGATAAATAATCAATTAAAACAACAAACGGCCATCCACCTCATAGCTCCAACAATATAATACCAAAGCTTAGTGAGTTAAACTTTAGCAAAAGGGGGAAATGATGTGGGCTATGGGTGGGAGGCTCTTTGTCTCTTCAGAGATAACCTAAGCTGTCTGACTTGTGGGTGTGAAATGGTAAGAGCCTGCAGTCCTGTCCTTGGTAACAATGGCAATGACTCCAGTCCCAGGAAACAGTTTAACAATGCAAGGTCTGTAAACTTTAAGCATTTAGGGGAAATGCAAACCAAATATGCTAAAAGCTTATCTAGAATATATGAGTCCATGATAAAAGCTTACCTAGGATGTGGAAGATATATGCTAATTCAAGCCTATTGAGAATGGAAACAAAGGGACCATTTAATGTTTCCTCTCTGTATAAAAGGGATTCAAAAATCTTGTTTGGGGCTCGGGATTGAAACAGAAAGCTCCTGAGTAGTCCGCCAATAAACCATTTTTCCTTCTCAAAATCATTCCTGAGTCCTGGCCTCTCTATACACAAATAATTGAACTTCTCTCAAATTCTACAACAGTATCATACTATTTTCTGTCTTTTTACCATTTATTTTACCATTTGTAATAATCTTCATCTCAACACTATTCTCCAAGTCTCTCTTTTTTTCCCTTTCAGGATGCAGTAGTTCCTTTTGTATCTCTTGTCAGTCTTTTGGTAACATATTCTATTAGGATTTGTTTTTTTTTCCTATGAAAACTTTGGACTCACCCTCATTTTTGAAGTTCAGCTTTGCCAGATACAGAATTCTTGGCTGATGGTTTTTCTTTTTAAGTACATTAAGTACTTCATACCACTTTCTTCTCTCCCCATGGTTTCAGATGTGAGGTCAGCACTTAATCTTACTGAGGTTCTATTGTATGTGATGCTTTTCTTTTGCTGCTTTCAGAATTCTTTTTATCTCTTATGTCTGTCATTCTGAATAGTAGGTGTCTCAGAGTAGGTCTATTTGGATTTACTCTACTTCTGGTGCATTGTCCTTCTTGGATTTTGATATTTATATCCTTCATTGGATATTAGGATCCTATCAGATAAATGGTTACTAAATATTTTCTTCCATTGGGTAAGCTGTCTTTTTACTTTCTTGATAATCTCCTTTGAGGTGCAAAATGTTTTAATTTTGAGGAGGTCCCTATTTTTTTCTTTTGCTTTTGTGTTTTGGGTGTGAAGTTCATGTAACAATTTCCTATTACAAGTTCCTGTAGATGCTTCCCTACATTGTCTTCCAAGGTCTTTATGGTCTTGGCTCTTATATTTAGATCTCTGATCTATTTGAGTTGATGTTTGTATAAGGCATGAGTTGGTAATCCCCTCGTTCTTTTGCACATGGATATCCAGTTCTCCAAGGACCATTTGTTTAAGAGGCCATTCTTCCCAGTTTAGTGGGCTTTGTACTTTTTTGAATATCAGATGACTGTATATGAGAGGATATATGTCTGAACTCTCAATTCAGTTTCATTGGTCAGTGTGTCTATCCTGCCAATACGAAGCTGTTTTGACCACTGTAGCTTTATTGTATGATTTAACATCAGGTAATATGGTTCCTCACATTTCATTTTTCTTTTTCAAAAGTCTTTGACTGTTTGGGGCCTCTTTCCCCTCCAAATAAATTTCATAGTTAGACTTTCCAATTCATTAAAAAATGCTGTGTTGATTTTTATTGTGTTTACATTAACTGTGTAGATGAGTTTAGATAGGATAGTCATCTTAATGATGTTTATTCTTCCTATTCATGAACGTGGAGTATTCTTCCATTTATTTAAGTGTTCTTTGATTTCTTTTAAGAATATTGTGTAGTTTTCTGTAATATAAGTCCTTTACATGTTTAGTTAAATTTATTCCTGGGTATTTGATTTTTTAATTGGTATTGCAAATGGTATTTTTTTCTTGATTTCCTCCTCAGATTGTTTAATATTGCTGTAGAGAAATCCTACTGATTTTTACACATTGATATTATACCCTGTGACTTTACTGAACACATTTATAAGTTCTAGAAGCTTTGTTTTAGATTTCTCATGGCTATCTATGTAGAGAATCATGTCTTCTGCAAACAGTGACATTTTACCTCTTCCTTTCCCAATTTGGATGCCTTTTGTATCTTTTTCTTGCCTCATGCCCTACAAGGTACTTCTAACACAATTTTAAATGGGAGAGGTGATAGCAGGTATTCTTGTCTTGTTCCTAATCTTAGAGGGAAAGATTTTACAATTTCAGCATGTATATGATGTTAGTTGTGTGTTTTTCATGTATATCCTTTATCCTGTTCAGAAAGTTTCCTTCTATTCTTATATTTTGCAGTATTTTTATTAGGAAAGGGTGGGTATTTTGTGAAATGCTTTTTCTACATCTATAGATATGATCATGTGATTTTTATTTGACCTGATTATATGGTGTATTACTCTGATTGATTTTCTTATTTTTAGGTTTCCTTGCATACCAGGGAAGAAACCCACTTGGTCATGGTGTATAATTCATTTGATGTGTTGCTGAATATAATTAGCAAGTATTTTGTTAAGGATTTTAGTATCTAGGTTCATTTGAGAGTTTGGTCTGTTAATTTCCTTTCTTGTGGTGTCTTTGTTTGCCTTTGGTATTATGGTAATGTTGACATCATAGAATAAGTTACACAATGTTTCTTTTATTTCCATTTTTTTGTAAGAGTTTAAGCAGAATTGGAGTTATTTCCTTCCAGATGTTTGGTAGAAGTCACCTGTAAGGCTGTCTGACCCTGGGCTCTCCATAGTTGGGAGGATTTAATGACAGATTCTTTCTCTTTACTTGTGATTGGTTTGTTGAGATCATCAATTTCTTCTTTTGTGAATGTCAACTGCTTATGTGTTCTTGTTGGTATATAGTTTTTCAAAATATCCTCCTATGATTCTTTTTATTTCTGTGGGTTTAGTGGTGATATCCCCTTTCTCATTTCTTATTTTGTCTATTCACATCTTTGCTCTTTTTTCTGTGTTTAAAAAACCATGGGAAAAAGCTAAGGGTTTGTAAATTTTATTGGTTTTCTCAAAGAACTAGCTCTGTTTTGTTTATTTTTTCTAGTGCTTTCTTATTTTCTTTTTCATTTAGTTCTGCTCTGGTCTTTGTTATTTCTTTCTTTCTTCTTTCTTTGGGGTTATTTGTTCCTTCAATAATTCACCTAAATATGCAGCTATTTGTTGGATTTTAGCTATTTTTTCTCTTTTGATATATGAATTTATGGCTATGAATTTCCCTCTCAGTACAGCTTTTGCTGCATCCCATAAATTTTAATATGTTGTGTTATCATTTTCACTTATTTCAAAGTAGTTGCTGATTTCTTTTGAGATTTCTTCCTGGGCCCACTGTTTGTCTAAGTGTGTGTTGCTTAACTTCCATATCCTTGTGCCTAATCTGGTTCTCCAGTCCTTGCAGACTTTCAGTTTCATCCCACTGTGGTCAGAGAAATTATTTTGTATGATTCCAATCTTTCTGAATTCATTGAGACTTTCTCTGTGGCCTAGCATGTGGTCTGTCTTGGAGAATGATCCATATGCACTTGAGAAGAATGTATTTATGCTGTATTTTGTTGTAGTGTTCTGCATATATCTATTAGGTTCAGATCCTCTAATATATTACTCAAATCTTTGTTTCTTTATTGATTCTCTGTCAAGATGTTCTGTCTAGTGATGATAATGGTATATTAAAATCTCCCACAATAATTGTGGAGTCATCTATTCCTCCATTTGGTTTATCCATGTTTGCCTCATGTATTTTGAGGCACTCTGATTAGGTGCATAAATATTTATGATTGTTCTTTCTTGATAGATTACCACTTTTACTAATATGTAGTGCCCATTTTTGTCTCTCACAATAGTTTTGTTTTTAAAGTCTCTTTTGTCTGATATTACTATAGCTATTTTTGCCTTTTTTGGTTATTAGTTACTTGTAAAATTATTTTTCAGCTATTCACTTTCAACCTTCTTGAATCAGTGGGTCTATGGTGAATTTCATATAGACAGCATATAGATGGGTCACATTTCCTTATCCATTCTGCCAATCTGTGTCTCTTTACAGGTGAGTTTAATCCATTAACATTCAGTGTTATTACCCACAAGAAATTACTTCATTAGCCATATTTTCTTTGAATTTGTGTGTGTCATATGTTGTTTTTATTTCTTTTTTATTAGTCTTAAACTGTTCTCCAACTCCGACTTCTTTTTTTTTTCTTTCAAGCTACAGAATTCCCCTTAGTATTTCTTGAAGAACACATTTATTATTGGCATACGCTGTTTGTTCCTGTTTATCTGTGAATATTTTGAGCTCTCCATCAATTTTGAATGCCAGTTCTACTCAATAGAGTATTCTTGGCTGGAAACTTTTTTATTTTAGTATCTTGACTATGTTATACCACTGTCTTCTTGCCTCTATGGTTTCAGATGAGAAATCAGCACTTAATCTAATTGAGCTTCCCTTGTGTTGAATGGTTCTCTTTTCTCTTGCTGTTTTCAATATTTTCTCTTTGTCTTGAGCATCGGATATTTCACAAGTATGTTTTGGACTAGGCCTTTTGGGATTTATATTGTTTGGGTTGTGCTGTGATTCCTGGACATGTACCATCCATCTTCCTCAGTAATTTTGGGAAATTTTCAGCCATTATTTCCTCCAAAAAAACTTCTGTCCCCTTTCCCTTATCTTCTCCTTCTGGGATGTTTGTGCATTTTGTGTTGTCATTCAGATCCCTAAGTCTCTATTGGATTTCTTCTATCTTTTTATCTAATAATTCTACTCTTTTTTTAATTTCAGATGTATTGTTTTCCACCTCAATAATTCTTTCCTCTGCCTATTCAATTCTGCTGTTATTTGCTTAGAGTGTTTTGTGATTTTTTTTATTTCTTGGATTGTGCCATTCATTACCCACAAATCTGTTATCTTTTTCCATATATTTACAATTTCTTCAGTATGCTCTGCAAGTGTTTTCTTAATATCATTAATCTCTTCTTTCACTTCTTTATACTGATCCATGATATTACTTTGGACATCTTTGTTTAGTGTTCAATGTTCTGCTTCTCTTCCTGGTTTTAAGTTTGTTCATTGGTGTGGGCCATGTCTTCCTGATTATTTGTATGTTTTGTAATTTTTTGCGGCTCTCTGCTCATCATTTTATCTTGATGGGTTTCTTCAGTTGGTTATCTCCTCCATGTAGTCTCAGGTTTTATTTAGTTGCTGTTTTTGTGTGTGTATTAAGTTTTCTATTTTACACTTTGTTCTTCTTATTCTATTTCCTTGCTGTTGTCTAAGTTCCCTTGAATGAAAAAGTTTACATCTAGGGGAAGAAAAGAAGTAAAAAAAAATTAAAAAAAAGATTTAATAGTAATATTGATAGTAAATGTTAGCAGAAGAATCATATAAGACCTAAGAGATTGAATA